>NW_026732125.1:65000-554260 GCF_028476545.2 Physella acuta
CCACTTACAACCCCACCCCAACCCCAACCTGATTTCAGCATCTAGATCTACTGGTAAACAAAAGTACTCCTCTGTCGTTGTTGAATGAAACGGAGTTCCTGTAGACCTACTTGCGTTTGGCAAACATCTTCGTAACAATAGCGATAATCCAATAAAACCTAATCCAGCTATCACTGAACCTTGAAGCTACACCTAGTTAGGACTCAATCCTAGATCCCAGCCCATTCGCTAACCAGTTCTAGTTCTGGCCTAAATACGATGCTTATAAAATAAATTTTTAAAAACTTAATACGACAAGGTATTGCTCTATTGCCATTCAACCGTTTATATTTGATCACCAGTATTCTTAGGGGAGGTGAGGGGAGGGGGGAAATCACCAAAAAGTGTGACGCCATTTACGGGTAATATTTCTAGGCGTAGGCCATCGACCCTCCTCATCTTAAGCCACGCCCAAACCTAATATGGCGTCTTAAAATATTAAATACTAGCGTACCCGTCCCCCGCGCGTTGCCGCGGGGATAGAAGTAAGTTTGACGAAATGTATTAGAATGATTTCAGCAACACGTTACCAAACATATGTTCTAAGACGCGTGACCGTCTTTTCTAAAAGTGAGTTATTTAAATGTAAACAATGCCTGCGCTTAAATCATAAATATCGGGACACGGGTTTACCTACACTACAGCATGTAAACATTGAGTGTACATTAATCACTCACCGAAATAATGTTAGAACACACTTCGGTGACCGCCCATGTGTCAGAGACGTACAGGGGCGCTCTCAGGGCCCAACCCCCGATTAGACTACCGCATATGCGCGGCGTACGACCCCTGGCTCCTTAAAACTAACAGGCGCCATCGTGCCAAATAGCATCCTGTTAATAATGATGCAGATTTCGTCATTCGCTAAAGCGACACAAATGAACCGGATTGTTTTCTTTAACACGTAAAAAAAGTATTTAACGTGTTTTAAACATCAGTGTGACTGATGCAATATGCTAGCGTTACTAATGGTCTATTATTAGACGCTCGATCTCAATTTCTGACTGGCTTACGAAATTAAAAATGATTTTTTTACAGAACCCTTCCCTAGAGTTTTATAATGAACTCCCCAAAGTTTCATGCCTATCGGATAAACGGTGTCACTGCAATTCACTTTTATTATTTTTATATACCGTACATAGAAAAAAATCTGACCCTCCCGTGGCGCCGCCCTTGCGTAATTAATTTTTTTTTACAGAACCCTTCCCTAGAGTGGTATAATGAACTCCCTAAAGTCTCATGACTATCGGATGAACGATGCTAAACTAAAATCGACTTTCATTTTTATATACCGTATATAGAAAAAAAAGCAAATCGCGCCCTTTCGGGGCGCCACCCCTGCGAATTTGAAATATTTTTTTTCGCAGAAACCTCCCCAGGAATATTGTCAACAACTTACTAAAGTTTCATGCCTATCGGATGAACTCACTGCAATTCACTTTTATTATTTTTATATACCGTATATAGAGAAAAATCGGAACCTCCCTTGGCGCCGCCCTTGCGAAATTAAAAATGAATTTTTTTACAGAACCCTTCCCTAGAGTGGTATAATGAACTCCCTAAAGTCTCATGACTATCGGATGAACGATGCTAAACCAAAATCGACTTTTGTTTTTATATACCGTATATAGAAAAAAGCAAATCGCGCCCTGTCGGGGCGCCACCCCTGCGAATTTGAAATTTTTTTTTTCGCAGAAACCTTCCCAAGAATATTGTCAACAACTTACTAAAGTTTCATGGCGATCGTGTGAAAGGTGTCACGGCAATTCACTTTTATTATTTTTATATACCGTATATAGAGAAAAATCGCACCCTCCCGTGGCGCCGCCCTTGCGAAATTAAAAAATATTTTTTTACAGAACCCTTCCCTAGAGTTTTATAATGAACTCCCCAAAGTTTCATGCCTATCGGATGAACGGTGTTACTGCAATTCACTTTTATTATTTTTATATACCGTATATAGAGAAAAATCGGACCCTCCCGTGGCGCCGCCCTTGCGAAATTAATTTTTTTTTTACAGAACCCTTCCCTAGAGTTTTATAATGAACTCCCCAAAGTTTCATGCCTATCGGATGAACGGTGTTACTGCAATTCACTTTTATTATTTTTATATACCGTATATAGAGAAAAATCGGACCCTCCCGTGGCGCCGCCCTTGCGAAATTGAAAATTATTTTTTTACAGAACCCTTCCCTGGGGTGTTCTTATCAATTTCCCAAAGTTTGATGGCGATCGGATGAAAGGTGTAAACCGGAATAGACTTTTATTTTTATATACCGTATATAGAGAAAAAATCGGACCCTCCCGTGGCGCCGCCCTTGCGAAATTAATTTTTTTTTTTACAGAACCCTTCCTAGAGTTTTATAATGAACTCCCCAAAGTCTCATGCCTATCGGATAAACGGTGTCACTGCAATTCACTTTTATTCCTTTTATATACCGTAAATAGAGAAAAATCGGACCCTCCCGTGGCGCCGCCCTTGCGAAATTGAAAATTATTTTTTTACAGAACCCTTCCCTGGGGTGTTCTTATCAATTTCCCAAAGTTTGATGGCGATCGGATGAAAGGTGTAAAACCGGAATAGACTTTTATTTTTATATACCGTATATAGAGAAAAATCGGACCCTCCCGTGGCGCCGCCCTTGCGAAATTAAAAATTATTTTTTTTACAGAACCCTTCCCTAGAGTGGTATAATGAACTCCCCAAAGTCTCATGGCTATCGGATGAACGATGCCAAACCAAAATCGACTTTTATTTTTATATACGGTATATAGAGAAAAACAAATCGCGCCCTGCCGGGGCGCCACCCCTGCGAATTTGAAATTTTTTTTTTTCGCAGAAACCTCCCCAGGAATATTCTCAACAACTTCCCAAAGTTTCACGGCAATGTGATGAGAGGTGTAGTAATGCATAAAGGACAAACACACACACACCCACACACAAACACACATACATTGCTTTTTATATATATAGATTCACTACAGATACATTGTGTGATTAAACTTAACTGTTAACTATGTGGGACCCACTTACTTATGATACCATTCTACTTAGAAAAAAATAATGGGGAAAAAAAGAATATTGGAAATCAGTTTTGTAATAGCGTTGCTCTACACTACAATCTACAATAAAATTATCATCACCCAACCCCATACAGACTATTAAAGGTTAAACGTGCCTGTCCCGCCTGTCCCCAATCGTTTTATATGTAACTTTCGTTTTTTCCCCACAAATTAAGTCACAATGTTTTACGATATTTACCTGTATCCCTTCTTCACAAATGTTCATCGTCTCCCCCTGCTGACGACCCCCCCCCCCCCCCTGCCGCCCATACTCAGATACAAACAAAAATTGTAAACAAACCTCGCTTCAACATAGAACAGTGTCAACAACTTTTTTTTCCAGAGTTGCTGACTGTTTGGTCTGGTACCCATATAGATGAATATCGTCTTTTGGCCGACAACTTCACGGCTCCCTATAGGTAGGTCTACATTAATGTATAAGATAAGTATCGATTAGCCTTAAACATAGAATTATGGACCATTAGTTACGTTGTGTAAATGTTAGTTCTTTTTTTAAAGGGGCGTTAACCTTTAATGATATTGCACATGACTGTTCTAAACATAGAATTATGGACCATTAGTTACGTTGTGTAAATGTTAGTTCTTTTTTTAAAGGGGCGTTAACCTTTAATGATATTGCACGTGACTGTTCTAAAAATAGAAATATGGACCATTAGTTACGTTGTGTAAATGTTAATTTTTTTAAAGGGGCGTTAACCTTTAATGATATTGCACGTGACTGTTCTAAAAATAGAAATATGGACCATTAGTTACGTTGTGTAAATGTTAATTTTTTTAAAGGGGCGTTAACCTTTAATGATATTGCACGTGACTGTTCTAAAAATAGAAATATGGACCATTAGTTACGTTGTGTAAATGTTAATTTTTTTTTAAAGGGGCGTTAACCTTTAATGATATTGCACGTGACTGTTCTAAAAATAGAAATATGGACCACTAGTTACGTTGTGTAAATGTTAATTCTTTTCTTTTAAAGTGGCTTTATGGAAGACAACGGCTGGCTGCAAAATTCAACCTACGACGGGGACTGCGTGAGTTTGGTCTACACCTGTAACCCAAATATGTGAGTAGATTTGCTAGTTTTACCAGTTTTAAAAAAAACCACATGGTTAAATAAATGATGGTGTTGTCCTTCATACTTCTGTTTACGTTTCTTAATTAATTTTGGCTGCTTTGGATTACTGTCTACGTGTAATTACATGCTAGGTTTCGGATGTATCTTTTGCATGGGTGCCGGACATTACTCCCCCCTCCCCGTCTATTACCCTTCTGACATTTCCCCCACGACATTACCCCCGGAGCATTTACCCCCCCCCCCCCAGGTATATCACTCTCCCCCCCCCCACCCCCGTCAATTACCCCCATCCAGTTATGAATAAATAATGGTTAGAATTAGAGCTAGTGATATAGTTAGATGTAAGTTTAGAGTTAAGATTAGGATTGATGTTGGGGTTAGGGATGGTTTTAGGTTTGTGGTTGGGTTTTGGGGTTAGGGCTCTTCAGCATGTGGGGCTAGGGGGGGGGGGGGGGTAGGGGGGGGGGGTAATTGACAGTGAATGACTTCGTGGAGGGGAATTTCAGTGGGTAATTGACAGGGGGTAATGTCATTTACCCTTTTTGCATCAATCTGCATCAACCCATCTGCATCAACCCATCTGCATCAACCCATCTGCATCAACCCATCTGCATCAACCCATCTGCATCAACCCATCTGCATCAACCCATCTGCATCAACCCATCTGCATCAACCCATCTGCATCAGCTATCTGCATCAACCCTTCTGCATCGACCCATCTGCATCAGCTATATGCATCAACCCTTCTGCATCGACCCATCTGCATCAACTCATACACAACCACGCCTCCCATTTTCAGTAATAATAAAAGACAAAGATTTGCACCCCGCCCCTTATTGTCACACATCTCTGCAAAAGGCCAGATTCCCCCCGCCCCCCCCGTCACCAATTTATACTTCCCTCCACTCCCTACCATGCCCTAGATCCCCCCCCCCCGTCACCAATTTATACTTTCCTCCACTCCCAACCCCACCCCTGTCAGTGAACTAATAGACTGTCCTCGGAAAGTTTTTTTTCCAATTCTATCCGAATGTGTCAAGCCACAATGTTTCTTGATAACTTTTCTCAGCTGTATGTCTCCATGTCTCCCTAGATCAGTGGTTCGTAAAATGGGTTCCATCGAACCCTAAGGGTTACGTGAGTCAATCTCAGGGGTTCGGCTGGGGTCCAGGCAAACACCCGACTTATGATTCACAATCGCATCTTGTCAGTGTAGACGATTAAATGAGCGATTGCAGGCATGCTAGGCTTTGTCGCTTAGGTACAAATCTACAGGCATGTTTACATAGGGCCATTTTGCGTAAATTTTTATTTTTCCAGACACACATACCTTCTTCAAATGCAAAAATATGTCAGAAAATGTTAATTTTCAGTTAAAATGATAACGGTATTTGGTTTATAAGATGTTAATGTTTAGAAATAATTAATTAAAAATCGGAAAAAAAAACAACAGAAAATTAAGCTGAGTTCGGTGCTCCACCCCCTTATAAAACTAGTGGGGTTCGGTACCTCCTAAAAGGTTAAGAACCCTCCATTCCCCTGACATTTACTTTTACCTTTCCCTTGGTGTCCAACTTGAGCCGTTGTTGGAATTTTCTAGATATCGGCTGGCATTGTGATATAACTTTGTTGAAATATCTTAAAATTATCGTTTTAACAAAAGCTCATTATCTGAATGCTGACATGTCTTTTTTTATATCAACTTCATATTGCGTCCGTAAAAGAAAGGATAAAACATTGTTAAATATCAGATAATTATATTTAAACCTTTTTAGTAACTAAGAAATTGTAACGAAAGCATATTTCACGTTTTTTAACATGTTGCATCTATCCCGTCATATTCGTCTCGCTGACGTCCCTTTACGTTTTCCCAGTCTAGGAGAGATCGGTTGCACTGCCACCTACCTCAATAGATTCACCGCCTGCACAGAAAGCCTCAACTTTGTTTGCATCTTTCGTGGAATTCAAGGTGACTTCCCGGTCTACCCTACAGGTTTGTGTACATTTAAAAATAAACCGGGAGTGATTCCCCCTAATTTTTCTACAAACGTCAAGATTTGCAAACATTCGATTTTTTTTTCTATTTGATCTTTTTTTTTTTTTTTTTTTTTTTTTTTTTTTTTTTTTTTTTTTTTGCACGATCACAAGACTTTCTCTATACTTCGTATATAAGAAAAAGTAAAAAAAAAAAAAATTAGCAAGAGCTAAAAATAGTTGAACCACTAAGGCCTTTAGAAGTTTTGTGAAGATGTAGGACGAGAGACAAATAAGAAGTGGTGGTTAAAGAACTAAAACCGGGAATTACCTGTTAGAATTATTGTATTCGGATTGGGGATGGGTCGTCCATCAAGTCATAAAATAAGGGGTCGGGGGTCGAATTTTTGTGACAATATGTGACAAGAGAGGTCTGAGAGGTTCAGAAAGTGTGATGATTTGTATTTTGTGTTTTAAAAGGAAATGCTTGAAACTGAATTTTAGCCGTTGTTTAGCATCTATTTAAACATGTTTTGTGAAAATTGTAATAAAAACTTAACAGTATAGATAGACGACTGAATTTTGAACGAAGTTAATATTTTAAAAAGAAATTGCTTTCTTTTTAAAAATAGCAAATTTTGAGGGTGGGGGTGTGCTATGCTAAGCTGGGATGATGTTTTACTGGGATGATGTTTTACTGGGATGATGTTTTACTGGGATGTTTTACTGGGATGATGTTTTACTGGGATGATGTTTTACTGGGATGATGTTTTACTGGGATGATGTTTTACTGGGATGATGTTTTACTGGGATGATGTTTTATTGGGATGATGTTTTACTGGGATGATGTTTTACGGGGATGATGTTTTACGGGGATGAAGTTTTACTGGGAAAGCTGGGAGGCTGATCTTTTATGCCGATGTAAGGGGAAATGTAAAACTGTTTTTAAACGTTCACATCGTTTGCGGACTAAAAAATGTATCTATAAATGTTAAGATCGATTCAGTTTTATTATCTCAAAATAAATCCTTTTGTTAGTTTTTCCCCTCGTTTAAGTAGGCCGGATGTCACGTGACTCGGAGTACTGAGTAAATTTACACATCTTTTCTTTTTTTCTTTTTTTTTCCAGCCAGAGAGGGTGTGGTTGTTCTAAGTAACGACTACATCCTGACGGAGTTTTACATTTCTAACAAAGTGTCCAATGTAAACGGAAGTGACGACACCTGCCTTGCTAAGCTGTCAGGCGGGAAAACCTTCAGGTAGTCTTTCTGTTTCTATTCAAATAAATCTGGGCTTATACGTCATATTGACTATAAATACAACAACTGCAGGTGGAGAAGGGTTAAGTGTCGTCATCAATCTCTTTAAAAAAAAAAACTCAATAAATTCTAGGAGACTGCGCTATTTAAGTAACAAGATGATAATGGAGTTTTCTAAGAATTTTGTTCAGGATTTCTTTTAGATATTTTTCTTCAAGAGGAGGTGCGGATCTTAATAAAATGTTTTAAGTGGTGGTGGGGGGGGGGAGGGGGAGGTAATCCAAAAACTAAGGCGGGAGTGACTGTATCATTGTGTCAATAAAACGTTGCAGTACAGTGAGATGTCAGTGGAGAGTTTATATATATGTATATATATATATATATATATATATATATATATATATATATATATATATATATATATATAGAGAGAGAGAGAGAGAGAGAGAGAGAGAGAGAGAGAGAGGGGAGAGAGAGAGAGACAGTGAAACATCTATTATGGTCTTTAATCAATATTTTCTATTTACATTATTTTATATCTTTTTAAATATATCAATATTACCATTTTTAAAACTAATTGACTGCTGATTTCATACCCATGTCTTATTGTCTAGTCTGTCAACAAGCGGTCAGATAGCCCTGCTCAACAAGTATGTGGGGACTACAGCGTTCTCTGACTACACTGAACAACAGGTCTCCTTCAGCGGTGATCTGGAGTCCTTGCTGTTCTGGGTGGACGGTCTCAAAGACAAGTGTGTGGCCGCCCGATTTGTGGACAAACAAGGGGTAATTAATTAGTTTGTGAAATAAAGTAAACAGAGTTTCTTCCAGGTATCTCTTTGGGGGGAAGGGGGCTTTGCCCCCCCCCCCCCGAATGAAATGAAATTTATATAATTTATATAGAAAATATATACTTTTAACAGTGTCCCGTCCCCCCTGAAGAAAGTCTCCCCCCCCCCCGAAAATTTCAAGTGCCCCCCCCCCCCCCCCCGTAGAAAAAAATCTGGAAGAAACACTGAAAGTAGATATCCTCAACTGATTTTTATGGAAACGACTTATGATTGGTTATTTTTGTTAAAATTGAAGGAAAAAGATAATGTGTTAAATTTGTTTAAAATTCGCCTCAATTATGGAAATTGGAGTTAAGTCAGTGTTTGTTGCTTCATTGGGAATTGTGTTTGTAAACAGATCTGTTTACAATTCATATTTCGTGTATGTTAAAAGAAACAACTGAGATCTACATTTTTCTTCAGGCATACACAGTGACCTTCACCTCCTGGCCATGTGACCAAGACTTACTTGTCCTGTGCCAAGTCGCAAAAATTCTACCAGGTAAAACACTTTGATGTTGTTTCCTGCTTTATTTTCTAACTATACTTTCATCTGATACAATGGCTGTTCTTTATTAAGTGTAGGATTTAGAAAGAGACATCACAAAGTCAGGTGTCAACTTGGACTTGCGCAACCTTTCTCTAGTTTCTTTCAGAAAACTCTTTGAGGATGGCCACTTAAACTCCCCTTCCTCAAGCATATTGGCCTCAAGCCCCACCTCTGAGAAAATGAAAACATATAATTTACATAGAAAATGTATAGATAAGTGTATAGATTACTTTTACCACAGGCCACCCCCACAGAAATTTGAAGTATGCCTTCTCTAAAGTTTTGAGTGCCCCCCCCCCCCCCCCCCAAACCCTCCTGAAAAGAATTTCTTGAAGAAACTCTGCTTTCCTGCCAATAGTATTTATTTTTGGTAGAACATAAATCTAACAGAATTTGGTTTGTATTTTTTAATAGAAACGCCAGTCCCAAGATTAAAGTTTGACAGTCCTCGGTCTAACATTATTAAAGTGGACAATGAAATCCAAATGCCGTCAAGCTATTACCTCAACATCAACCCAGTCAGACAAACAACACCCGCAGTGAGGTTGTACTGTGTTACTGCTCCACTGCAGCCTGTAAGTAGCTTGAATCAGTAGTGTAGTGTAGTATAGTCACAACTTTATCATTGTGAAGGAATGGTTTGTTTTAAATTCAATATGTAAATATACATATGGATGATAAATATACATACAAATAGTAACCTTCATAGACTACATATACACACCGTTAACAATATGCATACACAAGTGCATAAGCATGCACAATATACTCATTTACCACATATACATATATGTGTTTGTGTATATAAATATGTGTATATATATATATATATATATATATATATATATATATATATATATATATATATATATATA
Source organism: Physella acuta (assembly GCF_028476545.2). Classification (NCBI taxonomy): domain Eukaryota; kingdom Metazoa; phylum Mollusca; class Gastropoda; family Physidae; genus Physella; species Physella acuta. Next base: position 74,684 of record NW_026732125.1, read on the forward strand.
CACACATACACATATATACATACACTCATTCACCACATACACATATATGTGTGTGTATATATATATATAATATAATATAATATATATATATATACATATATATATTTACATTTATATTATGTCATTTTGATTTGAGAATAAATTTTTTTAAATCTATTGGTTTTATAAATTATTTGCCAAGTAAACGCCTTTTTTCAGAGCAAGAGGGAAGTCTGAAATATTTTACTTCAACACATGATTTTTTACAAATTTAATGCATCATTAATACTAACTCTGTACTTCATGGTTAAAATAAACCATTTTATTAATATATTTTAATTCTATTTTAATGAACATTTGCAGCCTTTCCAGACTGTTGTTATATATGCCAATCAAATACCTGTTCAAACCTCATCTGGTGTTAATCAGACTCTACATGAGATTCAGCTGTATCGCAATAATGTGAGACAATTTTTCCACTATGTTTAATCCTTTCTTGGTATTTAAACTACATTGTAGGCCTATATTAAACGGTTCAATCACCTATCTTGTGTTAATGATATTGAAGAGCTTGCGGCTCAATGGACAACAGATTTTCACTGCTGTGCAATGATGTAAAAAAATAAGTTAAATTACCTATTGACCAAATCATCCATATCCCAGATGACATATAGTTCATATTTTACCCAGATCTCTATACACGAGCATGTATAGTCAACACTATGCCTCATCATCTTTACTTTTCCCAACTGAAGTCAGGTACCAGTCAGAGATGAGTGAACTCACAGATATCCTACTCACTCTAACCACTGAATATTTGCATTATTTATCATGTAGTGGGAATATAAAACTTCTAAGCTTTTTTAAAACAAATTATTTTTTTCTATGAATAAAACAATTTTACAAACTTAGCATTTTTTTGTATTTAGGATTTCTCTTTAAATTTCAGGGAGATGTATATCCCACTGACCAAGGAAATATTTACTACCGCTGTGAGATCAATGATGCTAATGATAACAGGGTGTTAAAGTCAAATAGTGTTTTTATTCGTCTGATTGGTAGGTTTTTATTTAACCTTCTTATTCAGACCAATAGTAAGCAAGTAAAGTTCCCTTTCAAACCTGCCTGGTTTATAGGGCAAGTGAAGTAGAGTTCACTTGTTTCTGTGACCTTGGCATATGAAGAGATAGTGTCAGACCTATAGACACAGCTTTTAATAACATGGCAATATGTGCAATATACACATACAGTAGATAATCAATTAAATTATAGGGGATTTGGTGATTATGAGGTAAGAAGATATTTATGACAATTTTAATCATTATTCAGAATTAATCTGAATGGGATTGTATTAAATATCATATACATCAAAACATCATCAAAATGTTGGTTAACAAACTAAATTTATTCATTAACATATTTATTAACTTAGTTAACTTTAGTTCAAATATTATTCAGGTAGAGTGTAATTTTTCATGCAAAATATAGCCTACTTTTTAAAAGCATGAGTTCATTGTTGAGTCTGTTGTCCACTCTTACCATTCAAACACAGCACACTAAAAAGCATCTAATTAATTTTTACAAGTCTACAAAATGGGATGGATTAAAAACAAAACTTAACAAGCTAAAAGTATTTTTAACTTAAATGTACAATGACTTTGTGATAATCTGCTACAATTAAAAGATGGATGGAAATTGGCTAAAACGACATCAGGTCATTCACGGCTGTACTGCTGTGTAAACTTTTATAATAAAATTTTACTACTGAATCAGATACATTTTTTCCCTTTCTATCTCTGTTGGATGGAAACTATCCAAGCAAAAGGACAATTACTTTTTACAGACCAATCCACTGTCTTGTGAATTTTTATTCACTGGTCTCAAAAACATAAGTCTGAACATTGTAAGTATCATTGCATGCTTGATTACAGATCAGGAGATATACGCTGTCCACATACCACTAAACAAGACGTATGATTACACAACTCGCGTGGCATGGATGCTGCACAAAGCCACTTTAATTGACAACTGGTTTACAAGTGACGCTTACTATGGGTTCAATGAAAATATAAGGCTAAACCTGAATGAAATAACTACAAGTTTACAAAGAATAACAACTGCAACAGGCTTTACACCAGTACCTAAACTGTTTATGTAAGTATCATTAATATATTGATTAATATATATTATATATTAATAATATATATGTATCAGGTGTTAAATGGGGTGTGTACATTTGTATATAATCTGAACAAAAAAAATAATATTAATGCTGATCAATTCTTTTTTCCTTTTTTTTTTCAGAGCTGATAATGAAAATCCTACTTTCATTTTCTATGTAAAAAGGACAATACCAAATAACTTTACAATAAATAACTTATCAAAAGCAAACTATGATAAGACTGTGAATGCATTAGAGTCTTCTATTAAAATGGTAACTGAAGAAAAAGAATATATATATATATATATATATATATATATATATATATATATATATATATATATATATATATATATATATATATATATATAATGTTTGTGTGTGTGTGTATATATATATATATATATATATATATGTTTGTGTTTGTGTGTATTTATATGTCTATATGTCACCTATATGTCTGAGTACTTATGTGTGTATTTCAATATGAGCTTGTGTTTATATACATACACGTATACACAAATAAACACATGTATGCATGTTAATGTAATCTTTTTACAAAGCTCAAGGGAAATCTAAGTTACTTTGATGTGGGCTCAGTTCAAGTGTTCAGCATTGACTGGTGCTGGAACACCTCAATTCAAGCTGATGCCGTTGGTTTAAATGTCACACTGCCTCGGTCCAGGATTGGCACTGTCTGGTCAAGTGCCCAGCTCTGTGCCCAAGGTAATTCAAACTTGTTAAATATACTATACAATATTTTTTTCTTTACATTTTTGTTTCTTCTAAAGGTTTGAAAGTATTTGTAATCATTTTGTGTAGATGGACAGCCTATCCTAACAGTGAGGTGTAATGGAAATAAAAAAGTTGGATTGTCTTGGAGTAAAATCAGAGTTAACCCCCTTTGTGACTACTCAAGGGTTTTACAAAACAAGACTAATATTACCCACATTTTGGAAACTGTCTCACAGGTAAGCTAGGTAATCTTTCTTGTGGTATTTATTGTTATATCTTCTGCTCACTTATTGTGTATATATTTGTCAAATATTTTTTACCTATTTATTTGATAAAATACCTTATTAATAAAATAAATATTTAAAACTTTTATAATATTAAACTTTTTTGATGCACTGAAAATAAGAAAATAAAAAGTCCATTAAAATTAATTTGCTTTCTTTCAATCTTTAATAAAAGCTTTGGTCACTCTTGAGATATCTTACATATTTTAGCTACCAATGCTTTTACTGAAGAAATCAAATGATATTTAATTTTTTTATTTTGAATGTAGTTAAAACCTTATTACTATAAATTATTTTATGTTTTATTTACCACTTTTTAGCAATTCTTTATTAATGAAGTTGACACCGATTAAGCTCTTACTAAAAATATTTGCATTAAAGCCTGATCAGTAGCTTTAATTAGACTTAAACCTGATATTCTTTCAAGGACACTGGAGATTAATTTGTCTGGAAAGTTTGAACAAAATTAATTTTTTCACATTCCATTGTTTTTCTATTGTCAAAACATATTTTCAAATTGTAAATAATTCATGCATTATTTTTTATGTTTTTCTTAGAGCTATTATTCAGTTATTTCAAAATAAATATAAAATTGTGTTCTCTTTTTTTTCAGCAAAACATTACATCTATCAATGTTACAACTATCATTGATGCTGTGAAAAACTTGACGAGTGTACTTAAAAATGGCACAACAACTTCCATTGACATCGTGTATCTAGCTGACATCTTACAGAAGAGCACACAGGTAGCTAATCTATCATCAGACACAGTGCAAGGCATTATGGACATGGTATCCAATTTGAAACGTTTTTCCAGAAATCTACTGCAAGAATCAAACCAGATAGGCAATGCCACAAATAGGTGAGTCATTTTATTTTACATGAATTAAATTTTTTACTTTTCTTTTTCAAATATACAGGCTATATCAAAGCAAGCTAGTTAAATATACTAAAAAAAATTGGTAACTCTAACCTTACTACTGTTTTTCTAGATAAACCATGGTGTGAAATGGTTAAAAGGTTAAAATATGAACTCCTAGTTTGCTTAAAATATTACTAAGTGGGCTTACTATTGTGACCTGTAAAGTTTTCAAAAACATTTAATTAATTTGATTGAATATAGTTAGTTACTTTCATTGCCTCTTCAAAGGTATACAATGCATTTACTGTAGGCCTGCATATCGTACACTGGCTATCTTATTTGAAGTACTTGTAGTTCTTGAATCAGATCCTTTTAAAACTCTATACTTTTGTGAGCAACTAGCAGATACAATAATTACTATACCCACTACATAATCTTCTTTAGTTAATGTATATGTTTTTGATTGATCTTTGGCAAAACATTTTATGAACAATGTCTGGTGTTTGCTTTCTGTACAGAAAATATTTTCAAAAGTACACTATATTTAAATTCTAGTGAATTTTTAGTTTTCACATTCCTAGTTTTGCTATTAATTATTATAGTTTTGAAACTAGAATAAGGTAGATTAAAGTAATAAAAATAATTTATTTTAATTTACATTTAAATTTTTCAAAATAGACTTCTTAAATTAATTATAAAATACTTATTCAAATGTCAAGCTAAATATATACAGTAAACATTTCCAAATTAAACTTCAGATTACTCAAAAGCATGGACCACCTTGGAAAACAAATTGCCTCACAAACTGAAGGTGGTCTTCATCATCAGAGATTGATATCTGGGGGATTAGGTTTAGATGTTTGGGACTTTGCAAATGCTAAAAATTTGACAACCATTATTGGTTTAAAGGTTTGTTACTAGGAGTTAACATTAATCATTTGCTTTTAACACTATGTTTTTCATTTTATTTTTTATTCATTTTTTTTTAGTTGTTATTTTGATTTGTTTTCTTTTAGCTTAATAACTTAACAAATTTCTCTTTGAAAAAACAAAACTTTTAAAACTTCCAAACAAAACACTAAATCTATTTATTAAATATTATTCACTATTTCTGATATATAACTATGCGTTATTAAAAAGAACTTGGTATATCTGGATATAACAGGTCCTGTCTGGAGGTGAAACAGCTGTTTTATCAGCAGGTGAGCTCATCTCTTTGTTCACTAAAGAGAACCTACACTACAACGCAGCGGAAGTGGCTATAATATTGCCAAGAGAGTTCATTGAGGTATAAAATATTTTATTTTAGTAATGCAGTCTTTTTTAAAAAGAAAATTTTGTAGATATTTTATAATATTTACTCCATATTGAATTATTTCAAATAAAAATAAATTTCGTATTAGTCTCAAACCAATGGCTCAACATTTCTAATAAAACAATAATTTCTATTACAGCAATTTCAAGCCAATGGCTCATCACTAAGACTGTCAATGAATGTGTATAAAGACACAACGCTTTTTACAAGCATCCAAGACAACAACAACAGAACACTTAACAGTAAAGTTATAGCAGCACAGGTAAACTAGCCTTTTCAAAATAAAAACAATATAAGACTATGCAAATGTTGTATTAGCATTTTATGGAGGGTAATGGGTGGAGGGCTGACAGAGCAACAGCCAAGGGCCTCTGATAAAATATATTTTTGTTATAACTATATTTGTGTTTTGCTGTTTATTATGTATTATTTTCTTTTTAAAAATCAATATAAAACAAGATCTGTAATTAAAGTAATAAGTAACATAAATCAAAACAAACACTGGAATAAGGAACAAAAAACTGTAAATAAACATATCTTCTTCTAGAAGTAGAATATTACAAAAGATTCAGTTTATGAGCTGTACATGCTTAGCATTGATTTTTAAAATTAACATATATCACTAATTAAAAAAAAAAAAATATATATATATATATATATAATGTATGTATGTATATATATATATTTATATTTATATTAGTAATATTTAGTCAATCGATGTGATTTCATTTACTCCATCACATACAGATTCTGTTGGACAGCCAACAAATTTCTGACCTGAGCCCATACAATGTGACCACTGTATTTTTACCCTCTCAACAACTGCCACCAAAAGCTAGGACCAATCTGACCACCTGTGTGTACTGGTCATTCACTGAGAACTCTGGTGCAGGGGGTTGGAGCAGTGACGGATGTATGTACCAGCAGACAATAGAGGGCAGGGACATATGTGTGTGTGACCACCTCACCAACTTTGCTGTTCTCTTGGTAATATTTACATATATGTATAATATATAAGTATATATATATATATATGTATATATATATATATATATATATATATATATATATATATATATATATATATATATATATATATGTAATATATATATATATATATGTAATATATATATATATGTAATATATATATATATATATGTAATATATATATATATATATGTAATATATATATATATATATGTAATATATATATATATATACTTATATATATATATATATATATATATATATATATATATACTTATATATGTATATATATATATATGTATATATATATGTATATATATATGTATATATATATATATATATAAATATGTATATATATATATATATATATATGTATATGTATATATATATGTATATATATATATATATAAATATGTATATATATATATATATATATATATATATATATATATATGTATATATATATATATATATATATATAAACATATTTTATAGTTATACAAATAATACAACAACAAAGTCATTTAATTTATTTCCTTAGAACAATCGCTTTTTTATGTATAGATTTTTCAAATATATTGTTCAACACTTCTATAATTTAGCATTAAATTTGTGTGTATTTAGAGCTTCAATGATCAAGAGAGCATGGACCAAGAGAATCAGCTGGCACTAAGTATCATCTCCATTATTGGGCTCAGTCTGTCCATCATTGGGCTTTCGTTATCCATTCTTTCATTCCTGCTTATAAAGTAAGACTTTCAATAGGAACAATTATCTTTTTACACAAAATCAAACTGAAGTTGCATTTTAATCGGAGCTTGTGTTAAATGTTTATTAAGAGTGCACTGCTACCTCCTGCAGAGCACTGCGTCAAAGCCGCCCCCAGCAGACCATGTTCAACCTCTCCCTGGCCCTGCTCATGGCCTGGATTGTCTTCCTGGCAGGCATCAACCAAACGTCTTCCCACGCTGGATGTATTGTGGTGGCCGTCCTGCTGCATTACCTCATCCTGGCATCTTTCATGTGGATGTTGATGGAAGGAATTTTACAGTACCTGCTCTTTGTTAAAGTTATGAACATATACTTCCATCGTTACTTGCTCAAAACTGCCTTACCTGCTTGGGGTAAGAATAAATGAACTATTAATAGAATATTTTGGGTCAGTTGTCTATGAACTCATACTTCCATCGGTACATGCTCATAACTGCCTTACCTTCTTGAGGTAAGAATAAATATTATAAATGAACTATTAATAGAATATTTTGGGTCAGTATTAAGCTATGGTTTAGCCTTGGAGCACAAGTTTACAACTATAATGGAAGGAGTTTGCGTTTGTCTTAAGATTTATAGTTGTCACTTAGTCCAACCAGCTCTGGTGGCTATGGCATGTAGTTAAGTAAGAAAAAATGTGTATGGGTTTTGTAAAGTTCACATAATCTTCTAATATTGAATTAACAAAAAACCTTTTTTTTCCCCTCATTGTGACACAAGCAATTTCTTAATCTTTTGTCGTTTCTGAATTTCACTTTCTTATTAGCTGGTTTGATGGAGTTTATTCAATATTTCAGACTTTATGATCCCAAAGGGGTATTTTAAAGTGAATGGGTAGAAAGTGTAATGAAATTATTGCTACATAACTAATGATTTGTGTAAATAATGTGTAGTGAGAGTAGAATATTTGTATGTTGGTGGTTGAATTACTCAATGTATTGTTAGCATCAGGTTAGTGAATGTGTTTAGGTAAGTGTGTTAGTTTAAAGGCCCTACTCATGAGAGTAAAATTGAATTGGAAAAAGAAACAATTGGTGGAGTGAGTACAACAGTATGTCACGTAGTGTGTGTGTGGGGGTGGGGGGGGGATGAAGCAAAACAAGCACAAGTGGTAATGATGTACATAAGGAAACTTTGGTGGTGACTTTTGATGGTTACAATCAAATCACATTTTAATAATTACATTCACTATCATCACATTTACATAGTTCTAATTTTTTATGTGCCAATTTTTCATGTTGATTAATTTCATAAATCAGTGTTTGATTTAATCTGTTTATGACATGGAATCGTTGTTACCTGTGTTCATTTCCGTTGTTTTGTTTCTTTAAATAATTAGTAAAGACAAAATTATTTCTCAGCATGTATACAATTCTAAATTCTAAAAATAATTTTTTTAGGCCTTCCTGTTGTACCAGTGATAATTATACTGATTATTGACAAGGAATTATACAAAGGAGGAAATGAATAGTTAGTATATTTTATACTGTTGCTTTCATGTTTTTTGTGGTATTTTTTGTTATTTTTATATTTTTCCTTGTTAGCTTTATAACATTTAAATTATTATTAATCATGGTAAATTAATCCAATAAACATAATACATGGACCTGATGCTTTGTAATTTTTATGTAAATGTATTTTACTATTTGTTTCGTAAAATGTACTTACTCAATTTTTCAGTTGTTGGATGTCTTTACCGGCATTGTACTATGGGTTTGCTATCCCAATTGGAATCATTATCCTGACGAACATTGTCTTTTTCATCATGGTGACTGTGAGCCTGTGTCGCAGGAGGGACATGAGCAAACACTCAACCTCCAAGAGAAATCAGACGGTGGTCAATGTTAGAGCTTCCTTTATCTGCTTTTGTGTGCTGGGTAAGAACTTGGAAAATTTAAAATTACACTGTTGTTTTTTCTCATAATTAATAAAAAAGATCTAATGTTTCATTGGGCAGATGAAGTGGAGTTCATGTTTCTTGACCTCAGCAGAGGCGTAGCGACCCTTCCCGGCGCCCGGGGACAAACTTTTCTATTTGCACCCCTCCTCGAGATTTTGATTTGCACCCCCCCTCCAACTTTCGATTTGCACCCCCCCTCGAGCATTTGATTTGCAGGCCCCCCTCCCTCAAACTTTCGATTTGCACCCCCCCCCCCCTCGAGATTTTGATTTGCACCCCCCCCCCTCAAACTTTCGATTTGCACCCCCCTCAACCTTTCAATTTATTTTTCCAACCCATTTTTGGCGCCCCCTAAACTCGGCACCCGGGGACTTATGTCCCGTCCCCCCTCCCCCGCCCCCCCCCCCCTTGCTACGCTACTGGACCTCAGCATATAAGGGATAATGTGGTCAGCACTATGCCCAGCTGCCTTTACTTTCCCTAACATGAGTTAGGTAACCATCAGTGTTGGGTGGACTCAGGGACTCATAATTAATACTGGAGCTAAATTTAAACTAGCTTCAAGAAATTATACTCATTTATAATTAGCATACAAAGTGGGTGATATAGAATTAATAAACCATAGTTATGTCAGAAAAAAAGTGATAAACTAAAATTCTATGTAATAAACAAGTAACGCAATAACATTTCTTTCCCTTCCATTTATACATTTTAAGAAACCACCTATAACTACTCTGGTTTGAGTGCTATATTATATATGTAAAAATGTTATATCAAATTTTAGAATGTTTATTATTTTAAGTGTTGCAAGTATATTGAAAATAAATTCTAAAGTAAAAGTTTGATAAAGCCAAAACACTTAATAATTTTTCACATGATTTTTCTTTTAGGCCTGTCCTGGATATTTGGCTTCCTGGCAATAGCTGATGCTCGTGTTGCTTTCCAGTACTTGTTTTGTATTTTCAATACACTCCAAGGTTTTATAATGTTCATTATGATGACAGCTCGAGATAGTAATGTGAGAAAGTATTGGTTATCCAAGTTTTACAAACACCGCAAAAAAGAGAAAGAAAGAAAGACTGGTAATAGCTTAGTTATGTAATAAATTTATTCATAATTTAAATTACTTTTACCTAAGTTAAGAGATGATCATTCTAAAACAAATAGAACTATGTGTCATAGGTTAAAATAATTATACTTAATAAGAATTATACAAATTTTGTCCATTTTTAATAAAGAAATACTTTTGTTTCAAAAGAAAAGTCTATTTTGGGGAAATTTTTTCACTTTCTTTCATCTTACATAATGTCAAAAACAAATTAATGATGTAAATAGTTTTCTATTTTTATATCCCACCAAGTTCTTGTTTATTAATATACACAGTTTTATTGTAATATCATTGTATGCAATTTATTAACTGGTTATTTATCTTAAAAAATACATTCCTTATTTAAAATTTCTTCCTGCTTTAAACCAGAAAAAACATAACTTTTAATTACCAGATACTTACTTCCCCTTAACTTATTTAATTTCCCAGAATAGTGTAGATGTAGATAAGCAATTATGTTTCTCTAAAATTAACAGTATAACATTCATATCTTCATTTGTATGAAGTATTAATTTGTTCTTTATTTCAACAGGAAAAAGCAACTCTGAGAATACTAATTTCTATCCTAAAGCTGCTGCAACAAATAATACAGTCTCCAGTAATTCAAATTCAAAAAGCACAACTACAACAATTTTTGATGGAATAGATAAACATTGATCTGATGCAGGAATCAATAAGCATGATCAATTATAGTAACCTCTTGGTTCTGTTGTATAAATAGATGTCTTATAAACACCACTCATAATTTACTGAAAAGATATGTTTTATGTAGTTAAAATATTTTTTTCATATAGTAAATGATGGTTGTTTTTAAATATTTTATTAAAATGTATATATCTTATATTTTTTAAATAGATAGGTTTTTTAAAAGCTGTATGTTTATAATGAAAGCAATGTATCATATTTGATTGAATGTACTGAATTTATTAAAATTTTTAGCAAGAGACTTGCTTTATTTGCAGTGCTTTTATTTCTATAATTATTGGCATTATGGTACAAACACAATTATTGTTTTTTAATGTTTTTATGTGTTTTTTCCCTGGGTTCTCAAATCTGTTGTAACATTGAAACTAATAACTGTTGTTTTTAACCTAATCGGTTGTTCCATGTCTACCACAACTTAACCGGTTATTCCATGTCTACCACAGCTTAACCGGCTATTCCATGCCTACCACAACTTAGCCGGCTGTTCAATGTCTGTTACCACTTAACCGGTTGTTCCATGTCTACCACAACTTAACCGGTTGTTCCATGCCTACCACAACTTAACTGGTTGTTCCATGTCTACCACAACTTAACCGGTTATTCCATGTCTACCACAACTTAACCGGCTGTTCCATGTCTGTTACCACTTAACCGGTTGTTCCATGTCTACCACAACTTAACCGGTAGTTCCATGTCTACCACAACTTAACCTGTTGTTCCATGTCTACCACAACTTAACCGGTTGTTCCATGTCTACCACAACTTAACCGGCTCTTCCATGTCTACCACAACTTAACCGGCTCTTCCATGTCTGTTACCACTTAACCAATTATTCCATGTCTACTAAAACCTAACCAGTTCTATTTCTACCACAATCTAAACATATGTTCCATGTATGTTAAAACTAAACCGGTTATTCCATGGCTTATACAGCCTAGCCAGTTGTTCTAGAGATTACTTTACTGCTGGATAGGAGGCAGCAATTGTTTATACACGTTTTTTATTCACCTTAATTCCTCTGTAATGCTTAATGCTTTATTCAACATGGGTGGAATCTTGTGATCAGAGAATTTAACCAGTTTCAACCAAACTAGCTTGAAACATGGCTATGCTCCAATTATCATTATAGTGATTCCTTCTAACTATTTAGTTCATTGTTTAAATTATATTCCAATGTTTATGGGCTCATGACTAGATACTACTATGCCTACCCTTTTATATTTTAAACACTTTTTTACTTAAATTTATATTGTAAACCTTTATTTACTTTTTTATATACATTTTTAAAAAGCTTTTTAAACAAAGAAATAATGTGCATTATTATTTTTTTTTTGTAACTATATTTTGTGGCATTAAGTTAAGATGCTATTGGGAGGTTGTGCACAATAGTCGGATGAAAAAAGTTCTATAAATATAAAAAAAACAAAAACTATGTAATAGGTTTTTTCCTCATTAATTTTAAATAAAACAAAAATAAAAGTAGGTGTCCTTTGAAACCTGGTAGTCCATGAGGCAGAAGTGACCTCCCCATGTGAAAGGACAGTGTGGTCAGCACTATACCCAGCTGCCTCTACTTACCCTAATTTGAGTCTAGCTCCCATCAGTTCTAGGTGAACTCAGGATCTCCCTTGGCATATTGAGAAGCCTAAGACTTGATCAAACAAGCTAGTTTGTGATTTCAGTTTTTATTTTATCCTGAAGTGATCATGAGTCTCTTTTAAAGGCTGTGTAATATAGTCAAGTCATGTTCTTGTACTGGTCTGTAATGGTTAAAATTATTGTCTATGCAGACATACTCTAAAGAATGCTTGTAACTTTAAAATCTCAATTTGAATTCAAGACTTTTGGGCTATAGCATACAGCAACCATGCTGTCCCATTTAAATGTAATATTTACATTCATTTTCACCCTGCTCTGGCTGTCTAGACCAATTATTAGAACAGACTAAACAAGCTTTATTGTTTTTTTTTATTATCTGGAAAAGACACTAATATAGACTTATGATAAAAACAAAACTATTAGATTTTGTATTACTTTTATTTATTGAAATTCAAACATTTGTTGAAGATGAAGGAAATTCTCAGCACTTTACATAAAACCTCCCTTGGAAATTTTTCAAAACCATTTTATGTTTGATAAAGAGATTAAGTTTTAATGACTTTTTCCTTGATTAACATTGTTTAAAAATTCACTTTTTGAACAAAATGTAAAGAATAAATTAAAAAATCCTCAAGTGGTAAAAAGCTAAAAAAAACTCTAACATTTGTTGAACATTTTACTTTGTGTTATAAACATGTTATTTTGAAGAATCATAAAAAAAAATTCAGCATGTATAAACCTACTTATACTTGTTGTTAAAAAAACAATTTCTAGATTAATATCATTTATACATTGTTTTAATGGCACTTTTTTGAAAAAAAATATGAATAAAGTTGGCTTATAATAGGGCCTAATTAAATCATAGGGCAGCTTCTAATGAGCAGTAGAATTTAATCAATGGATAAAAATATGGATGTACTCATAGTTGAACAATTTAATGTATCGAATGCATCCATTTTAATTTCTGAGAAAAAATGTGCAGTTTATGGCACATGTTCACTTTTAAATCTGCAAGCAGGATAGGATTAAAGTAAAATTTAAACACTGGATTAAATCAACTTCAAAGTTTTGAGACGCAAAATCTTTTTCAATGGAAACCCAAAGTTAACACACAATTTAAAAAAGGCAATTAATACATGGCATATACACAATAAAATGTAAAGATTAATAAACATTCTATTACTTATCACAGTTTGCATGTAAAAATAAAATAATAAATCAAGGCTTGTGTTTGTAAAAATTTGTAGTAAAGGCTTTATAATACAGTGAAAAGAATTGAAGGCTTATGATGATAAATGAAATCAGTTGAATATGTATTTTATTAAATGAAATCTAAGAAACACATCTCATTCAAACACACAATATGTAAAAAAAATGTTACTCAACCTAACTACTAATTGTAACTGGTTTTTAGCCTTATAGTTTTACAATGGCTTTCAATTTCACTGAAACCAGTAATATAATAAATTAAAACTATTAAGTGCATATCAAAAGGCATTATATAAAAAAGGCTAGTTTTTATGATCATTTTATGCCATATTGATTATTAACAGGATCAATACTGATATTTACCATCAGGGTTTATGATACCACAAAAATACTGAGACAGTAATACTATTTGTAAAAAAAACTTGATTGAGACACAAAATACTGTTGTAATCAATATCTGTAAGTGCATTTTTACATTTTTACTTTTATTTAATATCAAGTGAAATGGGCTTCTAAAATATTAGTTGTTCTAAAATATTATGTACAAAAAACTCAAAGCATTAACAAGGGGTGATTTTTTTTTTAAACTGTTAAAAAGCTATTCATGTATTACTTTGATATTTTTCTACTGACAATACTAGTAATCTGAGTCACAAAGCTTGTTTTATTTAAGGGCAAAACATAATATATGGACTGTTTTAATTTATTTCAAAATGGCAAGAACAATAACAGTCTGCTATAAATTATTTAATACTGTAGTTGAAAACTGTTTATCTTTTCATATAAACTTTAGTTAAAATATGACAAAGTGGGTGGAAAACCAACATTCATAAGAATTATTTTATAATTCAAAAACAATTAAAACTAAGTATAAATAGTGATAATTTGAAAATTGTGCAGTAAAATGCTCAGTGTTATAAGACACTTGTGAGTTTTAAAATAATTGGACAATTAATACTGTAATTAACATCATGTAAAATGTTTAATGCTGACATGCAATTTAATATCTAATCATAATAATGCTGTGCTGAATCAATAAAATGATTTAACTAAGCTTAATGAAGCTAAGCAATTCAATTTGTAAACTTAGAAAACAGTGTAAGCATATGATTAAAAAATCAGTTATATCATCTTATTTATTTAAGACCTCTTAAGCTGGAACAGATGATTCAGAGTTGAAATTTTTTTGTGAATCATGGTATCTCAGGTCAAAAATACTGTAAAGATCTTACAACCAAATTTTTTTATTTTCCCTTATATTAACAGGGCTGTAATACATTACCAACAGAATATGCATTTATTCACATAGATGAAAGAATTTTAAAATCTCTTAATTGTGTACTTTTAAAACATTTAAGAATAGCTTACCATTGCTGGTGCTGAATTATATAAGGAAAAACATTCGCAATTGAAAATTATTTTTCTGAAGAAAGATATTTTTCGGTTCTTGAAGAAGCTTACTGCGCCTCCCCTAATGAAACAGGATGTATGCCAGCACGAATCTGCCTAACCTGGATCTCATCTAGAATATTCCTGAAAGATTCCACACTGACATGACCTTTGGGGTGAGTCTGGGAGGCCATTTTGTAAACTTTATCCAACTCCTCTCCTGTCAATCTCACACCAATATTTGTGAAGATGGAGCGAATCTGAAAGTCGGATAAACTTATGGATAACAAATAAATGTGCACATTTAAAAACATTTTAAAAATTTCATACATATTTAGTAGACCTATTTGATTTGATAAAGAAAGTTGGAGAAAACATTTGATCTTAAAGGTACATAAATTTTAAAAGTAAACTTAGATTAACAATTTCTTTTTAAAATATTAGTAGATTAAATTAAAATATTCTGAATAAAGACATAAAACCAAATGTTGAAAAGGCTGACACAATAGTTAGCTTTGTTGGCCTAAATTATAGAGATATCATCTTTAATTGAAGGGAGATAACTCACCTCTTCAAGAGTTCTTGGTTGAAGTAAATCTCTCTCATAAACACTGTGCTGACTGAAAAGAGAGGGGTACATCAAGCCGTACACATAGGCTTCATCCCCGTAGTTGATTCGATCAGCAATCCTCTTCACTTTGGGGGCACGCAGGTCAGAGCGTACACTTGGCACCCCGTATGTTCGAAAACCTTGTTTAAAGATAAAAAATGTGTCTAACATACATGATTTATTGTAATAGAAACTCAATGTACTGAGAAATAAGAAAACACTTTTTTTAAAAGATAAAACATTCATCTAACAAGTTCTATTGTAACTTAAACTAAACATACTGGGGAATTAGTAGAAAAAGGGCTTTGTTAAAAAGATTAAAAACGTATGCCAAAAATGTATTAGATTGCTAAAGTGCTATTTAATTCTAATGTTTTGTTTCTTACTTCAAAATAAATAATATTTAAGTGGTTTTTGCCTGCATTAGCATACTGCTTACTACATACTGATTGGAGCAATATAAGAATAATTATCTACAGACTTATGTTTTGACCTGATGAATGTGAAAGTGTTTTGGGCCTGCATTCAACAGCTATGAGTTCCCATAAACATAATGTTACTGTCAAACATAATGTCTAGACAACTCAGTATCACTGTTAGTATCAGGATTAAATTTCGGGTAGTGATACATAATTTTTTTTAGCTTTAAATAACTATTGCTGGAACTAGTTTTTGGTCAGGGTTGGGGTTACAGCAGCAATACTAAAAAAATTGCCTTGGATATAATTTTCTGGTTTAGTTCTAAAGCCAGACCGAGGTTAGGATTAAGGTAGCTATTCTAACAAAAAGTGTCTTACATTCTGCCAACTTTAATAAGAACCTGATTTTTTTTTATACATTAAGTGCACTCACTTTTTGAACTAATCCCACCTGGGCCGATGACTGCGTTGTACATGGCATTACTGGTGCTATGGTTACCAACATTGTAGTCAATCTGCCTGGGCAAAGTGCGGGCTGTAACTTCACTTGTCTGTGGTGTCTTCTGGACCAGGTCTGACTCGTTGATGAGTTTTTCAGGTGGGTTTGGATTCCTCAGGTAGTCGGCTCCAAACATCAGCGGTGGGGGCGCTAGGAAAGTATATTTTGTTTCAGGTGATTTATAAAGTTATGTTTTGATCAATCGTCAAGTTCAATTATGTAAACATTTTATGTAATTGTTGGGGGTTTGCAAGTTAAAATGCTTATATACAGTTGACTGCCACTGACACAGTCACCAACAAATGAACATTTAACTCAGATCACATGTCCTGTGAAAAATTCAGGACTTAAATTATTTAGTGACTAAACTTACATTATATACCATTTTAACATAAAAACAGAAATTTTGCTTATTGCTTAGTATTACTGTGCAAATGTACTAAAAATATCTTTTTAAAAATGTATTCATTTAAAGCTAAGCCTACTTATAATGAAAAAAAATGACTAAATTTTTAAACAAATTATTTGATAAACTATGTATAATTAAATTTAACTATAAAGACGCAAATCTTTATAAATGTTAGTATGAAAAATTAGTTTCAAAATAATTATAATTTTTGTGTGTGTATCAAGTAAGATAACAACGCAGAGGAAAATACTTACGGCCCAAATCATCCAAGCCTGATGGCATTTTTTCCTTCCAGTTGAGAAAATTACAAAATTCTATGTAGCTGATCATTCCATCCCCATCAACATCACAATAGTCCAGCACCTTCCCCAACATATCATGGTCTACTGGCAGTCTGTACTTTACACACACATTGTGCAGGTTTGACAGAGTTATTTTCCCTTTACCATTCTACACACATAATAAAACAATAAACTGTTAATATTATATAAACATTCAGAGTCTTAAAAATGAAATAGTAAAGTTTAATAAACCGGGAGTGATCTCCCCTAAACTTTCTCGAATATTCTTATATAAAATAACAGGGGATGGGAACTCGGGCTATAGACATGATTTTTAATCCATTTTAAATACTTTAAGTTTTAAAAATAGAATAAAATCTCGTAGACAAATTAATTGCACACCAAGTGAACGCCAAATAAAAAAGCGCATAATGGTGCGCAATATTATTAGTACTTTTAAAATTTACATTAGTTTTTTGAGAAATCGGAAGTAGCGTAAATTACTACTTCCAGTCAACGGAAATTACTCAAAATTTAACAGAAGGTAGAGAATTAGATCTTTTACTTACATGTGAAATTTCATTTATCTATCTGAAATAGTACTCAAGTTATAGGCTTTTGAAAAATTCAAAGTAGGAAAAGTACCACTTCCGGTTATCGGAAATCGCTCAAAAGTTGATACGGATCTACGATTTCGATAAAATACTTATATATGAAATTTCATCAACGTAGCTGTAACGGTACTCAAGTTATCGTGTTTACACACGGACAGACAGACACACAGACACACAGACAGACACACAGACATACGGACAAGATTGCAAAATTATGTTTTTCCGTATCAGTGAGGTGTAAAACGTCGAGATTTGTAAAAATCTCGATTTTTTTTTTTGCACGATTACAAGACTTTCTCTATACTTCGTATATACGAGAAAGTAAAAAGGGTTAAAATACATACTTTTCTATTTAAAACAGAACTAATTAAATTTGATAAATTACATCTAAAGCTTAATTGTACAGTTCAAAAAATTGGATTATAGTCTGTTCATTAATATATTCTTTCTTTGTTTATAATTATTCTTTTATTTTAACTGTCACCATACCAGCCTTGCCAACCATCATCGGTGATTCCGCCCATATACATTTATATAGAGAAAAACTTTGGAGATGTTATATACAAAACCAATAAAATATGTCTATTATGGTAGTATCACAACAATACCACTAATTTATCATATAAGCATGCATCATGGTCTTCCATTGATGTCACATACCAAGGGGAGGTAGTTTCTTTTAACTGAATTTTGTGACTATGAGTAATGCCAGGGTAAAATACTTAAAAAAAACTTTTTAAAAAACCACGTTTTTCTTGTGGACTAAAAAGTAGAAAATAAAATTTTCTTTTGTGCTTCCTCGAGCTGTGCAGGTTCTTGTGATGACTGACAAAAAACGTGGGTACGTTCACCATCAAATTTCCCGACCCATCTGCCCGACCCACGTTTTTTGTCAGTCATCACAAGAACCTGCACAGCTCGAGGAAGCACAAAAGAAAATTTTATTTTCTACTTTTTAGTCCACAAGAAAAACGTGGTTTTTTAAAAAGTTTTTTTTAAGTATTTTATTTTCTCCTTTTTAGTCCGTTGCTACACATGAAAAACGTGGTTTTTAAAAAAAGTGTTTATAAATACACGGACTAAAAACTTGAGCGACCAGGATTCGAACCTGGGTTGTCGCGGCCACAACGCGAAGTACTAACCACTATACGATCACGGCCAGCGCGCTCACATCGATTGGGGCCGAAGTAACTGGGTCAATAGGCCTCCAGTCTTGTCGGTATCTTTAGAAATCATGTCCTCAATTTTATGGTCCTTGGGGCGTAATTAAATTAAGCTAATTACGGTCACTAATTGCTAGTTTTTATGATTGCATCTGAAATTGTTAGGCGAAAGTAGCATGCATGCCAAATTTCAGGTCTATAGAGCAATCAGAAGTGGGCTAATTTTCGATGTCAATTTTAACAACAAACATCCAAACAAACAAACAAACGCGAAGCTGAGTTAAGAAAAACGTGTTAAAAATGGGTGAGGGGTTGAAGAAATGCAACAAAGCATGCTTTACTTAGTTCATAAATTTAAAGACACTTAAAAATTATGTTAATTTTTATTATAATTTCATTTAATGCTGGATGGGGGTAGGTAGTTAGAACTTTGTGACGTCACCATCTCAGGTGTGAGATCGAGCCTTAAATAACCTTACTGGGTTACCTGAATGTATAAACACAAGAACAGGTGAAAGAAATCTCTCAGCCTACCTGATCATAAAACCTAAAAGCTTCTAGAAGATTGTTGAAGTGGTGGTAGTTTATTTTTTTCAGCTGTTGTCTTATTGCGGCAACAAGAGCTCTCTGGTTCTCCTTCCCCCTGAGTAGGTTGTCTACCTTACGATTATGAATTAAGTCCCCTGCTCCATAGGGGTCAGGCTTATGCAAGGCTCCAAAAGTGTGGTCAGGGGGGACGTTCAGTGTGTCTTTTATTCTACGCAAAAAAAGGAAAAAAGGTTTCACTCATCTAAAAATGTTAAACAATTTAATTTTAACAATTTAAGATTTTCTAAATGTATGTGTGTGCTAATCTAAGTAAATACTACATAAATGTATTAAGTTACTTCTTGAAACTTTTTTAAATTTAACATATATTTTAAAAATTGTAAATGAAAGGGTTTTTATTCTGTAAATATTGTGTTAACATTCTGTAAATATGATGTTAATATTCTGTAAATATCATGTTGCCATTCTGTAAATATCATGTTAACATTCTGTAAAAATCATTATAACATTCTGTAAATATAATGTTACCATTCTAAAAATATCATGTTAACATTCTAAAAATATCATGTTAACATTCTGTAAATATGTTGCCATTCTGTAAATATCATGTTAACATTCTAAAAATATCATGTTAACATTCTAAAAATATGCTAACATTCCATAAATGCCAACTTACGGGTCGTGAACCTTCCCCAGCTGTGGCTGGAACTTCTCCCTGAAGTCATCTAACCTCTTGTTGATGATTTTTGTGGCCTGGTCTGCCTGTGTCTCATGGATCCACTCAAGGGTGTGTTTCGTCAATCTGCCGTCATTGCAGTGCGGAGTAGGCAAACCGTATTTCTTCTATTAAATAAAAAAACAATACTAAATATTAAACACACTTTCTTGATTTAAATGACACAAAAATATGTCACTTTCTGTTTTATGATTAATTCAAGTATAGATAGTAATGAGCCATCATGGCCTAATAATATGTGTGTTGTTTTTCTAAAAATAAAATATTTAACATTGAAAAGCATAAACAAGAGTTGTGTTGACTTGTAGCAAGACAAAGGTATTGCTACCTTAAGTTGATATTAATACCTGAGGGTGAAAGTTTGGGCTGCTGTAGCTGCGATTGACACGTTCCAAGGGGTAGTAGTCTGCATGAGACTTCACATAGAGATCATGTCCCTGTGAGGCCTCTTGAAAAACTTGCTCGTAATTTTTTGGTGGGTTTATAAGACCCCCTGCTCCAATCTCTGTGATAGATTTTACAAAGTAAGATTTTTAGATGTTTTTTTCTTCTAGGGGTCATCCATAAATGACGTCACACTCGTAGGGGGAGGGTCCGTAATTTTGTGACGGTGTGTGATGAGGGGAAGGGGTAGGGGGTCAGATGGTGCGACATTACACTTTTGCATTATAAAAAAGCAATGTTAGAAAACGAATTTTAGCAGTTTTTTCGCGTTTTAGAAAACTGTTTTGATAAATTGTAATAGTAATTAATTAAAATACTCTATGTTGACAGAGTTCAGACAAGATTTTGGAAAAATATCGATGTTTTAGGAAAAATTCAATTGCAATTTTGAGGGGGTTCTAAGCTGTTGTGTGACGTCATTTTAGGGGGGGATCTGGCTTTTTGTGACAATGCGTGACGGAAGGGAGGGGAGGTAAAAATCGTCAAAAAAATCGTGATCAGAAATATTGTGTATTAATAGTATTAGGTAAGCAAGGTACCTTCAGTTGAATGAATATCTAGTTATTAGAGTATAATAATACAACTGATTTCTATTTTTGGAAACAACACAGTTAGAATCTAGGTTAAAGGACCACAATAGTGTACAGATCACATAAGAGGTTTAAATGCACAGCTTACAGAAACCTTTTTATGTATTTAAACTATTTTCTTTATAGTGCAATTAGTTGTCATTTATTTGTTCCTTAAATATAATTATTTTATTAAAAATAATCAATAGAACTACTGATACAAAGTGCATCAAAGACAGTATTTTACTAGTATGGCTGTTAATTTCTTTGTAAAGGGAAACAATATTCACAATTTTCTAAATTTAACTTTTTAGTGGGATGTTCAAATTAAAAAAAATATTAACTCTTTCTATACCAGAGCCGTTTCCACCTCCTGACCTCATTATTTACGTGACCCAATTTTTTTTACACAGCCCTCACCTACTTAAACAATTATAGCTCCTATGTTTTTCTAACCAGATTTATGTATTATACATCAAAATGAACAGAAATGAAATTTCTATAGTAGTATATGAAGATAATTGTGAGTTATGTTAAAGAATGTAGGTTTTTTACATGTTAAATGACGTGTTAAAGAAACAAACACTAGCGGTGTCGAGCCGTACCTTGCGGCTCGCGGGCCTACGGTGAAGCTGGCTCAAGCCACATCTCGCGGCTCATGGGACGGATTGAGTTAATAGTTTCTCATAAACTTCTGTTTCTTTTTAGCTTAACATCTTTATAGTTATTAACATACCCATTTCTGTTGGAATGCCAAAGGTGAAACTACTGGGGTCAATGTTGTTAGGTAAATTTTTTCGCTGATCGTATGATCTCCCAAGTGGGGCTTTTTTATGGCTGAGATAGTCACTCTCTTGTCTGAAAGTATTTTATAACTTTTTTATTTCAATAAAATCACTTCATTTAAGTACACATAAAAAAATACACACATCAAAAAATAAATGGAGATCATTTGGCCATGTGTTGAGAAAAGAAGATACCTCAATATCAAAGACATCACTTTTAGTACATCCGATTGCAAAAGAAGGAGAGGGAGACCAAAGTATACCTGGTATTGAACAGTCAAGAGTAAACAAAGACAGCAGATCAAACCAGAAGGCAACAGAGAACCTGGCCAGACACAGACAGGAGTACGAGAGTTTTGTTGCGCCCCTTCATACTAAACAGTGTAAAAGGAAACAAATGGCAGTCCATGGTACAAGTAGAGCTCACCTGTTTCAAAAACCTCAGCATATGAAGGGATAGTAGGGTCAGAACTATGCCCAGATGGCTATACTTTCTCTAATTTGACTGAGGTACCCATTAGAACTGGGTGGACTCAGGGTGTCTTACTGACTCAAGCCTAGGATTCGAACTCCAGATGCTCGGGTTAGCAGTCAAACGCTCTACCATCCAACCACACTTTCCCCTCAATGTTATAGTTTGCAACAGAAAAAACGATATTTTTCATTGAAAGATTTAACATGTTTTGAATGAAAATCTAGGATGAAATTTTAAAATCTAGTCATGTAGTGTAGATTTCATATTATAGTTAGCTCTGAATACATACAAAAATTATCTTCAACCTGTCAAGAATCCTTTGAGTGAAGAAGCTTTTGGGATCCGGATTGACCACTTCCTTGGCACTGCTTGATGGGTGTGTGTTAACTCCATGTGTCATTTCTACAGCCCATTGTCTGTGGGGATCATAAGCAGTGCCATAGAACACTCGCATCTGTCCAGCATCAGGGCGGACTGTAGCTCGAAATTTTCTAATTACTTCTGGAGATGGAGGCTGGTATAAAGATATAATTTTAAAAACATAAATTTTAATTATTTAATAATATTTAATAAAAAAAAAACTTAGATTAAATAGTAATAATTTACAATTAGAGATACATAATTTCGTGAATTTGTTTAATGCTCCATAACCTATGTGCATAAGAATAAATAGTAAACAATATTTTAAAAATTTTACATCTTTTGGCTAAAATTTCTAAAGCAATAGCTATTTATTTCATTTGCCATGAGGTAAAGTAAGAAGTTGGGGGTTGTGGATCTTAGAAGTGTCAGTGTTGTAAATATTTATTATATTTCCTTTGTTTTGTTGATCTTTTTCTTTCCTGGCAATTTGATATTGTTACATCTTTAAAACTAAAATATTAAAACACTCACCCTGGTATCCTTTACACGTAAACATTGATCAGAAGAATCTCCAAAATAATTTAGCTTTCCAGCCTGTACAGGAAAATAATGAAATTAGCTGCTTTTGTTGGAAGTAGCATAATCATTAATTAGCCTAACAAATAGATCATCAATTGCTTCCATTGGCTTGAAAAGTCTATGGAATCATACTAAGAAACTGTTTTAAATCTATTAAAAAAAATATGGCAAGAGAAAAAATTATAGTTACATTTCTAAAAAAATAACAGTCAGGACCTGCCCATACAGCTAAATGGATAAGATTTACGAGAAACAAATACATATCTGGGAAGTGTGATCAATAAGGACGGGGGAGCAGACAAGGACATAAAATGCAGTATGAACAAGGCTAGATGTGCCTTCAACTCACTGCGCCCGATGTGAAGGTGCATGGCCCTGCCTGTCACTCCAGAGCAAAATTGGGATTTTCAACACAAATATTAAGGTAGTATTGCTCTAATAATAATAACATCACAATATTGCTACTTACAGCCACACATTGAGGTGTCCTGTCAATGAATTTTCCCTCATAAGCTGGTTTACCAGAAAGTGCAGGAAATTTAGAAGTTGTTGGATTTGCCATTTTTATTTGGCCAATGTCATTAAAACTCAGAATAAAGAGTTACGTGAGTGAATTTATTTGTTTACAAAAGCGCCATTTAGTATAGGCCTGATTACACGTATAAGTATAAAAGGTTTAATGGTCTTATAATTAGTACTCAGGCTTGTGTTGTTTCAATTACTACACACGACCTCCATCTTCATAGCAATTTCCTAGCAACCAGAAGCTATTACTTGACACGCAAATTGTGGAAATAGAAAAACAAATGTTTCACATTTATTTTACCCAAATCATTTAGAACATCTTTACAATATTTTAATAATTTACTGGTTTTATTTTGAAACATTATTACTTGTTCTTTATTAATAATTTTTAAAAATAAACTTCCTCCAGAAACAATTATTGTGGAAAATTAATTTACCATTAGTAAGATGGCGACCTCCATGGCTTATTTCGTCAGGAAATGACTTTGCCAAAGAGCGCAGGCTAAGATTAATTATTTCTTTAAAGTATATTACTAAAATCGAGTGTATTATCGTTTATAATAAGTATTGCAAATATGCAACTAATTAAAAGGGCAGGGTTTGCTGTGGCAAATCTTGTAAAAGTCAATGCATCAACAAAATTCTCCAGGCAAGTTTGTTTCAAATTGTTTGGTTTTTCTCATTTTTGTGCGATTGAAGAGTGATTAGAATGTAGATCTAGATCTAGAGTCTAGATCTAGATTCTCTAGATCTAGTTAAAAGTATTAAATAACTAACTTATATGATTTTTTAAACACAAAAATGAATTTCGCCAGTATGGACAATAATAACAATTAGTTGTCAATTAGGCCTAAACTCAAGGTTTGATTTCATTACTTCCATTTCGGCACTACTGACTCAGTACTGAGGCTTATCCACTATCCAGTCTCACCAAGGCCCTAGACTGGGTGGCAGGAGATGTGGAACGCAATAGTTCTGTGCATGCAAACTGACCTTATAGCTGCGCAATAGGCACAATTTAGTATTTACCCTTTTACTTTTAGACTTATTCTTCTGTCAGCGCTTTCTGTACCATGTGATTGAGCGGTTGCGCTTTTTTTGCTGTGTTTTTTTTTGTTTTTGTAATAATGGTTTTTCATATATCAAATTGATAGGATAATAAGTAATTATTAAATGCTTGTGAGATTAGTAATTGAACAAAAAGTAGCAAAATACGAAAAAAATAGTTACATAGGCCTACGCATTTGCCTTTTCCGGCTAGAATCAGCCGTAACTTATATTCCCCCCGCCCCTCGTCGTTTTGAAAGCGCTTGTAAAAAATGGCATAGATTATCTATTTTTTCAAGTACTTGAATATTGAAATTAAAGATTTTATAGTTATTGGCTAATTAAAGAAGCCTAAACTCATTTTTATAATAGTTAATAAGAATCACGTGCGTGTGACCTAGTCTTTGTGGTTTGTTTCATGAGATTGAGTGCTGAGCTGCATGAGCGAAAGTCTGTTACAAAGAAAGTATCTTAAAGTAAAGTAGTTTAACAAGAACTAGATTTATATTAACAGTAACAGGTAACCACTGCTAATTCCTCTTTCCCACAAGTATATAATAAAATAATTGTGATGACTCAAGTTAAGTTATGGATGTCAAGCAGAAGATAGAACAAACAGAGCATAGCGTAGTCAGGTAGACGAATAGAATTACAGGAGATGACAGGTCACGTGAGACTGTCAGTTGACCACTGAAGCGTGGGTCAGCAGTTAGAGATAGGTAGCGCTAGGGGCGGGAAAGATGTAAGAGTTAGAATGTAGGTAGTAGTAGGGATGGTCATAAAAGCGTGTAGGGAGAAGTCAAGTTTTAGGTGCAGTCATTTAGTGATAGTAGATAGTCATGTGTTTAAGGCGTAATTATGGTAGAAGTCGATTTGATGTATAAATAAAGAAGTGTATTATATTGAATTGGACCTTTTGTGTTGATTCCACTCTGTACCAGGCGTACATAAGAAGAGGCGATCCCCGTAGAAAGAATATATACCATATGTTCATAACGAAACATTACAGCTATATATATAATCAAACTTTCTACAACTCTGCCACAACTGGAAAAACTCCACCCTCTCAATAATTATAATAAATTAGTCACAATTGTTTAATCTAGCTCAGCCATGAAATTCTTCGTTTATTACGACATAACGATGCCTTTAAAAAATAATCAACAATCCAAAACAGAAAAGGTAAAAATGGGTGGGGACTGATGTACCTGGCAAAATCACTTCAATCACACTCTTAATATAAATAAGTTTTTTGAAGTTATTTATTAATACATAATACATGTAACTTTTAGATTTAGGCCCTATACATTCATTCCTAAGATATATTTCCTCACAGCATTCTTAAAAGTCTAGATTACATTATCTGTTTTACCACAATTAAAAATATTATGTTTAGCAGAATAGATCTTCATCAACCCTGAATTGAAGTCAGTTTGGGCCTTGTTAAATCTAGTGTTCAGTTAACTTGAATGAATATACTTTGCACTGGAACAAGTTAAAAATTTTTTTAAATCTATTAAAGTTTAATTAATCAACATTTTACTTTATTAGAACAAGAAATGTCCGCTGGCTTAGTGACGAGGTAAACAAACGTGTCAGAGCATTGAAACCTGGTGACAAGCTTCATGGCTACACAGTCGAAAAGGTATACATTTGAAATACATTTTAAACTTTACTCATTTGCTTTTCCAGAACTTTTACTTTCTTAGTACTTACTTTATTTTATCATAAACAAATGTATTTAATGTGAATCAGGTTGAAGAAGTCCCTGACTTTTTCATCACTGCTGTTATGCTCACCCATGATAAGACTGGTGCTCAACATTTACATGCTGCTAGGGATGATGACAATAATGCATTTAGGTCAGTGTAATCACCATTAATAATATTTTTAATTAGCAATTTTGTCTGTTACAAGTATTTATGTTATATATTTTTTGTATATTTCTAATGACCACTACTGTTTTACTATATACATTAATATATAAATTGGTGTGAAATTTAACTTACTGCTGTCTCTGTTGTTTGTTATAGCTCATCATCTTTCTTTTCCAGTGTAACTTTTAGGACAACCCCCCTGGATAGTACAGGTGTCCCGCACATTTTAGAGCACACTGTCCTCTGTGGGTCTGAACGTTTTCCAGTCAGAGATCCATTTTTCAAAATGTTAAGCAGGTCTTTGGCCACATTTATGAATGCCTTAACAGGTATTGTATATACTCTCATTCATTTTGTTGTAACTTTACTATTCATTTAATTACCTTGATAACTTATTTTACTTTATTTAAAGTATTACAACCAAAAAAAGATTGACTTAGATGTATGTTAACTGAAAATCTCCTCAAACGTTAGTAGAAAAAACATTGCTGCAGTAAATGAATTTTCAGTGTGCTTTTGTGTGTGTTTAACTCCAGTACTGTAAACCTTTTTATTTTGCAGCATACGACTGGACCATGTATCCCTTTTCTAGCCAGAATGAGAAAGACTTCAAAAATTTGTTGTCTGTGTATATGGATGCAGCATTTTTCCCATTAGTCAGAGAGCTAGATTTTTGGTAAGGATAATACCTAGTCACAGTGTATAGGGCTTGCTTATTTCCAGTCAAACTTTACAGCTCTTGTACAGTATAATTACTCAGTTGTGTTATTCACTGTGCTGTATATTTATAAATATTTGATTTACCTTATTTTATGATAGTTACAGCAGAACTATAAAATTTAATAAAGACTTTTTTAATGTTTTAGAAAAAGAATATGTCTTTTTATCTTTTTTAGCCAGGAAGGTTGGAGAATTGAACATACAGAACCAGGAAATGCATCTTCACCTATTATATTTAAAGGAGTAGTTTACAATGAAATGAAAGGTGTTTTTGTAAGCATCCATTTTTTAACACTTCTATCTTGCTATAATTGAATGTTTAAATAGATTAAAAGCAAAGTAAAGTTAAGATCTTTAGACCTAATGATCCTTTGTGCAGATGAAGTAGAGTTCATATGTTTCTTGACCACAGCATATGAAAGGATGGTGTGGTCAGCACTATGCTCTGCTGCTTTTTCTTTCCCCAAAATATGTCATGTACCCATCAAAGCTGGGTTGACTCAGAGATCTCCTACAGTAAGAAGTCTGAACCGAAATCCAAACTCAAGATCTTTGGGCTAGCAACTAAACACTCTACCATTTGACCATGCTGTTCCTATTTAAATAGATTACAAGTATTTATATTCCTAAGGGGAAATATTTTCATTTTTTTTTTTACTTCCAGTCCAATTCTCAAAATGTTTATTGCCAAGAGGCTTTGAGCTCTCTGTTACCCAGTCATACCTATGGTGTGGTATCTGGGGGAGACCCTGCTCATATACCAGAACTAACATATCAACAACTTAAAGAATTCCATTCTACCCATTACCACCCTAGTAATGCCAGGTCAGTGTGCTTTGTTGAAGGCTTAAATTTCATTAAAAAATTTCACCATTCAAGTTTTGAATTCTTTTTTTTTTACGTTTATCTGAGAGCATTTATTTAAGTTTTTTTGTCTTTTCATTAACTTTATATCAACATTTTTAACATAACTGTAATCATGCTGTTAAAAATAATGCTTGTTAATTTCTTAATGGTTCACTAATGCTAGATCAATACTAATAAATTACATTTTGCGGTTAATTATAATTTAATTATTAAAGTCTGTTACAAAGTATTAATTTTTACCATGTATCTTCATTAATATTATCCTTCAGATTTTTCACTTATGGAAATTTTCCACTAGAGAACCACCTGGAGTTCATCAATGGATACATCGGTAGATTTGACAAGATCGCGCCCAGTGCAGAAGTTCCTAAAGAACCCAGATGGGACCAGCCCGTAAGTCTGGCTTTTGTTCAACTGTTAATTAGTGATCTAGTTATATTTTTTACTAATCTCGTCCATTTAGGTTAGTAGATTAGTCATCATCTAGTCTAAGAAATTTTAAGGCTCTCATGCTTTGTTAAAAACAAGCATTTGTTTAGTTCAGATGTTTATTTTTTTTAAATCTTATTTAATTAAATTTATTGGGTGTTAGCATTTTACTGTCCACAACATACACCCAATAACCTACAGTTTTAATAACTGTTGTGGCTACATCATGTTAACTTTACTCCATTGATTACCCTTTGTTTAAAACAATTGTAATTAAGAGCTCTTATCTTTTCTGAAAGAAATCCAAAACCATATACTGCCCTCCTGACCCAATGGCAGCAGATCCAGAAAAACAAAGTACAGTATCTGTGAGCTATTTGTTAGCAGAGTAAGTAGCACTTTACTAAATAATCAATGAGTACTTGCACTATATGTTTATAACTTTGTTAAGCTATATCTTTGTAGTTGGTGTTTTTTTTTAAATATTCATATTAAAATTGTGTTTTGCTAATTGGTTTCAATTAATAACACTCAGCATTTTTAATGAGTTGTTGGTTTCTATAACAATTTATTTAATACTCATATATTGCCACAGTACTATTGTTTACATTATCAACATTTTTGAGCATAAAATGCTTGATCTTCTCTTTACACATTCTTTCCCATGTCTGCAAAACTAAAAGTTAATGGCCTGTTAAATTGCCATATCAATAGCCTGGTTTTGATATGTGTCCAAAGTATAAGTCCTCCATGAAAACTGTTGTGTATCCACAGTATAAGACCTCTGTTGAAAATGTTAGGAATCCACAGTATAAAAGACCAGTGTTGAAAATGTAATGTATCCACAGTATAAAATACCCTTGTAGTAAATGATACGTATCCACAGTATAAAATACACTTGTTGTAAATGTGTATCCACAGTATAAAAGACCCCTATGAAAACTTTGTGTATCCACAGTATAAAAGACCCCTATGAAAACTGTGTATCCACAGTATAAAAGACCCCTATGAAAACTTTGTGTGTATCCACAGTATAAAAGACCCCTATGAAAACCTTTGTGTATCCACAGTATAAAAGACCCCTATGAAAACTGTGTATCCACAGTATAAAAGACCCCTATGAAAACTTTGTGTATCCACAGTATAAAAGACCCCTATGAAAACTGTGTATCCACAGTATAAAAGACCCCTATGAAAACTTTGTGTATCCACAGTATAAAAGACCCCTATGAAAACTGTGTATCCACAGTCTAAAAGACCCCTATGAAAACTTTGTGTATCCACAGTATAAAAGACCCCTATGAAAACCTTATGTATCCACAGTATAAAAGACCCCTATAAAAACCTTGTGTATACACAGTATAAAAGACCCCTATGAAAACCTTGTGTATCCACAGTATAAAAAACCCCTGTAGTAAATGTTGTGTATCCACAGTATAAAAGACCCCTATGAAAACCTTGTGTATCCACAGTATAAAAGACCCCTATTAAAACCTTGTGTATCCACAGTATAAAAAACCCCTGTAGTGAATGTTGTGTATCCACAGTATAAAAGACCCCTATTAAAACCTTGTGTATCCACAGTATAAAAAAACCCTGTAGTAAATGTTGTGTATCCACAGTATAAAAGACCCCTATGAAAACCTTGTGTATCCACAGTATAAAAGACCCTTTATGAAAACCTTGTGTATCCACAGTATAAAACACCCCTATGAAAACTTTGTGTATCCACAGTATAAAAGACCCTTATGAAAACCTTGTGTATCCACAGTATAAAAGACCCCTATGAAAACCTTGTATATCCACAGTATAAAAGACCCTTATGAAAACCTTGTGTATCCACAGTATAAAAGACCCCTATGAAAACCTTGTGTATCCACAGTATAAAAGACCCCTATGAAAACTTTGTGTATCCACAGTATAAAAGACCCCTATGAAAACTTTGTGTATCCACAGTATAAAAGACCCCTATGAAAACTGTGTATCCACAGTCTAAAAGACCCCTATGAAAACTTTGTGTATCCACAGTATAAAAGACCCCTATAAAAACCTTATGTATCCACAGTATAGAAGACCCCTATTAAAACTGTAACCACAGTATAAAAGACCCCTATGAAAACTTTGTGTATCCACAGTATAAAAGACCCCTATGAAAACTTTGTGGGCAGTTTCTTGGGCCACCTATTGACAGAGGGGGAGACCTCACCATTTTACAGAGCTCTACTGGAGCCCAACATTGGCAGTGACTATGCTCCAACCACAGGGTAAATCACTTACTTTAATGTTCAGTGGTTAGATTATAATCTTTTGTTGTAGATGGGCAGAGGATTAGCATTCAGTTATTCAAACTGCAGGATAAATTGTAAATCAATTACTATAATGTTCAGTAATTAGATTATCATCTTTTGTAGTTGAGACAAAGGATTTATATAATTAGATGCTAACTGGAAGTTTATTATAACAACTTACTGTAAAAAAATATGTTAATAGTTAATTAACTCTTAAAGCCAAAGATTTAAAATTTTCTTTTATATATTAGCAATAGGTAATAAATATGAGTAGGGTAGGGCTGATTAGCATATTGCTAAATAAGTGATGTATCTATATTTTTACAAAAATGCCTAGCATAATCAATTTAAGTATGACCTTTTTGTAAACATAAGCACTTAGTTAAATGTATTTTTATTTAAATTTGCAAACATCATAGAAAGTTAATTGTTTACCAGTTATGGCTTGTAGTAAAAATAACATTTGCTGTGTTGGTTTCTAGAAGTCTTTTTGTAAACTTTAACTTTTGTTGTGTGTTTGTTAGAGGTAATGTATTTTCTGATATTTTAGCTATCAGTCAGATACCAGGGAGGCTGTGTTTTCTGTTGGGCTTTCAAACATCAAACCAGATGATGTTGAGGAGGTGCTTAAAATAATTGATGAAACTATTGGCAAAGTTATCAGGTTAGTTGGGATGGTTAGTTGTATCTTGACGAATAAACTATCCAGAAAGTTATCAGGTTAGTTGGGTTAGT
The DNA here is from genome assembly GCF_028476545.2 of Physella acuta. NCBI lineage: Eukaryota > Metazoa > Mollusca > Gastropoda > Physidae > Physella > Physella acuta. The sequence goes on from NW_026732125.1 coordinate 106,670, forward strand.
TGTATCTGGACAAACTCGCATTGCATGGAGCATTTGACATTTTGTTCATGTGATTTTATATTAGTTTTTTTTTTAGTTTTAAGTTATCATGTAAGTTTTGCTTGATAATAGTGTCTTGACAAATTAATTTCATATTGAATCACATATAAGAAGCATAAAAAATATAAGGTTTTGATAGTGAAGCTTTTTAATGTATTTTTTATTTTGTTTTAGTGAAGGGTTTGACAAGAAAAGGATTGAAGCTTTCTTACACCAGATTGAACTGGGTAGAAAACATGAAACTAGCAACTTCGGTTTCAAGTTAACACAGGTAAGTTTATATTTTTTATAATGACAAGTGGGTAACTGGTATCTTTTTTTTTGGGGGGGGGGGGGGTGTTCAGAAGGAGGAAGTATTTTGTGTACTTTCCTTCAAACTTGCAAAGGTTTAATTTTCATTTAACATGGATTGGAGTTTGTCAAGGTGATTTGGGGGGGGGGGGGGGGGGGGTGGAGTGGAGGACAGGTGAAAATCGCTGAGGTCATTGGAATCACCAATTTGGTTTACTAGATTCAGTCAAAATTGAAAACTAGTGTACTGTAAATTGTATATCTCTCTCTAACCATGTCCAGGCTCTATACAACATTGACTTGTGTAGTATTAAAGTTGTGTATCTCTAACCATGTCCAGGCTCTATACAACATTCGACTTGTGTAGCATTAAAGTTGTGTATCTCTCTCTAACCATGTATAGGCTCTGGCCAGTGTTTGGAACCATAATGGTGACCCAGTTGAAAGCATGAAAATAGAAAGTATTCTGAAGAGGTTCAAAGATGATTTGAGAAAGAACCCCAAGTTTTTACAGGAGCAGGTCAAGCTGTTACTCAAGGTCGGGCTAAAATATCTTTTAGTTTTTAATATAATTTTACTTTCTTTCTTTTACTGTTCCATATTTGTCAATAATGTTTTTTTGGTTTAAAATTCAGCTTTATACAATATATGATCAAACTAGGGTTCAAAGCATTGCTTAACTAACTTAGCAAAATTGTTTTAAAACAATCGATCATTTTTCCTAATTACAATAGGTAATTAGTTGTTTTTTTATTTTTAAAATATATTGCTATATTTTTTAAATGGCTTATAAAAAAAAAGCTATTTAAGTCTTTTAATTAACCTTATTCAAAATGGCTAAGCTTATTCAATTTAAAAAAATGTGTGTAATGTTTGAACTAGCTTGATCGCTCTCTATGATGAGAAGGTAAAAACTGTTCTCTGTTTACACAGGACAACCCCCACAAGCTGACCCTAACAATGCACCCAGAAGACACCTACGCCAGCAAAAGAGACCAGAGTGAGAAAGACAGGCTAGATCAAATTGTTACCAAACTCAATGATGCTGAGAAGGAATCTCTGCTTCAGAGAGGTGACTAAACATGACAAAATATCAGTGTTTTATACCTTTTTTCTGTCTTTCTGTTGTGAATAGCTCTTTTGTACTGTGAGTTTTTTACTTGAAGTTGGTTAATGCGATAGAATGTTATAGTTCTTTTGTTATAACCCTTTTGTTTGTTTCTATGTCAAACTATTGCTCTTGGCTGGAAAGTTTTGTTCCTGGTAAAGAATTATGTTAACTCGGACATTTAAAATAGTTGCATAATTTCAGCTGGTTTATTATTCTATTACTAGTTTATATAGAAAAATTTGATAGGCCACAGTATTTACAATATGGACTTAGTGCTGCAGTAATAATAAGCAAATCTTACTTGGGTGCAGTACACAATATATTCGTTCTACTCTTAGGTCTAGAGCTCCAAGGATTACAAAACCTTAAAGAGGATATTTCATGTTTACCATCCTTGAAAGTCAGTGAGATCAGTAAGACAATCAAGCCAGAGGTGATAGAGATAAGAGAAGCAGGTGAGTACAGGTAGAGACGCTGGTAGTGGGGGGAAGGGGCAGGTGAGGACAGGTATAGAGGCAGGTAAGTACAGGCAGAGAGGCATGCAGTGGGGGAAGGGACAGGTGAGTACAGGTAGAGACGCTGGTAGTGGGGGGAAGGGGCAGGTGAGGACAGGTATAGAGGCAGGTAAGTACAGGCAGAGAGGCATGCAGTGGGGGAAGGGACAGGTGAGTACAGGTAGAGACGCTGGTAGTGGGGGGAAGGGGCAGGTGAGGACAGGTATAGAGGCAGGTAAGTACAGGCAGAGAGGCATGCAGTGGGGGAAGGGACAGGTGAGTACAGGTAGAGACGCTGGTAGTGGGGGGAAGGGGCAGGTGAGGACAGGTATAGAGGCAGGTAAGTACAGGCAGAGAGGCATGCAGTGGGGGAAGGGACAGGTGAGTACAGGTAGAGACGCTGGTAGTGGGGGGAAGGGGCAGGTGAGGACAGGTATAGAGGCAGGTAAGTACAGGCAGAGAGGCATGCAGTGGGGGAAGGGACAGGTGAGTACAGGTAGAGACGCTGGTAGTGGGGGGAAGGGGCAGGTGAGGACAGGTATAGAGGCAGGTAAGTACAGGCAGAGAGGCATGCAGTGGGGGAAGGGACAGGTGAGTACAGGTAGAGACGCTGGTAGTGGGGGGAAGGGGCAGGTGAGGACAGGTATAGAGGCAGGTAAGTACAGGCAGAGAGGCATGCAGTGGGGGAAGGGACAGGTGAGGACAGGTATAGAGGCAGGTAAGTACAGGTAGAGAGGCAGGTAAGTACAGGCAGAGAGGCATGCAGTGGGGGAAGGGACAGGTGAGGACAGGTATAGAGGCAGGTAAGTACAGGTAGAGAGGCAGGTAAGTACAGGCAGAGAGGCATGCAGTGGGGGAAGGGACAGGTGAGTACAGGTAGAGAGGCAGGTTGTGAAGGCGTAAGGAATCTCATAGAATACACTAACAACACATTAAGGCTAGTTATAACAGTCTCTTTTATTTTTCCTTTACAGTTCCACACATCAACCGGTCTACTTTCACCCCAACCTTCAACTGTCGTCCGCATTCATTTCTACACACCTCCTTTCTTTCGCTCACAACACAACCGCTGTCACTCGAACAGTCGTTTCCTGTGTACCTTCGTTCACTCCATACAACACACCCGGTCTCACGTCTTGCTGCAGGATACATGCACACAGACAGTGATCCGTCACATGTTTACACCTTTCATCCACATTACATCACCATACATGTGTATCATTCCCCATGTTTAACACTTGATGTAAATAAAAACTTGTATGTTTGCCACTTCTCAGGAGGGTCATTCATTCAAGCTTGCATCCAGCCCACCAATGGCGTCTCTTACATTAGCATGGCATCAAATCTAGAGACAGTCCCAGAGGATTTAATGCCCTATGTTCCACTGTTTTGTGACGTCATTACAAGGTAAACATACTAGATCACCTATTGTTTCATCAGAATTTATTTCTTTACCAATATCTAGATATTTAATAAAGTTAAATAAAGGGAATTGGTTTTTTTTTCTAACATCACATTTTTCTCAAGATAATACCAACATTTCAACCAGCACATGATTTTTCACAAGCCTTTTTTTAAAGTACATTTTTTTTATTTATGTTTTTTTCACTTAAGCATAGGAGCCAAGTCATAATTTTAAAACATATTTTTAGTAAACTTTTAATTAAATTATTTTATCCAATACCTAAGTATTGGAGCCAAAAACCCCATTTAAAACACCAGATTTTTTTCTTTCACATTAGTATTGGAGCAGGGGGACATGATTACTTATGGGTCTCTCAACAACAAGAGTTATACACAGGAGGCTTGAATGCTTCCCCTTTGATCGTACCCCACCACACTGATGATGGCCGTGTCCAAAGAGCTGTCCTATTTTCATCTTTTTGTTTGGAGAAAAACTTTCACAAAATGATGGAATTATGGACATTTATTATCAACAGGTAACTTTTGGATGTTTGTTTTTAATTTTTTTTTTTTTAAAGAGACTCTTGAATTGTGGTGTTTACTTCAAAATAAAAACTCTTTTACTCTTACCCTTTTTTTCTCATCCTAAATTTTTAAAACTCTTTTACAAAGTTGAATTCTAAAACTTAATTTAATTTAACATTGAGTTTAAATTGGGGTTATTTATAAAATTCAATTGTCTGATTTCAGATGTCTTTTCTGTTTTTTTTTTTTTTTAAATTATTTACATACATAGAAAATCATCAAAAATCTATAAAGATCTATAATGTATTTTATGAATTACCCATTAATTTTAACAGCCCACAATTTACACATCAAATATATGCCAACTGTTAAAAACCCAAAATCACCTTAAACAAACATTTATTTTTAATCTAACAGCCCTGACTTCACAACCTGCGAACTCTAAATACCTAAACTCACCAATAATACTAAAATATTTAATTTGAATTCAACAACCCTGACTTCACAATCTGCAAACTCTAAATACCTAAACTCACCAATAATACTAAAACATCTAATTTGAATCCAACAGCCCTGATTTCACAGACAGCAATCGCCTGTCAACACTAATCAGAATGGCTGCTAGTAACTTGGCCTCTAGCCTTTCAAACAATGGACACAGCTATGCTCTCTCCAGCGCTGCCTCAACTTTAAACATCACATCTTCTTTACATGAAACCATGTATGGGTTTTCACAGGTTGGACATTGTTTTCCTCTGCTAAATATTTAATATTAATGTAAATATTACTTCTAATTAAATTTGCTCATGTTATATTACTGACTCAGGAGTATATTACTGACCATGAAATATCTGACAGAGGAACATTACTGGTGTTGTGTGGTAGGGTACTTAAAGCTCATGGTTGCCGAACTGAAATGTCCAGTGTTCGAACCCCAGGGGAGAGGCTTAATAGCTTGTGACAGCATCTAAGAGAGACAACCCAAAAATCAAACAACTGCTGTGTTGTAGTTTGTTCTTAGATGGACAAAGACTATGGAAACAAATCCAAAAAAAGAAAAGCAGGCTGAAATCGGATTCAATGGCCTATATGGCTCTTGATAAGTTGACATTTAATAACTAATTATGTAGGAGGATTATCATTTCAACATTACAATTAAGAACAAAGAAGAACTGGCTCAGGAACATCTTAATGACTCAAGAACATCTGACTCATGAATATCTTACTGACTCGAGTCAGTAGCAAAATCAAAATGTAACAATTGTGTGCTTTACCATGTTTTCCCTCATGGACAAACTGGGAAGAGGTTAAAAAAATTCTTTCCTGTGTTTAGAAACATATTTGTATCATACATGACAGGCTTCAGTAAAATAAGACTTTACTTAATGATGGTCAAATCTGAAGTTTATGTCTTGCAGGTACAAACAATGAAAAATATAGCTGAAAAGGCAGATCTCAGCGACGTAACATCTAAGCTGCAATCAATCGGTGACGTGGTGTTAGACCAATCCTCCCTGAGGTAATAGCCATGCCTTAAGCACATACTCTTATTAAGTTGTGGTAATAGACGTCTTTTTTTTAATCCAGTTAACTGACTTGTTACCTAATTTAATTTTTTTTTCAACCATGCCAGGATTTCTATAAATGCCACACCTACAGCCATGGATAGGTCTGTTCAAGCCATCAAAACATTCTTGGGGAATTTGAAAGGAGAAGCTGAGATGACAAACATATTTCCAGAGGTACTCTTTGAAATTGGTCTATTTTAACATTTATTGTTTGTAATTTTTAAAATTTAAATGTTTTACTTTTATTCTTTCAAAATTGTAGCCTACAATTTTGACATTGATCTGTTTTAACATTTTTTGTTTAAATATTACCATTAGAGGTAAGTTAAACTGTAAGTCTAACGTGAGCCAAAAATCAGTTTTCAGTGTGAAGTCTTTTAATGGCATTTCATTACATTATAATATTAAGTTAGGTTTCTTTGCAAGTATTGCTTTTATGCTTTGATATAAGATAATGGTTTGGGTAAGTATGATGACCTTGGACCAGTGTTTGGTAGCAATCCTAGCAAAACATAGCTTCATTAAGTATTCAGTACTGATTTTTTAATATTGTGTCTTTTATTTTGGATTTCTAAAAAAGAAATTTCTTAGTGAAAATGAGTCTTTTAATTTTAGTGTAATCTACTTTCAGATTGACACAATCAAAGGAACTTCCCATAAAACACAACTAGAATTCCCATTTACAGTGAATTATGTTGCCAAGAGTTTTCCTGGGGTTCAGTACACACATAAAGACTACACACCGTAAGTCCAACTACTGTGCTGTCTTTTTGATTCTGTAAGAGATTTTTCTTTGTACAACTTCTATGCTGTCACTAATTGTGTTACAGATTTGTTTCTCTAACTGATAACTTGAAGGGTCATTTGTTTTGGCTACACTAAATGTACTTTTTAAGTTGTGATTAAAACAATGTTTTTTTTATGTCAGTGTGAAGTAAAAATTAAAATGTGTCTTTTATGTCTTAGATTAACAGTGCTTTCCAACCTCATGACTAGGAAGTTTTTACATAGAGAGATAAGGTAGATAACATTGTTTTGTTTAAATGTTTACACATAATTTATATAAACTATTTCCTTTTTTTTAATGCAATGATTTTGTGTTGCATGCTCTTTTAAATTATATTATCTAAATTATTATTTGAATTTTTTTTACAAAAATTCAGTTTTATTTATGTTCAGTTAAAAATTGTTCCACGCAACTAACATGAGTAAATCACAAAGTATCATATTTTCATTATTTATTTCATAGAGAGAAGGGTGGAGCATATGGCAGTGGTGCACAGCTTGGTTCGGGTGTCTTCAGCTTTTTTTCATACAGGTAACTTCCTTTTTTCATAGGGGTAACTTGTCTTTTTAATTCTCAGTGTTGATTTTAAAATTGTTTTACTATCTTTCTACTTCTATACATAACTTAAAATAATAAAAAACACACTTAAAATAAACAGTTTTCTTTTATTGATGATTTTCATGTTCAAAATTTGGCCTTGTATTGTCTTTTCATAGTAAATTTAGTTTTAATTTGCGAACGGTGAGAAACTCTTTTTTTACAACCACATAGCTATGTTGAAAGGAATTTTAGTAATGATGATGTTTTTGTTGTTGTTTAGAGACCCCAACAGCCTGAAAACTCTGGATGTCTTCAAACGTTGTGTGGAGTGGGCCAGCAAAGGAGATTTTACAGCTGAAGATGTAGACGAGGCCAAGCTTGGAGTTTTTCAAAAGGTATGCCTCTAGAATGTTTTCTGTATTTTATACAGAAGTGTATTTTTCTTTGTACACAGTTTCTTTTTTTTTTTTTTAAATAGAATTTCTCTTAAGTATTTTGTTTAAGATTGGTATTCTCTTTTTTTATATCAGTATATTTTCACCCCTTTTCATACAAGAAAAGTTAACATTTTATTGAAATTTTATCTAAAAAATTATTGGCATTGACAAACCTGAAGAATTTGACCATTTCAATCCTACACAAAATGTATCTTATGTTATAGATAGACAAGCCTGAAGAATTTGACCATTTCAATCCTACACAAAATGTATCTTATGTTATAGATAGACAAGCCTGAAGAATTTGACCATTTCAATTCTAGACAAAATGTATCTTATGTTATAGATTGTCTGTAGAATTTGACCTTTCAATCCTACACAAAATGTATCTTATGTTATAGATAGACAAGCCATTCACCATTTCAATCCTACGCAAAATGTATCTTGTGTTATAGATAGACAAGCCTGAAGAATTTCACCATTTCAATTCTAGACAAAATGTATCTTATGTTATAGATTGTCTGTAGAATTTGACCTTTCAATCCTACACAAAATGTATCTTATGTTATAGATAGACAAGCCATTCACCATTTCAATCCTACGCAAAATGTATCTTGTGTTATAAAGTCTTTTGAATTTGACCATTTCAATCCCACACAAAATGTATCTTATGTTATAGATAGACAAGCCTTTCACCATTTCAATCCTACACAAAATGTATCTTATGTTATAGATTGTCTGTAGAATTTGACCTTTCAATCCTACACAAAATGTATCTTATGTTATAGATTAAGTCTGTAAAATTCACCATTTCAATCCTACGCAAAATGTATCTTGTGTTATAGATAGACAAGCCTGAAGAATTTGACCATTTCAATTCTAGACAAAATGTATCTTATGTTATAGATTGTCTGTAGAATTTCACCATTTCAATCCTACACAAAATGTATGTTATGTTATAGATAGACAAGCCATTCACCATTTCAATCATACACAAAATGTATCTTATGTTATAGATTAAGTCTGTAAAATTCACCATTTCAATCCCACACAAAATGTATCTTATGTTATAGATAGACAAGCCTTTCACCATTTCAATCATACACAAAATGTATCTTATGTTATAGATTAAGTCTGTAAAATTCACCATTTCAATCCCACACAAAATGTATCTTATGTTATAGATAGACAAGCCTTTCACCATTTCAATCCTACACAAAATGTATGTTATGTTATAGATAGACAAGCCATTCACCATTTCAATCATACACAAAATGTATCTTATGTTATAGATTAAGTCTGTAAACTTCACCATTTCAATCCTACGCAAAATGTATCTTGTGTTATAGATAGACAAGCCTGAAGAATTTGACCATTTCAATCCTTCACAAAATGTATCTTATGTTATAGATTAAGTCTGTAGAATTTGACCATTTCAATCCTAGACAAAATGTATCTTATAGATAGACAAGCCTGAAGAATTTGACCATTTCAATCCTACGCAAAATGTATCTTATAGATAGACAAGCCTGAAGAATTTGACCTTTCAATCCTACACAAAATGTATCTTATAGATAGACAAGCCTGAAGAATTTGACCATTTCAATCCTACGCAAAATGTATCTTATGTTATAGATAGACAAGCCATTCACCATTTCAATCCTAGACAAAATGTATCTTATGTTATAGATTAAGTCTGTAGAATTTGACCTTTTCAATCCCACACAAAATGTATCTTATGTTATAGATTAAGTCTGTAGAATTTGACCATTTCAATCCTAGACAAAATGTATCTTATAGATAGACAAGCCTGAAGAATTTGACCATTTCAATCCTACGCAAAATGTATCTTATAGATAGACAAGCCTGAAGAATTTGACCTTTCAATCCTACACAAAATGTATCTTATAGATAGACAAGCCTGAAGAATTTGACCATTTCAATCCTACGCAAAATGTATCTTATGTTATAGATAGACAAGCCATTCACCATTTCAATCCTAGACAAAATGTATCTTATGTTATAGATTAAGTCTGTAGAATTTGACCTTTCAATCCTACACAAAATGTATCTTATGTTATAGATAGACAAGCCTTTCACCATTTCAATCCTAGACAAAATGTATCTTATATTATAGATAGACAAGCCATTCACCATTTCAATCCTAGACAAAATGTATCTTATGTTATAGATTAAGTCTGTAGAATTTGACCTTTCAATCCTACACAAAATGTATCTTATGTTATAGATAGACAAGCCTTTCACCATTTCAATCCTAGACAAAATGTATCTTATATTATAGATCACGGGTTCCCAACCTGGGGGTCGCGACCCCCCTGGGGGTCGCAAAGGGCTGTCTGGGGGGTCGCCAACTGGTATACTAAACCTTAGTAATTTGAAACAAAACATAAATATTTAGAAGAATTTTTTGAAATTCGGCTTTACTAACAACACTGGAAAGGGCTCAGAGAAGAAGCAAAGCATACTGTACAAAGTTGTTCTCAGTCACGAGTTTATGAAATCTTCAAAACTAAAAAAAAAGATATGGAGTTCTTTCGTCGGTATGAAGCTAGTTGCGGAACGTCAGAGACTTGATCGAACAGGAAAATCCCAAGCAAAAACAAACACAATAGGAGAAAATCTCATCAAACGCTGCATGTTGAAGATTGTAAAGTTAATTCTTACATGTCCGTAGATGTTAAATAACACATTTTTATTGAAATTAAGCTTTCACCATTGTTTGCTTTTCAAGTTGATAAATCAACAGACGTGAGTTCGTGTTCGCAGTTGCTGGTCTTTGTCTATATTCATTCAGATGATAGCAAAGAAGAGTTGCTCTTTTGTGAAGATAGCATGGAGCAAATAAATAGTGTTTTTTTTTTTAATTGGATGATTAAAATGGGTTAAAACGGCTGTGAGGGTTTGTACGGATGGTGCACCATCTATGTTTAGGTCAAAATCGGGCTTTCAGAAAGCAGAAAAGATTTAGCTCCCTAACCACTGCCCTCGCCAAAATCCATCAAGACTCCATTGCTGGTATAAGTGGTAAATTATATAAAATCTGGAGCCTTCAAAGAACTGAGCAAAGACCTGAATAAAGATCACGAGGTTCTGCTCTTCTACACTACAGTGCGCTGGCTGTCAAACGAATTGGTGTGAATCGTGTTTTTGAATTGAAATCTGAAATCAAATTGTTCTTAGAAATGCAAAGGAAACAAGACCTTTTGGTATACTTAAAACGACATAGAGTGGTTGGAGAGAGTATCATACCTAGCAGATGTGTTCGAACATCAACATAAGCATAACCTGAAGCTTCAGGGAAAATGAACGAATATTATCACTTTCCATGATTATCTCGGGGCATTTTTAGCAAAGCTGCAAAATCGGCGAAGAAAATAAATCTTGGAAATATTGTAAATTTGAGAAACTCTGCAGCGTGGTAGATGAATCTAATTGTGAGATAATTAAAATTTTGAAAGAAGAAATTTCTGGGCATCTTGAATCAAGTGAAAACGAACTGCAGCGCTATTCATCTGAGCTGAAAACAAAAAGAAACTGCATTGACGCATTATCCATTCTCTTCTTCCCTCGATGTTGCCAGCATTCCCGATGAATTACAAGATGAATTATTTGATTTATAGAATGATTCCGCGTAAGATAAAAAATGCAAACTCAATTTTGGTGTAGTATTCACCATTCATACCCAAACGTAAAATTGATTGACTTTTCGAGAATAGATTTTCAACACTATTTTTCGATTAAAAACAAAATTAAGATAATGAAATAGGTTGGCATTAACAAAAAAAAATACTTTAAAAAAAATTAACCGCGAATGTTAAGTGAATAGTTTGCAATTTTACTCATGGTATTAAAACAGTTATCAAGAGTAGTTGATATTGAAAGTCTACTAGAAAATTAATTTCCATACTAATTTCGGCTTTTTAATTCTATGGGGGTCGCGGGTCACTTAATTTTTATAAAGGGGGTCGCCACTCGAAAAAGGTTGGGAACCACTGTTATAGATAGACAAGCCATTCACCATTTCAATCCTAGACAAAATGTATCTTATGTTATAGATTAAGTCTGTAGAATTTGACCATTTCAATCCTACACAAAATGTATCTTATGTTATAGATAGACAAGCCTTTCACCATTTCAATCCTAGACAAAATGTATCTTATATTATAGATAGACAAGCCTGAAGAATTTGACCATTTCAATCCTACACAAAATGTATCTTATGTTATAGATTGACAAGCCTGTGCCTCCAGGCAGCAGAGGACAGACAAGGTTCATCTATGACATCTCTGATGATATGAGACAGAAAAACAGAGACAGACTTTTTAGAGTAACACCAGAGGACCTGAAACGTGTAACAAATTTGTAAGTAAATACAAACTTACATAAGTTGAAGAGGTGGGGGGGGGTATATTTAGGCAGTGGCTTTTTTTCCACATTGCCAGGTTGGTAAATCAAGCTTAAAATTGTTTAAAAATCCAAGCAGAATTAGTTTTAAAAAAGTAGGATTATTTTTGTTTTTTTTAAAATGTGTATACTACTTTTGTATGCTAGCTTTGTATTTTATTCTCCAATATATTTAATTAAATGTGTTATATTATGTTATTTCTTTTTGTTTGTTCAGGTATCTGAAGTCTGAAGGTATCCCTAATGGTTGTGCATTCCTGGGTCCCGCCAATGAGGCCGTGAGGGCAGACAAGGCATGGAAAGTTGTCAAAGAAGAAACTGCGAAACCTGCATCAGCGTAGCTAACAGAATCAAAGGCTAGTTTGACAGTTTTCAGGCACTCTTGTTGCTGATGGTGGTAATATAGAAATATGAAATAATTTGTGTTTTGTCAAATTGAGCATGTGCTAGGTGGTTTACTTTATTAATTAATAAGAACAATCATTAGCACATTATATATTTTTAATTTAAAAAAAAAATTAAATAAATATATTAAAAAATATCAAGCTCATTTGTTTTGACAAACAACTTGCATCACAAATATTATTTTCAATTTTTCTTTGGATAAAATAACATTTAAGTTGTAGGCTTACAATGTTTTATAACTTGTTCTGGTTTTGTTAACTGAGTTGCCACAAGGTATGGTTAACTGCTTGTAAAGATTGTCGATGCATTTATAAAATTTTGTATTTATTGAAAAAATTCAGAGAGGTTTGGTTCTAGATCTGTAATGGTTTGTGGCATTCAAATTAAAAATTCATTTTTACTCAGTTGCTGAACTAATTTAGTTACATTTTCAACTTTAATGTGAAGGATTTTAATGTTTTAAAATATTGTTTTGGTATATTTTCATCTTTTTTTTTCAAAGAATTATTATACATTAATCCTCCATAAGTAGAATAATTATAAAAACTGGCATGACACTAACCAGATGAAAAAATTATACAAAACAGCTTGTTAAATTGCCTTCAAAAGTTGACATGTGTTTAAGTAGTGTACTGACCACATGGAGATTTGTAAATATATTTTACAGTGCACAGAGATTTCATGTCTGATTTGTTCATTTGACATTTGTGTGATAAAAATTAAAATAAAATTTGTTAAAAACAATTACTGACTTTATTTTTATGCTCCCTACTTTGTTGTTAAACAGCCTGTTAGTGATACAAGAAATTGTACGTAACATCTACCCTGAAAGAATTATCTTCCCTTGCTTTGTGAATGTGTCATTTAATAACAATGATTATAAACAAATTTACCCAAAATATGTTACCACTGTTCTACTGAACACCTCAACAAAAATTGGAAATTTGTATAATCTACCATGAAATGGTGATCAACAATATTTCTACAAACAATTCAAGGTAACACCCAGAGAAACTTGGTAATTTCAAAGAAATATTTTTGTAAATAGAAAAATAAAAATTTTCTGATAAAAAACTTTTTAAAGAGTTACTGGTAATTTTAGCTTTCAAAAATTACATATATCAGTGAACGTTACTTTTAAAAAATGTACTAAAGGATTAAATATGTAATAATAGCATGTTATATATATATATATATATATATGATTGAAAGTGTTTCTTAGAGTTTTAAATATATATATATATATATATATATATATATATATGAAAACACAAAATTACATTAAATAAAAAAAATTGTATGCTAACAGAGACTGATAAAAGACAAGCAAATGTAACGATCTTTTCTAGCAGAAAGATTACACCTAGAAATATGGAATGTTTTTTTTTTTTAAAAACTAGACTATTATAGTTAGTGCCACTAAATGTCACGCAAAAATAAACGACTTCCTTTTTCCATGAACCATAAAAGAGAATGTTCTAAGAATAATAACTTACACCATTTGAGCCATAATCATTCTTAGATATTATCAAATATATTGAGTATCTAATATTCGGTAAATAATGATCTGATATATGTTACAGCAGTAGATAAAAAAGAGCATCAAAACCAGATAATTGGTTCTTCATAAACATCAAAAAATGGTAACATGCTGCCCTTCAAATTGTGAAATACATAAGTTGGCCTTTTGGAATTGGTGGTACATAGAGCAGATGAAGTAAAGTACATCTGTTTTTGTGATATATGAAGGCGAAGGGATAATGTGGTCAGTTCTGTGGTCAGCTACCTTAATTTTCTAATCTGTAAGGTGCTCATAAGAACAAGGTAGTCTCATTAACCTCAAGTCTAATATCTGAACTATAGTCTTTTGGGCTAGCAGTCATGGGCTGTATTTCCTGATCTTGCTGTTGTGGGTAATGTTTCACATTGTAACTTTATGATAATAAGACATTTGTGCAATTTGTAAACAAAGTCAAACTTGGATAGTCATAATTTCAAAGACTGCATACACATATTTTGTGTAATACTAATAACTAATTTTTTGAATGGTTGAAAAACTGCAACTCTGAAGTTATGGTTTTTGCTTCAGTTAATAAAATTCTTTAAAGCCATTTAATTATGTCGTTTAATCATTTGTGTTGAATTGAAAAATAGTTTTTACTTAATTTTTTTTTCATTTAACAATAAAATGGGTAAAATATCACTCTTCATGTACGCTAATGTATGGGTGACTGGAAAGAGGCACAACGAAAAGATGCACATTTTTTTTTTGCAGATTTAGGCTAAAGTGTAAAAAATTAGGAATTGTTTCTATGCTAAGTATATTAATATTAGTTATGTGAGTAAATCCTTTTTTTTTTTTAAATTTAACATTAGTTATGGCAATTAAAGTATGATTGATAATAAAATCAACATTTTTAATGAAAGTTTGCAAAACCCTCCAAAATTTAGTTCTAAGGGGAACCAGCAAGCAAGCACAAATGGACCTTTTTATCTTAAAAAAAACTTCTGGACAAAAGAAAAGGATGTTGGTTTATGAACTTTTATACATTTTTGTGTATACACTGAATAATGAGATTGTAAGGAACTGTATAATCTGGTGAGTGTTAATATTGTGAAAATTTAAGTCTTTCTTTTCTAAAACTAGAACTACATCAACTTCATAAATCAGATATTGGACATTAATTTTTAAATGACCTCACTAAAATCTAGTGTGATGGGACAGAAATGCTGGATACAGTGGTTTAAGTTCTGACATTTCAATGCTGCATTTATTTTTCTTTTAAGAAACGACATACAAAAAATATGAAATGTATTAAGATATGAATGCAAGTTTGGGGGCAATATGAATGGCATTATGGAAGGCACCGACGTCCCTTGCTGATTCAGGTTATTGGAGGACCTGGCACATATGGTATTTATTAAGCATTTTAAAACCAAGGTTTCCCATCTATCATGGTCCTATTGTCAGAAAATAGCTTGAGATCAATATTAAGACATGAGATACAAACCATTTCCATTTAATAATTAAAAAAAAAAAACACTGGTGGCCTTTGGTTTACCTGGTTGCATAAATATTAGGAAGGTTTCTTTGTTGAGTATTAACACATCTAACTGCACATGTACACAATATAACAAATAAACTTTTTGGGTGTGTAAACAACAAATTATAATATCAGTGCTGTTACCCCTACATCTATTAAATAATTACCTGACATTAAATAATTTACTTTTTTTTTTTTAAATGCTGAACCAAAACGGAAAAAAAAAATGTTACTTAACATTTGATACATTAAACAAAATGTAAATTGGCATTTTTTAAAAAATGAAATTTTAAATCTGAGATTGTTTTGTTATTTCTCTTATTGAACATGTGTCCTTTATTCATTAATAAATATGAATATACATTTCTACAAATTTTAATGGCAACATTATACCAACAACAGTATATTCTTTGATAACTTAGAACCTATACATATCACTCCCCTCCAATATGCTTTGGGTTTAGTTAAACCAAATAATTTGTTTCATTTCTTGCAACAATGGAACAGCAATGAGCAATGAAAACCAAAACAGTCTCTTAGTAGACACTGTGCAATAATTAGAGACTTAGCTCTTATGGAGCATGAAATTCATTGAGTGAAAGAAGAAAAAAATAATGACTCAAGATGGGGACCTTTGGCTTTAAATGTTAAAAAAATACAACCTCCATGTAAAGTAAAGAAAAGGTAGAGTGGTGTAAATTATGACAGTCACATGATATTTGTTAGCTGCTGAGTTTTCTTGTGGTTTTGTGGTTTTATCCTGTGGGCTTGTGGGAGGAACTATATTTTGATGATCTGTATTGACCTTTAAATTTAAAAAAAAAAATTATTTCTTAAAATTATCAACTATTAAATATTTTTAGTTAACATTTATGAAGATTTCAATTAGCAAATTTAAAAAAAAAAAAAAAAAAATTTGAATCAAGGTTTTTTTTTTTTTAATTTTCATCCCAATTATTCACTTGATTAATTTATAATAATATGTAGGCTAACACATTAATTAGAAAAGTGAATCTCAATTAAGTGAACTCATATGTTACCTGATCGATTGGAGTTGTGTTCACTTTTCTACACTTTCTGTTTTTGTCTTGCCTGCACTCCACAACTACTTCCTCATCACTGTCACAGATAGTACACATTGAACATTTTGGCAGGAGTGGGTATATAATATCTGAAAATATACAAGTTATTTATTATTCAATTAAATATTACATCATGGTAGGACCAGTTGTAATGCCAGAATAGTACCAGTTGTAACGGCTAGGGTTAGTTGGATGAGAAAGACATTTTTTATAAAATGTAATCAGATATATTAATTCAGGCCTACAATTGTCTTTCAGTTTTTAAAATAAGAGAGCACCCTTTCTAGACTTGATGGATGGTCAATAAGGCACATGAAATAGAGTCCCTTTAATTTTCAGGCTTAGCATAGCTAGTTTCTTTTTAAAAAGAATTTCTTCCAGTTCTTAAATTTTAGGTTCAATTGCACTACTTAGCATAACAACTAAATATTAGTAATGTAATTTTTCCTTGTAAGGATACGTAAATCTACAACCTAGGCGTAATCTAAAAGTCTACTATTCCAAGCAATTTACACTTATGACCCTAATCCTTAGATCTAAAGAAAGAACAGTTTTTGGTAATACAAACTAAATAAGATTGATCAGTTTGTAATATTCAAGGTTCAGCACCTCAAAACCTCAACAGGAAAAAAAATTTTTTTAACAAGGTCGTAAAAAATTTAATGCAAACTTAGGAGACTCAATATCAATTAGCTTTAATCGTACAAGAAATATATTATTGTAAAAGAAAATCATGTTATAAAAAATAGTGTTGCATTTCAGTTACGGCATGTTTTAATTATAATGGTTAATATAAATGACAAATGTGAGCAAGCAAGATATTTTATTTTATGCAAACATTTTCTAAATTATATTATAGAAAAAAATAATGATTTTGGGCTATACCTGAACCAGTTTGGTAAAAATTTTCAGGACATACATAAACAGCATCAGATTGATATGTGCAAGGTGATTTTTCAATGAGATTGTCTCCAGGATTCAACTTAGTGCACGCTTTACATCCTTCACATTGATGCAAAGTCTTTTTCATGTATGTTCCTGAAACAGATTTAAAAAAAAAAATAACAATCATTGTGCTAATTTTTAGCTAACTTATTTTTGTTTCATTAATGTTTTAAATGTGGGTTGGTGTGGTTGAATGGTAGAGCATTTGGCTGCTAGCTCAAAGCTTTTGAATTCTCATCTCGGAGAGGAATTGTAAGTGTGGGACATCCCTGAGTCTATCCAGCTTTAATGGGTACCTAACAGATATTAGTGAAAGTATAGGCAGCTGGCCATAATGCTGACCACACCATCCCTTCATATGCAGAGATCAAAAAAACATATGAACTCTACTTCATCTGCTCAATGGATCACTGGATCGAAAGAGAAACTTTAATTAATGTTGTAAACATTATGAATGGGTCAATTTGAATCTAAGAAACATGTTAACATATATATATATATATAACTATATATATATATATAACTATATATATAACTATATATATATATACAACTATATATATATATATATACATATAGGGGGGGGGGTGACACCAAGGCAAAAAAATAGCTAAATATATAGAGAAAAATGATAATTCCACTTAATTAAGTGATTAATTGAAGTGTTAAATAGTCTTTTAAGAGGTGCAAATTGAAAGTATGAGGGGGGTGTGCAAATTGAAAGGTTGAGGGGGGTGCAAAAAGGGTCGCTACGCCTCTGAGGGGTGACACCATTATGTGCCGCACTTGGTGACACCCGAACTCGCTACGCCACTGCCTATAGGGCGTATAATATATATATATATATATATATATATATATATATATATATATATATATATATATATATATATATATATATATATATATATATATATATATATATATTTATATTTATATTTATATTTATATATATATATATATATATATATATATATATATATCCCTATATATAAGCTGTCAATAGATGTCATAGGTTAAATGTTAAAGAAGGCTTACACACATAAATATATTAATTAGCCTACTGATACAGGTCTTATTGCTAAACCTAGTTACTAGTAGTATCTTTGTTTAGTACTTGGCTAATGCTAAAAGACCTAGTAACACTGCTAAGTAGTGTCTTAGTAGATACGTAATCAAGTAGTATTAGTAATTGAGCTACCTTTAAGCCAAGCAGATTATTTAATTAATTATACAACAAATCCAACTGAGCACCAACAATGTTTACCTGCTGGACAAGTATAACACTGAGACTCAGTAGCATCGAAATACTGTCCAGCCATGCATAAACCTGGTTCACATTCTGCTTCAGCTTCTCTCTTAACGTAGGTACATCCTTGGCAGACACTGAGACAATTTGTAAATATACACAGCAAAACTATCATCAAAAACTTTGTTCCTTGAAATCTAGAGTTAAAACTAGATACATGAGCTACTCTCTTGATTTGTTCTGGTAGGTCTTTTGTTCTCTTTGCTTTGCATTTAGATATAAATTTAGAGTCAGCCATCATTTTTATAGTATAGATCTAGATAATTCTAGATGTACTCATTTTCAGTAAAGTAATTAAAATTTAATTAAAAACTTGTATCGAATTATCTAAGTATATTATTAACTATGCCAACGTTGAGTCTGCCTACACTATAGTTCAATATCTACCCTGACATATGGCCGTCAATTAATTATTATGTATAGTTCTAGAACCTGGATATTTATATTGCCATGCTAACAGAACAGAGGAAATTCCCTTTCTTCTACTTTCTATGCCTAGGGAATCCCCTCTATTAAGGCGCAGAATATGCAGGCCACTCCCCCTACGACCATTAAAGGATAGTAGTGCCTTTTTCGGAGATTAATTGAATACAATTTAAAACACTTTCTGCTACACACACACGCACATAGTGCTTCTTTCAGACTTTTTTCTTTGGGGGGGGGGCTATTGATATTTTCGGGGGGCGGTCAACATTTTCCGGGGAGGGGGAGGAGGCGGACACTGATAAAAGTATATGATTTTTACATAAATTCTATTTCGTTCGGGGAGGGGGGGGTAGACTTTCTTCTGGGGGGGGGGGGGGGCTCAAGAGAAACTCTGCACACACACACACACACACACATCAAACACATTACTTAAACTACAAACTAAATATCACCGTAAATATCACATTTTTAAATTATCTATCGCCAGTAGATTCTAGATCTTTAGGCTACTTCTTGGCTTACACTAGGCATGTCCGATGCAGAGGCGTAGCGAACCTTCCCGGCGCCCGGGGACAAACTTTTTTCGATTTGCACCCCACCCTCAAGATTTCGATTTGCACCCCCCCCCTCAAACTTTCAATTTTGCACCCCCCCCCCCCTCAAGATTTCGATTTGCACCCCCCTCAACCGTTCAATTTATTTTTCCAACCCATTTTGGCACCCCCTAAGGTCGGCGCCCGGGGACATATGTCCCTACCCGCCCCTCCCCCCTCGCTACGCTACTGGTCCGATGCGCTTTTCTGTCACATGGTCTTTCCACTTAAGCGCATGTACATCTGCTCATTGTGTTGTAGGACCTGTTGGTTTCTTCCTGGCATCTCTTCGGGGAAGGGTGGGGGGGGGGGGGGCGGAAACGATCTGGAACTTATATAGTATATACTTTTATCAGTATCCGCCCCTCCCCCAAAAATATCAACGTTAGTATGAATCAAGATGATCAGCAAGTACATATGTCCTTAAAGAACATATACTGAAATACCTCGGATAAATTTATAATTAAAACAACATAAAAGCACTGTGGATAAGAGTAATACTGCCTTTGGTGGTGGAATAAGCAAACTTCAAATAAAGAATAACTACAGGTGTTTACTTTACAAACAGAATCATAGCTATTGAAACTGGTAAAACTGAATATTATTTTGCGATTACCAGTAAAGAGGTGTGTGAGGTGTGTGATCTAACCTATACCTTATCATTATGTTAAAAATAATCTTTAAGCAGAGGCGTAGCGACCCTTCCCGGCGCCCGGGGACAAACTTTCGATTTGCACCCCCCCCCCCCCTCGAACTTTTCATTTGCACCCCCCCCCCTCAAACTTTCGATTTGGCGCCCCCCTAAGGTCGGCGCGCGGGGACATATGTCCCCCCCCCCCCTCGCCACGCCTCTGTCTTTAAGGCAGAGGCGTGGCAAGGGGGGCGGACCGCACCGGGTGACTCCATTTAAGGTGGTGACACCAAGGCAAAAAATAGCAAAATATATAGAGATAAATGATAATTCGAGTGTTAAATAGTCTTTTAAGAGGTGCAAATCGAAAGTTTGAAGGGGGGGGGTGCAAATCTTCTTCTTTCTTCTACTTCGTTCTTAATTGAGAATATGGTGGAGGATTTAGACAAGTCCAACTTCGTGAATAAACCGGACTGTGGTCTCCAGATCAGCAGGCGCCCCATATAATTTTTCCCTGAGTGGGGTGAGCAGGGGCCAGTGTCTGACTCGCGCCTGGCTATACAAAGAACATTCCTGAAGGACGTGCTCCGTATTTTCCGGGGCCTTGCCACAAGGGCATATTTCGCCACACCCAATTTTTAGTTTTTTATGCATGTGTTGATTTAGTCTAGAAGGTGGAACTAATCTCATGACAAAGGTATCATTTTTAACACGAGAAAATACTAGCAGGATGAATATTTAAAAATATTTATTTGACAAAAATTATGAACATATTTAATTTTTGTGTATTCGTTACAAGCTAGACATATTAACACTACCACGTGACCGGGTACCCTTGTCAGTTCCACACCCCAGCATGTGAAAGAGAATCTTCCTAAACTTGTTGTTGAGTATGACGTAGATGAGAAAGTTGACCGCGCTGTTGGCGTAGGAGCTGGTCAATACAAGACTGCCACACATCTGCTCCACATCCGCGTCTACAAAAACACCCTGAGAGACAGCGTAACGGAAGCGGATAGCCTGGGTCAACCCGAACACTAAACACACCGTCAACAACATTTTGGTCGTCCTTAATGAAGACGCTGAACCCGATGACGTCATTTTTCGACGCTGTCGTTGTATGGCTACAACCTTGACCAAAATGGCGGCAGATCCTAATAATATGAATAATAGCTGGACGTAGCTAGACAGCCAGAACATGAACGTGTCAAGAATTGCTTCCTGTTCACTGTAGTGAATATCGTACGTAGCCAAACAGGTAACGCCGTCATTGAGACTGATGTACGCAAATTCAAATAGTTTAACATACATGAACATGTAGCCTATCCAGAATAGGTATAAGCATACGGACACAACCCAAGCCCATTTTGATGTGAAAATTACAGAAAATTTTAAAGGGAAGAAGACGGCAAATAATCTCTCAATCGTTATGACAACACACAAACAGTTACTGATGCTTATACCGCTGTAGGTTATGATGAATATAGCTGTTGAGATGTACAAGATTGTTTCCGCAAACAGAGGGTCCGCGCATGCGTACTCCAAATAATCGCTACCAAGTGGTATGTGGCTGGGGAACTGGGATAAGATTTTGTAGACGTCAAACGAGCCTAGAAGAACGCAGACGTCAGCGATAGCCAGGTTAAATAAAAACACGTTGGATGGTTTTTGAAATCCGCTCCGTTTTAGAACGGCGCAGTTGATTAGATTTCCCAGAATTCCAAGCACGCCAATAATCGGATCTACAACAACAGATGAGATCCATTTCAGGGATATGCGGATATTTCTGTTGGGAGTTGCCACCGGTGTGGATATCTGCTGGGTCGTGTTGTTGGTGTACGTGGATGATGTTGTTTCGTTATCCATCTCAAGAAACAAAACATTATTCGCTTCTTCAACCAGATGAGTTTCCGTTTCAAGAACCGTCTGATTGTCTGCATTAAAAATTAACTGAATATCTGCTCCAAGACCTATCTGATTATCTGCTTCAAGAAACGTCTGATTATCTGCTTCAAGACCTATCTGATTATCTGCTTCAAGAACCTTCTGATTATTTGCTTCAATACCTATCTGATTATCTGCTTCAATACCTATCTGATTATCTGCTCCAAGAACCGTCTGATTATCTGTTCCAAGAACTATCGGATTATCTGCTTCAAGAACCGACTGATTATTTGTTTCAAGACCTATCTGTTTATCTGCTCCAAGAACCGTCTGATTATCTGCTTCAAGAACCGTCTGATTATCTGCTCCAAGACCTATCTGATTATGTGCTCCAAGACCTAACTGATTATCTTCTCCACCGTTCGTCCCCTTAAGCCCTGCTGTCGACATAGATCGGATCCAGCGGTCTGTAATGACGCCGTTACAAACAGACGAACTAACGCTGGAGCTGTTGTTGATTATGTTACGTCCCACATTGGTCACTTGACTGTCATCCTGTCCGGCTGTCTTCCCCAACAGGCCCACAGTCGTGTCTTGAGGTGGCGGATGTTCTATGACCCTGGTCCAGTTGCTGGGACCGCCTGTCTCCGTCAAATAAACACTGTCCACATGGACATTCTTGGAGGCAAATTTTACGTCAATGACGTCACCGGCGAGCAGGCAGATCAAATGTGAGAAGACAAAAGTGAAATACATGGTCGATTCAGTGTCACGTGGTACCCTGCCGCCTGGCATGATGACGTCATACAGTCAGCTCAGGTAAAAATAAAGTCCCAGCATGACTTGGGATGATATTCAAAATAGCTCTATACCTGACTTAGTTTCACATATATATATGTAGGAGTGTAAACTCTTTACTTAAATGTAAAACTCTTACTAAACTTTTGTTTAGTTTTAAATATAAATATTTTTTCCGATGATAAATCTAAAGTTATATTTCACTGGATTTTTTTTTAAATAGATCAACGTTGTCATTTGATGATATAAACACTTAATTATATGTATTTAGAATAGTGTTTTATATTGTTTTGAAAAAAGAACAACTTAAATAGTGGAAAAGGCCGTTCCTATAATTTGACAAAACACCACGTTGGGAAGAAACTGCGCCACAAAAATACTGCTGTAATATAGGTAATGATGTACGTTCTCCCTTGTAATTATAAAATTTACAGCCGAACAAATAACGACAAAGGATGACATCACATCAATTTTAAAATGTTTGAAGTGTGTGTGTGTGTGTGTGTGTGTGGTGAGTGTGTGTGTGTGTGTGTGTGTGTGTGTAAATAGTAATTCTAATCATACATTACTTTCAACGATACTTAAATGTCATTACAAACTGTTTAGAAACAATACAGTTGTCTAGTTGACGTACCTATGTATCATTACATTGAGTGGGGTTTCAGGGGTCGGGCGGATGAGGTATCAGGGGTGGGGGCGGGTGGTATAAGGATAGGCTGATTCAAATGTTCATGAACGGAAACTGAGCTTGCAACATGAACAAAGAATGTGACAAGAGAATTTTTGTTGATAGAGCTAGCAGTTTTTTGTCAGTGGTTCAATTACATCAGATAGCGGCACTTTATATTATTCATATCAATAAAATTGTACAGATGATTTAGTCTATGTAGAGATTTTATATGGTCTCTGTTAGTCAGGGTAACGTGTAAAAATTATTTGGCGCTATTATACACCCCCCCTCCTTATATATAGGCTGTATTGTATAGCATGCCTATTTGTTGAACTATAGCAGGGGTCGGCAACCTTTTGAAGCGGAAGAGCCAAAAGTTACAATTTTCAAAATTTCTCTGGTTTTAAAGAGGCACTAACATTTTTTTTATTTCAAATATTTTATTTTTTTATTAAGGTTATTAGTATTTGTGCAAGGAGCTGGAGAGCCGCATCTTGATATCAAAAGAGCCGCATGCGGCTCGCGAGTCGCAGGTTGCCGACCACTGAACTATAGAAATGTTAAGTGAGGTGGGGAGGGTACAATTTTATATTTTTGTGTTATATAAAAAGTCAATGATCGCTGAATTCTAGAAACTTGTATAAAAACGTCAGACGTTGACAAAAGTAATCGTCTATTCTGTGGAAGTTGTGATGTCTCTCGAGCTACACCCAACAACATCCTTAAGGTATGTGTCTTCAATCAAAGTTACATAGGACAGCCACTTCGAGGTATTTGGTTATTTAATCTTTACATCATACGGTCTGCAATTAACGTTTACAGGTTAATTTTATAGTGTAGAATACAGCAGTATTTATGATAGCATTTATTAAATAACTTTGTTTATAATTTTAATATTTTTTTTGTTTGAAATTTATTTTATTAAATTTCTTTGTGTGTATTGATTACTCTTTGGCTGATAAAATTCGACAAAACTCAAACCGACAAAAAAACGCTGGAACTTTCTCACTTATTTTATTGCAATATGCAGAGAGATAATATTCACAAAAATGTGTAAAGTTTTTATAAATTCGTACACAAATCACTTACTTAATCAGATACGTTTAAGGTCACAAAAATTGTGTATAGTTTTTATAAAATCGTAAACGAATCGCAATTGTTATCATCTAATAGTATTGTCTTGGTTAAGCGAGGTCTTCCATAAATGACGCCAAACTTCTAAGGGGGAGGAGGGGTTCGAATTTTGTGACGATGTGTGACGGACATAGTTGGGAGGCTAAAATTCGTTGTAAAGGCGTGACGTCATTTATGGCCGACCCCTTACACCAAACAGCACTTGTTGACTTTGATAATTTTAAAAATAAAAAAAAGTAAAATAATATCATTGCCTGCAACTATCTCAGATCATGTTTATAAACAGAGCTTCACATATGCCAGCTCAGGCGCCTACTATATCATCCAATTACAGGATACATTTTCAGGACAAAATTAGAGAAACGAATAGTGTCTTAATATATTCATTGAATATCAAAATCTGTCAGATACTTCATAGTCATCACCAGTAGCGTACGCAGGGGGGGAGCAGGGGGAGCGGCCGCTCCCCCTCTGGCCATTTTCAGCAAAGTGGCGCCTTTTTGGAAACTTTTTTAATTCAAAGTTTTAAACAATGAAATTTGTTAAAAAAATATTTTTGGTCGGCACATTTATGTAAATCACAAGATTTCTCTTCATGCAGCAATTAAGCATTATTGTACTAGTCTAGTAGTGTCTACGATTACAACACGTATTAACAGCTGCATCATTTTGCCATTCTAAAAATAACCATTACGATGCATTGCAATGTTTAAAAAACCTCTACGGGTAGTACCACTTGGCAAGAGGGGTGTTAAGTTTAAGGCAACTGTATAATGTTTTTGCGTACGAATAATTGAATTAGAAAATGTTATATATAAAACTGCACACAATTACTTTATATATACAGTTTGAATCGTGTGATTAATTAAAAAAAATACAATACAGAAACAAATACAACTGATGTGGCACCTCTATTTAAATTTACTTATGAGCAAACTGCGTAGTGGTGGGGAAATTTTGACAAGGTCAACAACGTCATCACGATGAAGTAGTAGTATTCTTACAGTTTGGGCGATAGTGATTACGATTACAAATTGTATGAAACAGTTACAACCCCCTCCCCCATGGACCCCTCTGTAAAAAAATATTGTCATAATACCACTGCTACTTATTTAAATCTATTTCTGTAATATATATCTGTGTAATATATATTTGTGTAATATATGTATGTTTAGAACAGTCATCTAAAAACTGACGCTATGTTCACTCTGAGTTGGTTATCTCCCCCCCCCCCCCCACACACACACATACACACAAACACCACCACAATTGTGTAGAGCGATGTTAATGTCACACCTAGGTATACACTGGGTTGGATAATTGACCTAAAGTGACCGGACAGTGGTGAATGAAGTTGAACCGACCCCCCCCCCCCCAACCCACCCCGGACTGATCTGTTAAGTACATGTAGAAAAACGCGTAATGATGTACCAAAGTACCATGCCGCCAGAAAATTAGCTTTTTAAACGTAAAACTCTGTGAATATTGTTTTTGCAATTACCAGTCAAAAGGTGTGTGATCAATACAGTGATCTAACCCATACCTATCACTATGTTAAAAAATTACCTTTAAAGAACTCAAAGAAGCAGTAGTTAATTAAAAATATTTGATCTGTACAAAAACATCGATATTTAGTTAAATGTAGGCTGTTATTCCGAATGTTTTTCTATTTTATCGAAAAGCGTGGTTTTAAACCAACTCTGATTTTAAAAACTTTCTTTATGCTGTAATGCTTTAGCATTTATAATGACGATATATTAAATTCTGATTATAGACAAAAACATTTTGTAAACACGAATAGTGTAAAAGAATTTCATTATATTCTAAAGTAATTATTTATTTGTTTTGACGTTTATAATTAAATGTGTAGATATATACATATTTATAGTAAGAGAGTGATTATTTCCCATATTTCACTTGTCTTAAATAATTTCCCAGGAATTATTATGTAAGAATTTTTTTTACAAGAATTACAAAACAGATTGTGTTACGTTCATTGTTTTTGGTTGTTGTGTGTGTATATTTTTTTTTGTTTAGATTGATACAATTTTTGTTTTGTCGGCCTACATTGTATGTTTTTTCTTATTTCTTCAGAGTGCTACTTTCAATTTATTTTACATCATAGCGAAGTAATGACATAAAGCTAGTAATTATATATATATATATATATATATATATATATATATATATATATATATATATATATATATATATATATATATATATATATATAATACACGTATATAGAACGTGTTCAAAATTCGGCGCCTTTTTTGCTCTTTTCGCTCCCCCTACAACGAAAACCTGGATACGCCTCTGGTCATCACACTTTCTGACGTACTATGAATGAGGGCAGTGCTTACTATTTTGACTTGACATTGATAAACAAAAGCTCCATTTTATTCCAGCTCATTGGATTTCACGTAGATCTATGTATTTCAATTTATTTCCATTTATTTCTATTTATTTCTATTAATTCAATAACGGTAACAACAGTAGTCACGGAGGCTTTTTTCACATTGGCTTTTTATAAAACTAAAAACAAACAAAAAACAACCCTTAATAACAACATTTTAGTTAAGAAAACATGATAACAACATTTAAATTAAAAAAGCAATTTTACAAGAAATAGACAGTTCAATGTGTCCTGTGTATTTACTATACAGTAAGTAGATACTGTCTGAGGAATAACAACAACAATTTTACATAAAATGTAGATCTATAGTTACTTCATTTATTCGGTTAAAATTCTGAATATTTGCTTTGATATTGTTAGTTTCTGATACTACTCATATCCCTAATCCACCCAATTATTAACCTCTAGCCCCACTACTTAACCTTAACCTTTAGCCCTAGCCCCCCACCCCCAACCCCTAAGCCCTGACGCGTAACCATAAGTAAGATATAAATAATGCAATACAAAATTAATACTAGGACCTAATGCCATTTGAACTAATACAAAAATGTATTAAATAAAAAGTCTTCTTTTTAAATATTCAAAAGCATCTATGCTGATAAATAGAAGCTAAATATAGAGGTAATAAGCACATCCAGAAAAGCAATGAGCAAAAATAAAATCCACTCCCATAGCAGTCCGAATATATATATATATATATATAATATGTTTGTGTGTGTGTGTGTGTGCATACACATTTTTTTCAATTTTTTATGTTTGCAAATGGATCATAATTATAGTTGGCCTACAACACAGATACAGATGATAAACATTGTGATGATCCGAAGCCATTTTGTTTTTATTTGTGAGGCTCCATTTAAATGCTGCGTCTCGGAGCTTTCTGTATTGCTTTGGAGCTCAATGGGCATCTGAAGAAAAGTATCAAAACATATATATATATGTATGTATGTATATATATATATATATATATATATATATATATATATATATATATATATATATATATATATATACATACATACATATATATAACGTGTGTGTATAATGTGTAGATAAATATAGATATATGTGTATTATTGTGTATAGATTATGAACAGTAACAGAGTAAAAAGTGCCATTCAACATACAATGGCCATCAAATTTGCAGTTCGAGCTTGTTCAATGCACACCGTGTCTTTGTTCTGAGTGCACGGTTCAGCAACGCCAGTGAACGGACATGATGAACACTCGGTGCACTGAGGTAGATAGTCGTAGATCGGGTCTAGGGAAAGACAGAGAGAAGGTCTTTAAAATAATAAATTTAGTTACCCGTAAATACAGTATAGGCGAGTGCCATAAATTAAGTACGTTAGTTAAAACTACGACTGAGTATTCCTAAAAAATTGAAAACGATAAATTGTTTTTTTCACTTTGAACAAAAACCTACCCCCTCCATCACTCCTCTATCCACCCTCGCCCCTCCCTGCAAACTTCTAATTTAATATTGCCTGAGCAATCAAAATGTTGCTGGGCATTACTCATTATCTTGGATGGTGTGGTCGAATGGTAGAGCACACTGCAATTCACCCCGAAAGTTTCGAGTTCGGTCTGTGAGTCGACCCAGCTCTAACGGGTACCTGGCTCAAGCCACTAAAACAGCTGAACTCTATCTGCTCTCTAGACTACAGTTCCTGACAAAACAATATGTTACATCATCATCTGGTCGTACCGAATCCTATGCAATAGAAATTGTGTGGACAGCCCAACACTGTATCCTTTGTCCGATTGCACGCGTGAATGACCACCGCCACGTCCCCGGGCTCCAGGGTAGTGCAGGGCTGGCAGCTCAATGCTCTGTGGTCAGTCTCCTCCATATAGGTGCCTGTGATAGAGAGAATGTTGACAACTTAGACACGTTTTTATAAAGTGTGGCCAGTCTCCTCCATATAGGTGCCTGGGTTAGAGAATGTTGACAACTTAGACACGTTTTTATAAAGTTTGGTCAATCTCTTCCATATAGGTGCCTGTGATAGAGAATGTTGACAACTTAGACACGTTTTTATAAAGTGTGGTCAGTCTCCTCCATATAGGTGCCTGTGATAGAGAATGTTGACAACTTAGACACGTTTTTATAAAGTGTGGCTAGTCTCATCCATATATGTGCCTGTGATAGAGAATGTTGTCAACTTAGACACGTTTTTATAAAGTGTGGTCAGTCTCCTCCATATAGGTGCCTGTGATAGAGAAAATGTTGACAACTTAGACACGTTTTTATAATGTGTGTTTAGTCTCCTCCATATAGGTGCCTGTGATAGAGAATGTTGACAACTTAGACACGTTTTTATAAAGTGTGGCTAGTCTCCTCCATATAGGTGCCTGTGATAGAGAATGTTGACAACTTAGACACGTTTTTATAAAGTGTGGCCAGTCTCATCCATATATGTGCCTGTGATAGAGAATGTTGACAACTTAGACACGTTTTTATAAAGTGTGGCTAGTCTCATCCATATATGTGCCTGTGATAGAGAATGTTGACAACTTAGACACGTTTTTATAAAGTGTGGTCAGTCTACTCCATATAGGTGCCTGTGATAGAGAATGTTGACAACTTAGACACGTTTTTATAAAGTGTGGTCAGTCTCCTCCATATAGGTGCCTGGGTTAGAGAGAATGTTGACAACTTAGACACGTTTTTATAAAGTGTGGTCAGTCTCCTCCATATAGGTGCCTGTGATAGAGAATGTTGACAACTTAGACACGTTTTTATAAAGTGTGGCTAGTCTCATCCATATATGTGCCTGTGATAGAGAATGTTGACAACTTAGACACGTTTTTATAAAGTGTGGTCAGTCTCCTCCATATAGGTGCCTGTGATAGAGAAAATGTTGACAACTTAGACACGTTTTTATAATGTGTGTTTAGTCTCCTCCATATAGGTGCCTGTGATAGAGAATGTTGACAACTTAGACACGTTTTTATAAAGTGTGGCTAGTCTCCTCCATATAGGTGCCTGTGATAGAGAATGTTGACAACTTAGACACGTTTTTATAAAGTGTGGCCAGTCTCATCCATATATGTGCCTGTGATAGAGAATGTTGTCAACTTAGACACGTTTTTATAAAGTGTGGTCAGTCTCCTCCATATAGGTGACTGTGATAGAGAAAATGTTGACAACTTAGACACGTTTTTATAATGTGTGTTTAGTCTCCTCCATATAGGTGCCTGTGATAGAGAATGTTGACAACTTAGACACGTTTTTATAAAGTGTGGCTAGTCTCCTCCATATAGGTGCCTGTGATAGAGAATGTTGACAACTTAGACACGTTTTTATAAAGTGTGGCCAGTCTCATCCATATATGTGCCTGTGATAGAGAATGTTGACAACTTAGACACGTTTTTATAAAGTGTGGCTAGTCTCATCCATATATGTGCCTGTGATAGAGAATGTTGACAACTTAGACACGTTTTTATAAAGTGTGGTCAGTCTACTCCATATAGGTGCCTGTGATAGAGAATGTTGACAACTTAGACACGTTTTTATAAAGTGTGGTCAGTCTCCTCCATATAGGTGCCTGGGTTAGAGAGAATGTTGACAACTTAGACACGTTTTTATAAAGTGTGGTCAGTCTCCTCCATATAGGTGCCTGTGATAGAGAATGTTGACAACTTAGACACGTTTTTATAAAGTGTGGCTAGTCTCATCCATATATGTGCCTGTGATAGAGAATGTTGACAACTTAGCAGGGGCGGAACTACAGTGCCGCCAGACCCCGCAATGCGGGGGGGCCCACGCCATTTAGGGGCCCAAGGCCGCCCATAATAATTATTTTTATAGTTAAAAAAAAATAATTTTCTTGCATTTTTGACTTGATGGTTGTTTTTTATAAAGAATATTGTAGCTGCGGTTGGATTATCTTTATTCTATAGACACCATCCCACACTCTTGTATATTATTTTTCCCTTTGTTTTTAAACCCTAGTGAAAGCCGAGTCATCTTTCTTCTACAATCAAACTTATCAAAGATAAG
Organism: Physella acuta; assembly: GCF_028476545.2. Taxonomy (NCBI): domain Eukaryota; kingdom Metazoa; phylum Mollusca; class Gastropoda; family Physidae; genus Physella; species Physella acuta. The sequence continues at coordinate 137,634 of NW_026732125.1, forward strand.
CAAACTTTGAAACCACTTCCATGACTTATTTCCCTTTTTAAAAAAATCAAACAGGGGTGCTCATAAGCTCCTTTTAATAGATTTGTACTAAACAAAATAAAAAGCAATTACCTCTTTTAATTATTTTTTTTTATAAAGTACTTACTAAACTTACTAAAGAATGACACTGTATAAAAAAGAAATGTATTTAAAATTAATAATTTAAATACAAAAAAATAAATAAAAAAATAAACATAATACGAGACACCATTACTTATTCAAAGCTTTCATATTTTATAATCTTTTGATTGAGAAGGGGTCAGAGGTAGTATACTAGAAAATTTGTATTTTGTGAAAATCAGTTTTATCTTATCTTAAGAAATAAGATAAAACTGATTTTCACAAAATACAATAAAGCACTTAGATGTACACACATATTTTGACACGATGTTGTAATTTGTTTTAATTGAAAAAAAAAACTTTTTTTTTCCCAACTAGAACAGGCCAGCAATGAGTAACATATATTCGTATTTTGTGTTTATATATATATATATATATATATATATATATATATATATATATATATATATATATATATATATATATATGGGGGGCCCTAAAAGTTTTTTTGCGGGGTGGCCCTTTTTTTCTAGTTCCGCCACTGCAACTTAGACACGTTTTTATAAAGTGTGGTCAGTCTCCTCCATATAGGTGCCTGTGATAGAGAAAATGTTGACAACTTAGACACGTTTTTATAATGTGTGTTTAGTCTCCTCCATATAGGTGCCTGTGATAGAGAATGTTGACAACTTAGACACGTTTTTATAAAGTGTGGCTAGTCTCCTCCATATAGGTGCCTGTGATAGAGAATGTTGACAACTTAGACACGTTTTTATAAAGTGTGGCCAGTCTCATCCATATATGTGCCTGTGATAGAGAATGTTGACAACTTAGACACGTTTTTATAAAGTGTGGCTAGTCTCATCCATATATGTGCCTGTGATAGAGAATGTTGACAACTTAGACACGTTTTTATAAAGTGTGGCTAGTCTCATCCATATATGTGCCTGTGATAGAGAATGTTGACAACTTAGACACGTTTTTATAAAGTGTGGTCAGTCTCCTCCATATAGGTGCCTGGGTTAAAATATGTTGTCAACTTAGACACGTTTTTATAAAGTGTGGTCAATCTCTTCCATATAGGTGCCCGTGTTAGAGAATATCATGTCAACTTAGACATGTTGCATTTTTAGAGTATATATTTTCAACTTAGTCATAATATATTGCTTTTTTTTAGAGAATATGTTGTCAACTTAGTTCTATGCTTTTATAAAGTGTGGTTATCCTCATAAAGGTGCCTCTGTTAGAAAATATTTTGTAAACTTGATCCCATTTTTTTGTTCTTCTAAAGACGGTAAAATGGTTTTACCGCCATCTTGCCATCTATAATTATATATATATATATATATATATATATATATATATATATATATATATATATATATATATATATATATATATATATATATATATATATATATATTTATATATATTCTTCTAGGATCAATACATAGTATTAATACATTACTGCAAAGCTAAATTTAGATACGTAGACCCTCTGTCAACCTCACCCACCATCGTCACTTACCCTCGGGACAATCTTGGCACCATCCAGTTGCCTGCTGATAGAATTCCCCAGAATGACAAGGTCCTTTGTCGTTCGTCACTGGACTGAGCGCTTCTGCCACCAAACGACCGGCAGACGTGAGCAAGAAGAGACACCACACCACGTGACCTGCTAACCTTGACATTTGCATTCCTCGCTGCTCACGTCTTGCGCGTGCTGTCATTTTGACTCCACGTTCGAAGCTCACATTTCAATGTCTTTCAGCTGAGAAAATCACACTCAAAGAAATAGACTGTCTAAAAAAATTGCAAGCGTAGATCCTTCGTTTTGTAGTCCAGATATCAATATTTTTATTTCATCAAATCTAAGAGCCAATGAAACAATTTTGTAGGTTCATTGATGAATTAATTAATGGTAAAATTTGCGTATTTCTTTGAGATCTTTTTTTTCAATAGAAAATGTTTTAAAAATCAAAGTTTTTTTATCCTTGCAAAAGTTTTCAAATTGTAATTCTTGTGAATTTACAGACCTCGTAATAATTTAGGTCGCGTGGATGTTCGAATAGCAGTCTGTTGGTGTTGGCGAAGAAAAATTTACTTGAGAGACTGCTAAAAATCACGTGATAGAGGTCATGTCTAGTCAAAGATCCCGAAGATGTTGAAATTCTTTGTTTCTGATGATAAACGAGTTTTAAAGCTCAAAGTAAACGAATTGGCTTTAAAGTTAAAGAATTTCTGTATGTCGAAGAACAATAACTCTAGCTCAATAGTTGGAATAGAATAAACACATTGTGTTGTCTTGATTCTTCCCTTTTAGAATTTTAATTTTAAATACGAATGTTTATAAACATAATCTTGTTAAGAAAACATTTTTAATTTTCAAGATTTATTTTTTAAAACTATTTTTCTAATTAATATTGAATATTTGAAAACTATTTCGCTTTTAATTTTTGTTTTGTTTTGATTGCAACAAAATACATTAACTTCTGATAATCTTATAAGGTCTTTCCAGTTCTAATTTTAAACTGTCACATACAAAAACTAACTTTAGTCATTAAAGTAAATAGGATGTAGTAGTTTTAAAAAAACCATAAAATTTAGAAAGTTGAAAAAAAAATTATGTAATAAATTTAAAAAAATAAACATACAAAAACTAACACATGAGGTAAACCAAATAGTCTATAGTGTATAAACAACGCCAACCTTCAACTAGATCTGCAACCACGAATCTTTTTAATCTTCAGATTTTTAGTGTTACCCTGGACACGCAACATTAAATCAACCATTATTTTTAGCTCGTCATAAATATAATGTACTTTAATATTATACAACAGTCTATCATACTATCATAAGAAGTATTTAAAAAATTCACAATTCTCACGTAAATTATCCATTAGATTAACAATTTAGAAAGAATATTTCTTCAACAGGAAGATAAATACAAATATATCACTTAAACTTACATGTCATCGGAAAAATCCGATTCAACTGCCATGTAATTTTTTAACAGGTGAACAACTTTCCACCTGCTGACGTCAGAAGTTGAGGGTTAAAATCTGGGCAACGTCAAAGTTTAGTTTCTATAACAATAAAGAATGTGGGGTAAAGAGTGGGCCTAAATCTTGATGGCTAAAACACACCAGAAGACATGGCCACGAAAAGGTGTGAGGCAGTGAGGTAGGGGGTGGGGTAAGACGACATGACCTCACTGAAAAAAACGCAGAACCCACAAATTGTGCTATTGTGTTCACACAATTAATTGTCCGTAAAAAACATTTTACTTTAAGCTAAACTAGAGTTGTTAGATTTCTGCCTAATACCAATTCGCCCCCCCCCCCCTTTTTTTTTCTTTTCTCCAAATAAAATAGACTAGGCAAATAGAGTTATTTACCACCATTCTCTCATTCCTTATTTTCTTCGTTCTAAAATTGTAATATTGGAGGGGATTTCCTCATACATAATTAAGTGTTACGTGTCAACATGTTACCCGCTATATGGCCGTTGATTCCGACTTCAACCTGCTTTGCTTTTTGGATTTGCTTCAATAGGTTTTGTCCACTCAAGAACAAACTACAAGGCAACAGTTATTTCGGAGTTGTCTCTCTTAGACTGGTTGATGTTCCCAGCTAACAAAATGCTTAGGCCAGGGGGAAGAACTCGAAACGTTAGGAGTTAGCAATCATACGCTGTCTCTCGCATGACCAATCCAATCCTCTCATTTAACTAATGAGGGGGGAGGGCAAGTGAGAGAAGCAACCTGGGGGAGACCACAACTCCCCAGGGGCAGAGTGAGATTTATAAGACCTCCAGCCCTTTCCTGAGTGGAGTTACTTTTTGAAAGAAAAATAAAAAAAATAAAACATGTTATTTTAGGAAAATTAAATTTTATTGACATTAGAAAAAATGTATATTATATATTTTACAGAACTATTCACAGCAAGCTCTACAACATTACTAGTCTGGTGAAAAACTTAGCAGAAAATCACAAGGTTAATAACTAATTAAGAAGTCTACATGTTAGAACATGCATTTTATTGTAATTAATTAAATTTCTAAAATCCTTTAAAATGGCAGTTAAAATTTTCATTGGTTGGGTTTAGACACATCAGAGACTTGTGCATATGTTTGAGGCGTACACATAAAAATAAGTCAGAAACATAAAAATTAGAACACATAAAAACAAGTCGTATAGGGCATAAATAAAATAAAATCTGAAATGTGAAGAATTCAAAAATAAATTATACTCACCAACCATAATTGGTTTACAAAGAATCATTAAGAAGTTGCAATCACATAAAAACAAAATTAAAAATAAAATAAAAATGGGGGACTGAGCAAACACACTTCAAGTTCTATAACTCTGAGCAATTCAGGTTGTTTTTGTTGTTAACTAAAGGAAAAACTTTTAAAGCCACATATTGTAAAGAACTGACAATTGTAAAAGGAAATCGTTGATAAAATGTATTTTGTTTTTGCGAATTAAACATTGAATAAAAATTTATAAACTCTAATAGGTTAAAAAAAAACAACTTCTATTTACATGATAAATTGATGCATCATAAATACATAACTATTATGCCTGGATTTTTAAAATGTAACCAAATTAAATAAAAATAGTCCATTAACTGTTTATGTGGCATAAAAATATAATGTGCTAATTAACAAAAGTGCAAAATTTAAAAAATCTGGCAGCTTGGTGAACCATGAATAGTATTCTTGGGATACTTTGTCTACCTATATGGCAGGTTTTACTGGCTAGATATATGTATACTTAATTTACTTTTAGATAAAGGTAAATTATTAGTTGTCTGATAAATGTATACTTATGCCAGATAAATGTATACTTTGTTGGTTGCCAGATAAATCTATAGCTTGTTGGTTGCCAGATAAATGTATACTTTATTGGTTGCCAGATAAATGTATACTTTGTTGGTTGCCAGATAAATGTATAATTTATTGGTTAACAAATATATGTATACTTGGTTGCCAGATAAAAATATACTTTTAGTTCAAGATAAATGTATACCTTATCCACAGAGAACACAATGTTTTTGTTTGCTTGTAAATAAATTTACCAGTATCCACCTGGTTTATTATCGGCTAGTCGTACGATGGAGCACATTTTTATCCAAATCAAGATAAGAAAATATTTTCTATAAATATTTGCATCAATCACTTTTTTTTGTTTCCAACAGAAATAACATGAGGAAAATATATCCTTTCCGAATAGAGGAATTAAATATTGGAATGATTCCTGAACAGATCACATTTGTAGGACAGTTAACTCTGCTGAACATGTGACTTCTCCGTGAGAGTTAACGGCCTTGCATACATAGTCCCCTTCGTCGTCTTCTTCGATGCTTCGTATAATCAGAGAATGAGCGCCAGTTGTTTTGTTGGCATTCAAGGTGTGCCTGTCATCCTGATGGACTTCCTCGTCCTCAAGGAACCATGTGACGTCAGGTGACGGGTCACCTGACACAATGACGTCAAACCTGGCAGAGTCACCGGCACATGCCTTGCAGTTTTTTACAGTTTTGGTGAACACTGGAACTGATGTTTTTGTGACAGTTCCTGCATCTAATTGTTTATCATCCAGTTTTTTCTTTGCTAACGAGGGCGAGACAGTGTTAGGTGCGGGGGCTATCCTCGCAGTTTCTTTCACCTGCGAAATGTCCTTTTTGTCACGTCTAAATTTAGAGTCACTGTTAATAGAGCTCAGATCTTTAGAGTTTTCAGACGCAACATTTTCCTTAAGATTCTTGTGTACTGCACGTCCTTCACTTGTTTTATTATTTTCTTCTTTTGTCAGAGAAGTAGCTTTGTGGGAATTCCCAATGTTCTTTTTATCACTTTGGGAATTCCCGATGTCTGAATTATCATCCAATCCATTTACATTGGAACTTTGGGCAATTTTAGGTGAAATTTCATCAAGATGGTCATCACTGGACATCAGTTCACTGCGGGTCAAGGTCGGAGCTTCTCCCTCCTGACCAGGTGATTCTGAGATGACAGGTCTTGAAGGTGAGGAGCTTCTGGAACCCAGGATGCTGTCCTGGCTGCTGCTTCTGCTTAGGTTAAAGTTGTTTTGGCTGGGGATTTTCTTCAACCTTCCCACAGCGAGCACAGCCTTGCCAGTTTTCTGTTGACACGGGAGAAATAAATGTCAGACCAAAATGTTACCAAACAATGGAAAAATATAGGCAGGAAATGCTTTAATTAAATAAGGTTAAAAATTGTTAAGGGCATGGGCAGGTGATGAAAACCAAAATAACCAAAATGCTTATTTCTAACATAATGCTATAATATTTAGCATATAGTTATGACTCAAAGAGATTAGTCAAAAAATTTTAAAAAATGGCAAAAAATGTCCTTCCGTTACCATGGTGATGGCGGCAATGTATATGCTAAATACTTAAGAATTAGGTTAAGAAATAAACATTTCTGTTATTTTGGTTTTCATCACCCACCCATGCCCTTAAAAATAAATGGCTAAAACTCATTTGATTTAGAAGTTTTCTACCATCAACCAGTAGTTAAATAGACTCATGTGGTGTATTGTGTATAACAAAATGTATGAAAGAGGATTTTTTTTTTATTAAAGCTTAGGAATACTTGCAGATAATTAGTTTTAATAAAGGGTCTACATTTACAAAAAATCCTGAACAAAATTTTCAAAATATAGACCAGACGAATTAAGTCCACCTGTTTCTGACTTTGGTATAGGAAGAGTTAGTGTGGTAAGGTCTATGACCAGTTGCCTTTGCTAGGGAATGTAAATGCAGATGGCAGCAGGCAGATGGTAGCAGGCAGATGGTACCCAGCAGACATCAGTGAACAACCGCTCATTCTATTTACAGCAATCCAGAACTGAACTTGAGACTTAAGCACTACCACCTAACCTCACCACCCCATCTCTTAAGTCATAACTCCCTAAATACATTTTTAACAAAAGCAGTTCATAATCTGCTCTATACTTTCACACGATTTTGGGGAACTGAAGACAACAGGGTGTCTGCAAAATCAACAGCCACGGAGCAGACAAAATGGAAGGTTATGGTTGAGGCCCTATCCTCCACAAGGAGTAAAGAGGAATAAAGGCAATCAAGTCACCCAAAATTAAGATCCCTTGATGTTGTAATTTCTATTAGCAGAAAATCTAAGGTTTCATGTACCAGACAGCTTACAAAGTGGTAAAAAATGAAACAATTGTAAACAAACGGACCATCCACTTGCAGACAGCTTACAAAGTGGATGAAAATGAAACAATTGTAAACAAACTGACCATCCACTTGCAGACAGCTTACAAAGTGGTAAGAAATGAAACAATTGTAAACAAACTGACCATCCACTTGCAGACAGCTTACAAAGTGGTTAAAATTAAAACAATTGTAAACAAACTGACCATCCACTTGCGCCTGACCATGAAGCGTTTCAGTCTCTCTGTGTTGAGGCGCTTGTACCGTATGCCGTCGACCTCGTCTTGGTTCAACCAGTCATGTGACAGGCAGTCATGTGTCAACATGCGGTCCCTGTTAGAAACATTTGAAAAAATCATGCGTCAACATGCGATCCCTGTGAGAAACATTTGAAAAAATCATGTATCAACATGAGGTCCCTGTGAGGAATATTTTAAAAGTCATGTATCATTAAATGAATTGTGTTTCACATTATATTATGTAGATGATCAAATGTTTTAAAATGCTCAGTACCAACACATTACTTGTATTTCACATTATATTAAGTAGATGATAAATTGATTTAAAATGCTCTGTACTGAAACCCTTCTTCACTCCAAGCAGATTGTACTTAATATAAATAGACAGTAGTAATTTCCTGAACTTGGTTATCAATAACAGTTCAACACAAATAATTGAGTGTTGTTTTTAGTGCCAACTTTGATTTTTACAACTCACTGAGTAAGTTGAATGTGTAATGCTCAAGCAATACATCTACTGAATAGTTCATGTATTAGAAAAAAAACAACGAACAATAGGAATAACAGCAAACATGTTTGAAAACTTTAGTATAGTTACCAACATGAAATGACCACATATCAAAGCATGACTTACTCTAACTCTAGTATAGCTACCAGCATGAACTAACCACATATCAAAGCATCACTTACTCTTTCTTCTTGACCAGTAGCTTAGAGATAAAATCTTTGGCTTGATCGGAGATCTCATCAAAAGCCTCGTCATCAAAGTCAAACTCTCCGCTGGTCACGCTGGCCAGGGTCTCGGCCTCATTGTCACCCAGGAATGGGGACAGGCCAGATAAGCTGTGATACAACAAGATACAAGATAAGCTGAGAGATATAGAAACAAGTTGATACAAGATAAGCCGAGAAAAACAGATACAAGTTGATGACATGGTGAGAAAGACAAGATAAAGTGGCTGATGAGAAGGGTGTCGTAATTAAACTGTGATTTACCAAGCTCTTATGAAAAAAAAATGGCATTAAATAAAAGCTAATATGAATAATTTACTGAATATAATACACTCCATAAACAAACAAATTACAGCACATAACAAATAACTAAAACACCCCACAAAAAACTTACAGCACATAGCAAATGACTCCAATACTCCACATATCTGTACTAAATCCAATCTCATCATAATTGATGACTTCAGGGGCAATGAACTCTGGAGTTCCAAACAAAACCTTGACACTCTCCCCTGCTTTAAAGAAGCGAGCCAGGCCAAAGTCTATGATCTTTATTCTAAAAACAAAATATCATAATCTGTACGGAACATATTAATTAACATCATTTTGATTTAAATGTCACTTATATGTCAGTATATTCACCATATTATGACAAGGGGTCATCTATAAATGACATCACGCCTTTTTTGCAGATTTTTACCTCCCCCCCTCCGTCACAAAAAGCCAGCCCCCCCCCCCCCCCCCCTTATAATGACATCACACCTCAGCCTACAGCCACCCTTAAAATTGCAGTTGAATTTTTCTTAAAATACGATATTTTTTCAAAATCTTGTCTGAACTCTGTCAACATAGAGTATTTTATTCAATTCCTAGTACAATTTATTAAAACAGTTTTCTAAAATGCAAATTAACAGCTAAAATTAGTTTTCTAACATTGCTTTTTTTTAAAATGCAAAAGTATGATGTCACACTATCTGAATCCCCCCCCCCCCTCATCACACACTGTCATAAAATTATGGACTGCCCTGCTCCCCCCTACGAGTGTGATGTCATTTATGGACGACCCCCAACTGCAATCCATAACAGATTTTTATAAATCTTAAAGGAATGGTGGGGTCAAAAGTTAGAGCTTGAGACTGCAAACCAAAGGGCTCGAGTCTGTAAGACATTCTTTGGGGGAGTCTGTAAGACATTCTTTGGGTCCACCCAGCTTAGATGGTTACATGACTCATGTTAGGGAAACTAAGGACATGGGAATATTGCTGATCACCTCAAGCTTTCGATTTGCACCCCCCCCCCCGCTCAAATTTTTCTCCATATGTTTTGCTATTTTTTGCCTTGGTGTACCCCCCTAAATGGTGTCACCCAGTGTGGTCCACGCCCCCTCCCCCTCTCGCTATGCCCCGGTTGCTGACCACACTATTCCCCTGTATGCTGAGGTTATTGATATGTCTAAACTCTAATTCATCTGCCTCATGTGTTTTGGGCCCGGGCACGAAAAGATTATAATGATAAATCTGCCTTTGGATAATTAATCACAATGTGAAAACCTGCCAGAATTGTCTGCTACACGCAGGATATCTTCAGGCTTGACCGCCACCCCGCATCAGCTGATCTTTAATTAGACTTAGTTTGCTTGATTATTCTCATTAATATCGCCAGGTAATAAAACAGCTGGCGAGACCCACCTGTTGGAGTTTTCAGCCACGCAGAGAATGTTTTCTGGCTTGAGATCAAGGTGAAGGATGTTGAGGTTGTGCATGTAGGAGACCCCCTCACAAATCTGTCTCAGAAAGTGGACGCAGTCGCGCTCGGTGAGGACAAAATCTTCCCCGATCACTCGCTCAAACAGTTCACCTGCCCCAACGCTGTGGACAAACAATAAACATGTGATTTCTTGCTTCATAACTGCACACATTATTTTTTTAAATTTTATTCAGTAAATATAATATTACTTGTCCAGTTGTTTATATTATAACATTAAATTAAGTTAACGTATTAAATTAAGTAATTATGACCTAATTTAACTTACAAAGTCATGACTAAATCCAAAATTTTTGTATTTTTCATGGCTCTTATAACTCATATAACAAAAGCAAACAGGCTGACATAAACATGTAACTCACAATTCCATAACTCATAAAAATTAAAAAACTCATTATTTCCTAACTAAAAAAAAATCTCTTTATTCTATGAGATAAAAAACAAACATCAATTTACTATACCTGACTTAGAAAACAAAAACCATAAACTCAATATTCCATAAATTAGAAAAAAAAAAACAACTCATTATTCCATGAATTAGAAAAAAAACCATCAACTCATTATTCCATGAATTAGAAAAAAAAACTATCAACTCACTATCCCATGAAAGCCATCAATTCACTAATCCCATCAATTAGAGAAATAAACCGGGAGTGATCTCCCCTAAATTTTCTCAAATATTCTAATATAACACTACGTGGGCAGGCAACTCGGAATATAGACATGATTTTTGTTTACTTAAACTTTAAAAATAGAATAAAATCTAGTAGAAAAAAGAATTGCGCACCAAGTGAGGTGTAAAACATAGAGATTTGTAAAAATCTCGATTTTTTTTTTTGCACGATTACAAGACTTTCTCTATACTTCGTATATACGAGAAAGTAAAAAACCATCAACTCACTATTCCATCAATTAGAGAAAAAAGCCATCAACTCACTATTCCATCAATTAGAGAAAAAAGCCATCAACTCACTATTCCATGACCAATATGATTCTCCTGGGTTCCTCAAAGGCGTCCCATAACATGAGCAGCTTGGGATGGCGCAGCTTGTTCATGATATCTATCTCATTCTTCAGCTGAGTTTTTTCTTTTTCTCTGCATTTGATGATCTTGGCAGCAAACACACTTCCGTCTGACTTTTGATTGCACTTATATACAATGCCAAATTTCCCTCTAGAATAGAAAATAATTATGTAAAAAAAAGATTATTTTAACCAGCAATTGTTTTCTTTTTGTTATAGTATATATAAACTGTTTTTTTTTATTATAATAATAATAATAATTAATATACTTAGATTTAAATTAATTAGGCATTATTTTAACAATCAACCTTTTTCTTTTTTATTTGAAAAAGTTTATTTCTTTATTTGTTTATTAATATTTACTATTTAGTCTTAAATTAACTAATTAAAAAATTATTTTAACCATTAACCTTTTTCTTTTTTACTTAGAAAGTTTAGTTTCTTTATAAATTTTTAAAAATATTTTTAGATTTGAATTAATTAAACAATTATTTTAGATTAATATTTATACTTACTAAAACTATATTTTCACTACTTATAATTATTTAACCAAGTTTGTATGACAAATAAATGCTTTACAAAATGGTTGTCTACCCACAACCAGCTTTGTTTGTGTAGTTAACAGTTATTTCCCTTGACTAGCTCAGTCTAATATTTTTACAGCAAGAACCATTGACAGTGACAGAAATTAAATTCTTTAAGGGTTAAAAAAACAAACTTACTTCCCAACTTCATTTTGGAGATCATAAAGATTTTCAAACTGATCTTTTATGTTCACTTTAACATCTCTTGGTTCAAACGGTAGCTCATCTGAGGGAAACAATTTAATTAGGTTTTTAATTATAACAGTCTTTTTACATTTAAGGTGTTTAATTTATTTACAAATCGAATTTTATTTTTATATATAATTTATGTGTAAAAATATTACAAAACTTATATTAATGTCAATGTCATTTTATGGTAAAAGTTAAAGAAAACTAATGTTTTAAAGCCACAAAATCTTATACCGCGTTTACACTTGCGACATGTATACTATATATTTCTAGGAAAAAAAACTTCGCAATAAGTGAGTAGGCTCCCCTATTATCGTAGGCCCTATAGCGAAGTTTTTTTTTCTAGACATGTATAGTATACATGTCGCAAGTGTAAACGCGGTATTACAGAAACTGTTTCATAAACTTTTTTAAACACTAAAGTAAACTGTCACAACTTATAGAAAACAAAGATCATTAAAGTATTTTATTCCACTACCAAAGTTAATTAATATATATGATCTAAATGTTAACTATCCATTGCTAAAGTGATATCTAGATTTTTAGCTACAGACTCAGAGTTTTTAACACAGAGAAAAGTTTTAAAGTTATTACAGGTTTCAGATTATTTTAGAATGGTTACATATTTAGATATAATAAATAAATAGTTGTTATAATTTAGTTGAATAAACAATTTTATTTGATCAAAACATGATTGGATTGTTTGAAAGATTACTAAGTCCACTGTCAAAATTTAAGAAGGCAATCTAAAAAAGTTTTTTCAAACAAACAAAACAGAAGCGGTAAGCTTCAAGCCGTAATACATTACTTCCTAATTATCATTTCATTAAAACATTATATTAAGTATTTTTTAAAATTCCGTTAGACTGTTTAAGATTTGCACCCCTCTCCCCCCCCCCCCCTTTGCATTATAATTAAGATCATGCTTGACTGATTATGAAATCTTCCCCAATTAATTTAACTCCTGCAGACAAGCCAGCAATTGTTCATGCAAATGATATAAAAACTATAAAATTGTTTCTCATTAAACTTTAGTTACTAATTGCATTGCATAAGTATTCACGATGCTTGTTCTATTTTAATTAAGAGAGTTCATTATTTATGTTTACAATCCTGATGTTAAAATTTGGATAAATTTTCTCTATATCCCTAAGCGTGCTGAAAATTTAATACAAGTTCCAATGATATATTAAAAGTTTAATGCACCATATATTTCAAATCTAATAATACATCATGGATCAAAAGTCTATTTTATCATGTGTTAAAAATCTAATACAAAAATCTGGGTACATTCACCCTTTACAACCTGAAGCAAATATTGCTGGGGACTGGTGAATACATTTCTATGGTGAGCTGCAAGGGGTTAACACACTTAGGAATGATTGACAAATGATTGACAAAGGGATTGATTCACAAATGATTGACCAACATGGGAATGATTGACAAATGATTGACAAACATAAGAATGATAGACAAATGATTAACATACGAATGATTGACAAACAGGAATAATTGACAAGTTATTGATCAACTTGAATGATTGAAAAAGGACTGGCCAACATAGGAATGATTGCCAAGCTTGTCACTCATGAACGCAGTAGACAATAAAACCAATAATTACAATGACCTTTGAACCGATAACTTCACTTCATTCAGGGAACCGAGTTAACATAACACACACCTCCACACAATGTTAACATGCTCATCCTCTTGGTGCAGTGTTAACAATCTGACATGCATTTGACATGCTCTTGATTATATACCAGGTGGATGTTATCTATGGGTTCTTACTGAAGCACAGGCAGGATGTAACAAAGATCAAAACTGTGAGTTTGCTTATGGGAGGGTAGCCTAAGTCATAGTTGAGGGAAGGGTTCAGGCTATTGAAGTGTGGGTGGTAATGGGGGGGGGGGGGGGGGGGGTAAGAGAAATGTGTGATGTAATTCAAATCTCCTAATAAAATTGCATGATGGCATCTATTGGCAGACCTTTATCATTATCCCAACCTTAAAATTTCTACCAGCATAAAAAACTTTAATATAATATATTATATTATCATCCAACCTGTGATTTAATAAGAACTTTACACAATTATTGTAACCTTATTATTAGGTGATAGCATGCACCAACACAATAAGGAAACTCTACCTCTGGGGTGGTGACATGTATAACCGGCACCAACACAGAGAGGGGGGGGGGAATGACTAGGACTGTGAGTACACTCTACCCATGGGGTGATAAGTTATGTATATTATAATCTTTCTGCACCAAGCTGTTTTATTTTCACACAGGTGTCTATTTGTTTTGTGTATAACTCCTTTAAAATTCATCAATTTTTAGATTAGTCATGGGAGGTAACTACAAAGTTGTTTGAATACAAACCTTACACTTAAAATGTAAGTGATAATGTTTACAATTGCAATCAGTTTTGTGAATAATTTTGTTTTAAATTAACGGCAATATAAAATGAAATTATAAAAAATAAAATATATTTAAATTCATTAAATTACAGTTGTATGAGAAATGCCAAAGCCTTTAAAATTTTGTTCTCAGTTGTCACATATTATATAAATTATATACTTTACAAATGCTGCAGTCATTAGGCATGTGTCATTATGGTTGTCCACCCCCCCAGTAATTTTCTTTTTAAGAAACTAAATAAAACAGCCCCCCTCCCCCTGTAATTTACATCCTTCACCAAATAAAAATTTATAATGTGACATAACAGTATAGATCCTAACAGAAATGTGGAGAGAATGTTAATGAGAGAGTACAACAAGAACTATAATCATTATTTCTCGCATTTAACTACAATATAAAAAATGTAATGTAAGTTTTAAATAAGAAATCATTGAAGAATTTTAGAAAAACATTTAAAAGCTTTCTGAGAAAGACAAACAAAAGTTACCTGTAGGAAAATTATTTTTTTTAAAATGTCAAATTATAAAAAGATTTCACATTGAATGTTATTACAATTAGATCCAAATGAAATATAAATTAATTGAAAAGTTTAAAATAGAAGAAAGAAACTGACATGTATTACTGCTATGATTATTTTTCTAGTGTTAATATTGGTATGAGGTTGATGCTTGTATAGAATACGTAAGTCATACATATATGATTGAATTAAAATGAAGAAATGAAATGAAACAAATAAAAAAATTCGGGCGCAAGCTCATGACAATGTATAAGCTGTTTAGTTCAGAGTTCATTCTTTAGCATTACCTCTTCTTCGATACTCAATAGTGGGGGTAAAAACTTCAGGGTACCCTGGTGAAGCAAATGTAAGACAGAAACAGATAACTTGGTGGTCAAATCTTTTCAGGGATTCTCAAAGTACACACCAAATGCACAACATACCATCTTCATAATTGAAAAACTCAAATACCTCATTGAATTTTACTTGAATTATATTCCTTTTTTTGCCTTCTATTTGTTCTTAAATATATAATTAGCTAAATTAATTGTTGAGAATCCCAATTTAATCAAAGAGAGTCGAATCTAGAGACAGATCCTTGATGAAGAGAGGCCTCAATTGTAAAATATAACCAGGACATTAATTAAATTAAAATACTTCATAACAGATCCTTGATGAAGATGAAATTAGGCTTCAATTTTAAAATATAGCCAGGACAAAAATTAAATAAAAATAATTTATTACAGTTTTAAGATTTGAAACAAAAACTATTTTGGGTTGTGTGGTACGAAAAACAAATTTGGACAAATCAACGGCTGTATCTAATACATATTTATGACATCAAAGCATGCCTTTAAGATATGCATGTAATATATTTCTAGGTTGTAAATAAAAAGTGATGAAATAAAACTGAATAAAAGCTTTCAGATTTTAAAATATATATGAGCTTAAATATGTAATATTGTAAAGATGATACTGAAAAGAGAGAGTATAATAATTTCATTTAGTAAAATAACTATTAAACAAATGGGTATTAAAAACTAACAAATTTTGAAAACATGAACTGTTTATTGGTTATATAAAAAAAGTGAGTCATCGGCAAAGAAATATTTGTTTACCTTGAAAAGGTCGACCTTCAGTGAAACAAAATATAATTTCTTAAGGATTTTTAAAATTAAAAAAAAATAATTCAAGATATTTGCTAAGTCATTTGCATTAGATGGGTAGAAGAAGTTTTGAAAAATATGTTTCAATAAAAATAAAACTTCAGAATGCTAATAGACATAATTAGACTAATGATTAAAACTATATTCCAGCACAATCAGTGCTAAAAGCTACCACGTATGCCATCAATTTTAAAAACACACGCAACAAAATTAGATTTTGACTTTAAATTTGATGGAGGAAAAGAAAACAACATATCAGCATCAAGACTGATAGAGATAAAAATAAAATATACATGAGAGATATGAAGAAACAAGCAGGTCTTCTATTGAAAGATGTTCTAATTCACACAAAAAGCTAGATTTCTATATAGATAATTTTACACAATAACAGTGATATAAAGGTAGGTCTACACAACAAAGAAGATGAACAGATAGTTCTACACAATAAAAGTGATATACAGGTCTACACAACTAAAGTGATATACAGATCTACAAAACAAAAGTGATACAAAGGTCTACACAACAAAAGTTCTATACAGGTAAGTCTATACAACAAAAGTGATACACAGGTCTACACAACAAAAGTGATATACAGGTCTACACAACAAAAGTGATATACAGGTAGGTCTACACAACAAAAGTTATATACAGAGTGTGTACTTCATGCACACTACCAACGCACTATTTAAATTTTTCTTATTAGTTTTGACATACACAAATACAGCAATTTATTGTGAACTGTGCTGACAAACTACGCAGATGTGCATTTGATGCTACAAAGACTTGTGAGACAGCCATAGCTTTCAAGCATTTTTGAGTAAAAACAATTACATCTACTCCAAGCTTACTTTCAAATAATTTTTTAAAGGTCTGTTTTAAAAAGTAATCAATTTTTAAGCGGTTTTTAAATTCCATATGGCAGCTACATTATATGGTTCTAGCTTCAAAGCAAATCAGATCTACAGAAGCTCTTTAACAGATATAAACAGCGAAACAAAAAAACCACTTGATGCTGACGAAGAGAAAAAAAACCCAAATTATCGATTAGAAAAGCTTTTTGATAGATATAAATAGGTTACTGACCTTCTGACTCGTAGTCGCTGGGTGACCTGAAGGGGTCAGTTGTGATGACCTTCTCCGAGGGCTCCGAGGGTGAGCTCAGTCCATGCATGTTGGCTGCACATACACGGAACTGGTACGTGGTGCAGGGCTTGAGGTCAAATATGTGGCAGGAGAGTTCCTAAAGGACAACAGGTTGGTGGAAAATATTGTTTTAAAGAAATATAAACAAATTACAAAAATACTTTATTTTAAAAATGTGTACAACTTGTAAAATTTAATCTAAACATTTATAACTCTTTATGTCAAATATGTGGAAGTATCATTCTTACATGACAACAGGTGGGTGGAAAGTATTGTTTTAAATAAATAAAAACAAATGACAAAAAAAAAATTATTTATTTGTAAGCTCGTAAAATTTTATCTGAACATATATACTCTTTAAATAAAGTCATAGGATTTACTTCTAAAATATTTTTTTTGTTGAAAATTTTAGTTAATCGGGTTTTCCCCAATATTTTGGAATAAGTTATGTAACTTATAATAACTTTAAAAAAAATAAATAATAATAATAAATAAAAATAGTAAGTACTTTTTCAAAGAGAGTTACTTCACTTTGTAGTACATGTAAGTTGTTTTGAACAGAGTTGTGGAACTTACTTGTAAAAATACTTTTGTTTGTACAACCAAGTTCATTAATGTTCAAATGTTTCAATTATTTTTAATGACAGTTAATGTGTTTATTTTGTCAAAGAGAGTTATTGGACTTGCTTTTAAAAACTGTTTATTTTGTCAAAGCAAGTTACTGGCCTTGCTTTTAAAATGAGTTTAATTTGTCAAAGAGAGTTACAGGACTTACTTTTAAAATGCGTTTATTTTGTCAAAGAGAGTTACTGGACTTACTTTACACTGAGGAATCAAGACATCCCAAGTCTTCTGGCTCCGTGTCTTGGCCTCAATGATGTAGTAGATGACAGGGCTGCCACCATCAAACACCGGCCCACACCAGGATAAGGCTGCTGAGGTGGAACCAATCTCATAGACATGAGGTTGACCTACAGGCACCCCAGGCACATCTAAATACGGCAGTTGAAATAGATGGTATCAGTTTACATACAAATATAATAATCATTAAAATATAAAATAGGGTGTATGATTAGGCTACAGGACATTACCCCCCCCCCCCCAAATTTACCCCCCAGAGCAATTACCCCCCCCCCCCCCCCCCTGGGGAATTACCCCCCCCCCCCTCAAGTTATCAAGTTAGAATCCCAACTCTAACTAGAATTCTATACCTATATATTACCTTAATACTAACCTTAAGAAAAAGACCAAAACCTAAGCATACACCCTCAGCCTAAAACTTAACACAAAACCAAAACCAACACTAGACATTAGTTTAAGCTTAACCCTAACCCTAGCCCTACCCCTGTCCAGGGGGTAATGTCCTCCTGGGCGGGGGGTAATTACTCTGGGGGTAATGTCAGGGGGAAATGTCTGGGGGTAATTGACAGGAGGGGGGTAATGCCCTGTTCCTGTATGATGAGTACCAATTATACATTGAAATATTTTAAAAAGAGAAATTATTTTTATTATATTAACAAAAACAAAAGGTTTTAAAGTTGATTTTGCTTCTTGCCAAGTAGTGCCAGGTACTGATAGGAACTGGGTGAGCTCATAGATACCATAAATACCCAAGTCATCTACATATTCAACTACCAGTATTCAAAGGTTTTGTCACTTAACCCTGCTTTCATATACCTTCGGAGAAAGAAAGTCTAAAAACAAATGTCAGTCTGAAATAAAAAGCTAGAAGCCTAGAATTACCTAGAAATTAAAAAATAACAGTTTAATTTTTATTTCTCACCCTCAATGGAGATTTTAGCCTCAGCTTGATCAGACCCAATACTGCTGGTCAGACAGGCAGACAGGGACCCTGCGTCAGCTGGCAGGGCAGGGTTAAAGGTCAGGACACTGCTGGTGTCGTCTGTCTGCATACACACTCTCTCGTCTGGTAGAGAAAATATAAAAACTTTGGGTTAAAATGGTTTGTTATTAGATTGTTGTGTTCATTAAGTTAGGAAGCTCTTGTTATGTACATATCGTTTAGGAAACTCAGTGGCTTTCAAAAATTAACGTTACTGTGTCATTATTTAAATTGGGTTAGTTCATTTGTAGGGGTGTGTAGTGTGTCAAAATGTGGCTGAAGTAGTGTCTACAACAAGATGTGGTGATGGTGTTGTGGGTGGAGGTGGAATAGGATGGAGTATATTTGCTTGGATAGATCGGAACATGAAGTTACTGCCTAAATTTTATGTTACTAGTAAAACACTTCTCAAACTTTGTCTGAACTCTGAGCATAATTTCAAGTTAAACTAGAAGCAGCTTGTGACTCATTTCCCTGTCTAGGGTTTAAAAGGAAAATATCCCATAAAAGTTCAGATAATCTAATCCTACATGTCAAGCCTCATCGTTTTGTTTTGAAACAAGTTTGAGAGAATTGATCTGGCCACCAGTTGCCTCTCATGTGACCAGCATTGATAAACCTTATCACACTTGTTCCCTGTGTACGTTGAAACAGACAGAATTGTGTAACATCCATTACACTTTCTGTGAAACAGGTGTTTGCTTGCTTAAGCTTTTTTTATTGATTGATTCAGACCTCCTAAAATGTGTCCGAGGTATAAAAAAAAATGTCGTAAATTTAAGTTGTAATGGGAGAATGAAGTTATCCATACAGGGGTTTACTCGCACTAGGGAGAAAGCTGGGAGGATTCAAGAATAGGAGGGGTGGGGGTTATTCACACAAGAAACAAGGGGGAAGTAAAGAAGGGTTCTCTGTTAGTCTGTGATGTTACTGTAAACATTACATTGCTGTACTAAAAAACGGAGCTTGTTTCGTAAATTTGAGACACGGCAAGAATTGGAGCCACGGCTAGAATTGGAGCCACGGCTAGAATTGGAGCCACGGCTAGAATTGGAGCCACGGCAAGAATTGGAGCCACGGCTAGAATTGGAGCCACGGCTAGAATTGAAGCCAATGCAAGAGTTGGAGTAACGCAAGAATTGAAATCAAAGATGTTAACTAAATTAGATGTTGGTGAGACCACTAATGGTATCTTATTCCGTGCTTTATACGGTGTGTTTAATTTCAACATAGCCCGGGTCCCAGATCATTGAAATACAAGAAGTGATGACAGGAAACGGGATACTCCTGGTAGATGTATGAAAGACTAGTCCAAGTAAAGGGTCGTTTTTAAGATTTGTCATCAATAATGGACGATCCCTTGGTTAAAGTACACTGATTTAATAAGTGAAGCTCATTCAACAGGACTGTGCCAAGTTTAGGTCTGGCATTTTGTCATTCGGATACAGAAATCAGTACACGTATCGGCTAAGTTTCCACGAAAACCACAGGTCGCTAAAAGATGGGTGAAATGAAATAGTCGACCAAACATTGATGTATAGCTCAACCTGTGAGGATAATTATTTGTATAAGGGTTTATGCACTCAATGTTCACATATTTTGAACATATACTTGATATTTTGATGTGTTAAGTAAACAAAGTCCAAAAATAAATACAAATAAAATGCTAGCGTAGGCAGATGCTTAATAAACAGCTGATTTCGATTTGTTTCAGGTTGTTTGTTTTTTTTTTAAACGAGCCGGCCCGCGGCATAACATACGCCGCTATTTAGTTGTTTTTTTTTCTACTTTTCAGTAATTCATAATTTGTGAATTCGACAGTACCAACGCTGCCACTGAAAATATTTCTTTAAAACACTATAAGTAGCTCGTTAAGGACCATAACCCCCCCCCCTTCCTTCCCCCTCCCCCCTACGTTTAAAAACGTTGGCTCTGCTTGTAAACATTTAGAGTGAACACAGCTCAATAAGACCATGTAGGGGTGGGGAGGTAGGGAGCGGGTTTACAGCTTGTTTTCTAGCGGCTCCCAGAAGAGAATTATATATACGAGCCGGCCCGCGGCTTAACATACGCCGCTATTTAGTTGTTTCTAATTTTCAATAATTCATAATTTGTGAATTCGACAGTACCAACGCTGACACTGAAAATATTTCTTTAAAACACTATAAGTAGATCGTTAAGGACCACAACCCCCCCCCCTTCCTTCCCCCCCCCCCCTCCCCCCCCCCCCTACGTTTAAAATCGTTGGCTCTGCTTGTAAACATTTAGAGTGAACACAGCTCACTAAGACCATGTAGGGGTGGGGAGGTAGGGAGCGGGTTTACAGCTTGTTTTCTAGCGGCTCCCAGAAGAGAATTATATATACGAGCCGGCCCGCGGCTTAACATACGCCGCTATTTAGTTGTTTCTAATTTTCAATAATTCATAATTTGTGAATTCGACAGTACCAACGCTGACACTGAAAATATTTCTTTAAAACACTATAAGTAGCTCGTTAAGGACCATAACCCCCCCCCCCCCCTTCCTTCCCCCCCCCCCCCCCCCTACGTTTAAAATCGTTGGCTCTGCTTGTAAACATTTAGAGTGAACACAGCTCACTAAAACCATGTAGGGGTGGGGAGGTAGGGAGAGCGTTTGCAGCTTGTTTTCTAACGGCTCGAAGAGGAGAATTATAAATATAGAAGATAGAAGATAGATAGATAGAAGATAATGGCGTTCAGGGGAAATAATTAGAGACAAAAGGGGAGAGAATAAATGACAGAATAGTCGCTGACGTTAACGCGTGTTTTCTAATTTGGGAATCGCTACGGTACAAAAACTAAGCATACTTTTAAACCTCAAAAATTACAACAGCGTAGCCTGTAAAATCCACATTGTTAACAAAATAAATGATGCTTATTTAGAAAAAATAAACAATAAGTCTCAACCTATGAACTTCACGATATTATAATTAGAAGATATGATAAAATCATAAATTTCATAACAGTTGGTACGTCATTGTCTTGTACAAACTTTTCTCTAACTCACTTCCTCGTCAGTCTGTCTAGACCGAAACGCCCGAGTGAAAATTCGGACGCTTCTACTTGACCAATACGATTCACACTTGGCATGTGGGTCAAGACATGAAGACAATGCAATGTGATATTAA
Source organism: Physella acuta (assembly GCF_028476545.2). Classification (NCBI taxonomy): domain Eukaryota; kingdom Metazoa; phylum Mollusca; class Gastropoda; family Physidae; genus Physella; species Physella acuta. The sequence goes on from NW_026732125.1 coordinate 159,686, forward strand.
ATTTGACTTAATCGGATGCCTAATTAATTTTGTATGAATTAATTAAAATTTGGACCGAATTAGTAGGCATGTTTAGCCAACCACACCACACGCGTCATCACGTTCAATAGCTGCGCCATCACGTTCTATGGCTGCGCCATCACGTTCAGTAGCTAGGCGCGCAATGGTTTTTAGTCATGTAACTCTATTGTAAATAAAACATGTAAAATACTGAAAAAAAAATTCATAAAAAACGTTTTAATAACAAGCTTTTTTATGTAATAATGCACTAAAAAGTAGAAAATAAATTATAGACTATTATTTAAATAACTAGAAAGAAAAGCGTGGGTCACTTTAGTATCTATTGGATACCTTTACTATTGTTAACGAAGACACCCACCCTTTTCTTTCTAGTTATTTAAATAGTAGTCTATAATTTATTTTCTACTTTTTAGTGCATCTATATATATAAAGCAAAGTGGTCAAGTGCCCGATAGGGCACTTCCCGGCACCGCAGGCGCGTCAAATTTGGCATGATGGTGCCTTGGGGCAATAGAACACGAGGGCCGGTGACGGTTTGCCGAAAAGTCTACGGAGAGGGGGTAAAAAAAGACCTCGACTGACCGGCGCCTTATATGGGCTATATTACGAAAAAAAAATTCCTCCAACGACCCCCCTTGAAATTTTGTGAGGTGGTAGGAGAACGCCTTGGGGTGTCACTAAAAACTCGCCATGTCCGGGAAAATTCGTTAAATGGGTCAAAACTGACCAGTCGTATTTCCCTATATAATCTTTGTATTTTATAGGAAAAACAGAGGGTGATTTCAAAACGGATTTGAGGGCACTTACCGTCTTTACATCTGGCTAATTTTTTGCATGCTCTTAGGTAAATGGCTTGACCTTTAGGGAAAACTGTCGGTTTCACTCATAGCCCTCGACGACGGCTAAAAAGTGACCGCGAGTGAAATTCTCATTATACGAAATTTGGTCATTTTGTCTATGAACAGGGGAAGTAACTTTTTAATGTAATAATTTTTTAAAATTTGTATTCTCTTTTAAAAAAAACCAAAAATCATAGAGTATAGCATTGTTTTAAATAAATATTTAGTTATAAATTAAGTTTTGTATTGTACTGACATTGTAAAAATTAATTGCAAAAGTATTTTATTATAATATTTAATTGATACTATTGAGAAACCCCTTGCAGTTCTAATAACCGTGCAAGTAATAAGTTTGCGAATATTCCATCAATATCTGTTATAACCGAAATTATTCCGCTGTATAAATTTAGGCCCCTAAGCATTTAACATAGCAGCCAATCACCTATTAATTAATCATTCAATTCCACAATTTTTTTTTGTAAACCTAAGCGAAGCTAGGCAGTATGCCTAGTTATTACATAAAAGCTTGTTATTAAAACGTTTTTTATGAATTTTTTTTTCTCGCCATCCGCGAAAATTATTTAAAATTATTTTAATCCTCTACCTTCTAATGTCCCTAATTCCATTTGACTCATCACGCTATCAACAGAGTCGTCCATTGCCCTGCTCCTTATCCACAGAACATAACCATTAACTTGTACATGATATCCGTGCGTACGGGACCACAGAGATACAAGTGTACAAGCCGCAGGTATGTACACTAACCAGCATCCCTGTAACAGCTAGGCCTAGACATAATAGCCCAACCAGCTGCCGTACACAATTAAGCGAGTGTTAGTCAGATCTTTCCGCACACTCGCATTTTTTTACTTCTAAAATACTAATCATTCAACGACACGCTGAGAACACAAGTGATCCAAAACATTACATAATCTCATGTCGCGGTGTCCCAGTTGGGTTTTTGTATCGCTTGAAAGCGTTTGTTTATGTTTTGGTATTCGCGTGCGCGCGGTGAAATGTGGTGTGGATCTGATGGGTGATTAGGTGTGGAGTTTGAGCATCAACGATTCACCAATCACCGGGTACAAAAGCTTCACCTATTCGTGTACACAAAAATGTCACCTGTGACCGCATTTAAACAGTCTAGGATTTTTTATACAGTTTACGTAATTGATGATTGTGTGTGTGGGGGAGGGGGAGAACAAATGCAAAGCTCGGAGCTTTGAACAAATACACCATTGTAGATGCGGGTTCAAATCACGTATTTACAAGCTCACTAAAGCGATTACCCCCAAGATTTAAAAAGCTGTAAATAGTACCCCCACCCCCTCACGTATTTACAAGCTCACTAAAGCTATCACCCCCAAGATTTAAAAAGTTGTAAATAGTACCCCCCCCGGCCCCCACGTATTTACAAGCTCACTAAAGCTATCACCCCCAAGATTTAAAAAGTTGTAAATAGTACCCCCCCCCGGCCCCCACGTATTTACAAGCTCACTAAAGCTATCACCCCCAAGATTTAAAAAGTTGTAAATAGTACCCCCCCCCGGCCCCCACGTATTTACAAGCTCACTAAAGCTATCATTCCCCAGAATCAAGAAGTATTATAGCTACCCTCCCCACGTATTGAAAGCTGACAAGCTATTACCCCTTAAATCTTAAAGCTATATGTAACTACCTATCCCCCCACACGTATTTACAAGCTAACAGAATCAAAAAGATGTATCTAGCTACCCCCCCCCCTCCCCTCCCAACCAGTAGTATAAAACTATCACTCTCACCAGACACCATACACAAATCCCTGCTACAAGTCTAGTTCTTCTAGACGAATCTGGCACATCAAATCCCGAGCGTGACACACCAAATCACGAACGTGACAATTAACGTTTTCACCGGGCCATCGTGGAAGCCAGACTTAATCACCTTACGATATTAGCCCCACCCCCTCGCCCCCTCCCCTGATAACAGGACCAGGCAGTCTAGACCCGATAATGTCAAATGTAAACACCCGACTTATTGAATCTACTCACACAACTAGATCTACTGAAGATATGGAGGAACACATCACGTGTAAAATATAAACACCCGACTTATTGAATCTACTCACACAACTAGATCTACTGAAGATATGGAGGAACACATCACGGGTAAAATATAAACACCCGACTTATTGAATCTACTCACACAACTAGATCTACTGTATAACACGTGAAGATATGGAGGAACACATCACGTGTCAAATGTAAACGCTTGACTTATTGAATCTACTCACACAACTAGATCTACTGAAGATGTGGAGGAACACATCACATGTCAAATGTAAACACTTGACTTATTGAATCTACTCACACGACTAGATCTACTGTATAACACGTGAAGATATGGAGGAACACATCACGTGTCAAATGTAAACACTTGACTTATTGAATCTACTCACACAACTAGATCTACTGAAGATACGGAGGAACACATCACGTGTCAAATGTAAACACTTGACTTATTGAATCTACTCACACAACGTGAAGATTTGTAGGAACACATCACGTGTCAAATGTAAACACTTGACTTATTGAATCTACTCACAAAACTAGATCTACTGAAGATTTGTAGGAACACATCACATGTCAAATGTAAACACTCGACTTATTGAATCTACTCACACAACTAGATTTGCTGTATGGCACGTGAAGATTTGGAGGAACACATCACGTGTCAAATATAAACAACCGACATATCGAATGCACTCACACAACTAGATCTACTGTATAACACGTGAAGATATGTAGGGGCACTGATTATAGTTTTTATTTTCTATATAAATAAATTTGTTTCTGTTTCATTGGGGGGGGGGAGAAAACTGTGGACCGCAGAGACCCTGAAACTCTCTACCCCACTCATCTACGCTTCTCATATGATGTATATATATTTCCATGTTCCGTCTACATGCCTATAATAGTCTATATCATGGACAGTTCGCTAAACTGCAAGAAGTGCTCACTGATAGACAGATGAACATACTTTTTAACGGAAAAATACCGAAGGTTCGATATTTTAAAACATTGTTAGAATTATATCGATAATGAGTAGATCTAGTAATTACATACTTGTGTTGGGAGTGAGAGATGTATGCATACACCAACATACATTACATATACATATATACATATATAATACTGTATCTTGCCATGAGCTAAGAAATACGAATATTTACTAGTAATAATATCTAGATCTACATACCAGCAGGATCCGAGTTTATTCAGTATAGTAAACCATCCAACACAACTACAACAGAAAAAGATAGACAACTCTAGGTCGCGTTGTTATCAGCGAAGAGTTATCCCGTTTTTAAGCTTGTTTTTGTGATAACAAATTGATAAAGAATGATGGATAGAGTTTGGCCTACAAAATCACAAACTCTCCAGTGGGGTATTAGACTCAATCTATCTCCCATATTATATAGGGCATAGCTTAAACTCCATTAAAAAAAATACTAAACACCTAAAAGGAAATATTATTTCATTTTAAAAACTCAAGCTTGAAAATTCGATTTTTAAAACAGCTGTAGTTGAATTTTTAATGAAAATATTACCGATAGTCTACTGAGTTACGAAATAATATGCTAACATAAGCGTTTATTTAAACCTTCATACTATCAAGCCGGTCAATAAAACTGTGTATGAAAAACATTCAAAAGTCCAAACCATCTCTGCACTCTAAACTCTACATCTAATCTCACTGCACTTACAATTGGCATGAACTCCATCACTCACGTCATAATTTAACCCTCGTCGACCCCCGGTCCCAGAAATATGCCATCGCTCCACAAGAAAGACAGCCGCCATCCTCCCACACGTATCTTTTATATGGCTCGCGTCGAGTTCTGGACAGGAAGTGACGTCATTGAACACAACTAGATATGGCTCCCTCGCGTGCAGGGCAGATAGATACATCAACGGATCCCCGCCTATTCATTTCGATGTAGGCTTCAATCACGCACTTTACATCATGTACGTTACAAGTTAGAAGCTACATAGCGTTGCCTAATAATACAGTATGCTAGAGTGCTGCCCCCTTATTTCTTTTTTTACTTTGTATATGTGTTTTTAAGTATTAAAATTGTCCTCATAAAACTGCCAAGAAGAATTTACAATCAAATTTAGGTAACTTTCCTGGGAACTTTGTGTAGTTAAGGTTAAGATTATCTCTTATCAGTTAATTTAGGTTTAACACGGAAAATAACGGCTAAAATTTAGATTTAGTTAGAACAATAAAATAGGCCTAAACAGTGTTTCTTCGAGACTTTTTTCTCCAGGGGGCACTTGAAATTTCCGGGGGTGGGGGGAGGAGGGGGGGGGCGGTAGACTTTCTTCGGGGGGGGGGGGGGGGCGGACACTGTTAAAAGTATATATTTTCTATATACATTTCATTACGTTCGGAGGGGGGGGGGGGGCGGAGCGGCGGTAGACTTTCTTCGGGGGGGGGGGGCTCCGCTCCCCCGCAGAGATGCCTGGAAGAAACTCTGGGCCTAAAGTGTAAAGAATTGTATCAGACACAGCTAGCTCAATTGTTGACATAAGGATGACATTTGCTAGATGTTGACATTTTGTAGGATGTCAACAATATAATGACATTTGGTAAGATGTGACGAACTTGCTGACTCGCGAAAAAAACAACATTCGCCGACATGTTTTTTTTTCGTCAAAAACTTTTGTCAACAAAGGCTAGAGGTTACATCGCGTAGGCTGGTGAACTTTCGACATCAACAACGTCAACACCCACAACAACAGCAACAAAGTGAGTACATGAACATCAACAGCCATTCTAAACGTGTATAGTCAGTGGTGTAAGAACGTAAGTCGGCAGCAATATATCGTCTACAGAGGCCAGAAGTTTTAGAAAGTTATAGAGTTCTGTACATGTCAGATAAAGATTGCTCGTTAGACCTAACGATAAGTTGGGCAGATGAAGTGGTGTTCATGTTTCTCGACCTCGGCATATAAAGGGATAATGTGGTCAGCACTATGCCCAGCCGCCTTTACTATCTCTAACCTGAGTTGGGTGGACTCAGGGACGTTCCACTAAATTGAACCCGGATTCGAACTCGAAACTATCGGGATAGCAGTCTAGCGCTCCATCGCTAAGCCACGCCGTCCCATGTATAACTTACAATAAGATCTGTAGAGCGAATTCAAAAATATCGATACAGGTTCTATAAAGTAACAACCCTTTCAGGTGGAGGGTGTTCACTATAGGAAGACAAGTGGTTGGCGTGACCCCCCCCCCCCCCACCGTACCAAAATACTGACTACGCCACTGATGGTATATGTATCATATTGAGTATGACAGAGGAATACACAATATTAAATCAATATCGAACTTTTAAGATAAATCGTAAGCTAGATAAACTATAGGTAAACAAAGATAAAAATGCTCAACTTATAAGCTAGCTTCACGAGAAATTACTGTAATCGTTGTTTGTTGTTGTTTTTTTTGTCTTTCAAACCTTAACAGGAAACCTAAAAAAATCATATTGCTATTCCTGCTAGAAGATTTACTAAGTATCCGAAACTTAATCATTAAGTCAGTGTACCCGGAAATAAAATTCAAGAATCAATACAATAATGACTCATATATTTTTTCCTAATTGTAAAAACCAACACGGGTAATATGCAACACACGAAATATAAACAATCAAATAAATAAAACGATACAACTAAAATAAAGCTCTATAAAATACCCGTTTAGTTAAAGTGTACTTGACAATCGTAGGTAAAGAAAACACAATGCGAATCCCTGCAATGAGAAATGTCAGTGTAAAATGTAATATCCCATATTACAATCTCGTCAATGTGAAAAGTTAGCGGCCTCGTACAGGGGAGAACCCAAGGATACAACCACAAAGTTGTAGCGTAGGGGAGTCATGTGATACAACCACGTAAAGAGGTGTGCTGGACCCTACTTGAGATTTGTAGCCCACTACTTGAGAGAACTGTATGGAGGAGTTGCGCTGATTTGGTGATTGTTCTTTTTTTACTTCTGCGCTGTCAAGGTTCAATTTCAAACAGCTAAATTTCTTTTGACAGTTATTTTTTTAAATTTGTTTTACGGCGAACCAATGGCCAATCCAAAACAATAATACCTGGCGCTGCGCCAGGTGGGAGAAGAGAAGGGGGGAGGTAAATACGTCATTAGATGGAGGACATAAAAAATTATCGTGGACTGCCTTTTGCAGAACTAAACAAAGCAGCAGAGGACCGAGACAGATGATAGAAAATTATGAAATAGTCAACTGTGGTGCACCCACAATCCCAAGGATTAAGGGATGATTGATAGATTAAAGGTACTATCAATCAAAAGCGAGACTACAATTTTTATATATACATATACAAATATATATTCTCTTTTTTTTTAAGTTTGAAAACTTTTCAATTTGACCGAAATGTGATCTCAGCATTAGTTGAACCGTCTGCTTTAGCATGAAGCTACAAAACGTGGACTAGATATTTTTAAAAACGTCAGCTCTAGTGTGGCACATCTTCACCCACATTGACCTCCCCACACGCTCCCAACTGACCACTTGAGCGTACAAAGAACATCAAGTGGACCTTGACCTCCCACTTGTCTCCCTTACGGCTTGCCTCACCTGATTCAAAGTTCATAACACCATACCCACACATATATATCTGGGAGACGTTTCATGCGTTTAACTGGGGTCAATCAGTTCTTAAGATACGGAACCGTTCAAAGTTTATTATTTTAAACAACCGCAAGTATTAATGTTTAAAAGTCAGATTCATTGATTCACTGGAAATTAATTTAGCTACCCAAAGACAATAATTTGTAAACTTGACCTCTATTCTCACTCTTGCGCCTTATGGACTTAATTTATACAGTCTTCTGATATCTTCTTTATTATTTCATTATTTTTCCCAAATATTTTTAAAAAGACAAAGGAGATAGAGTGATATAACTGCTCAAGGTAAAACAACAAGATGGCTAATATGAGACAATAATGATTAGATTGGTATCACAATCACATACGATTCATAGCCAATACAGATGAAGTTTCTTACATAAACAGATGATTCACATACAATACAGATTAGATTTGTTACATAGATGATTCACAGGCAATAAAGATTAGGTTTGTTACATAAACAAATGTTTCAAATCTTACCTGGCTTCAGAGCTCTCCCGTTGAGTAACCACTTGACAGAGGGGGCGGGGTTTCCCAGGTAGGTCAAGGTGAACTGTAGGACGGTGCCAGACAGGACCGAGGCGCTGGGAGGGGAGAGGGAGACGACACGTGGGGCCTGGGACACGGGACCCTCAAAGGCTCGGCCCTCGGCTCGTGATGATACTGGCAGAAGAGGAGAGTTGTGTGTAAACGGGAGGGTTGGTCAGTGTGTGGGGGGCGGGGGGGGGGGGTCAATGGGAGGGTTGGTCAGAGGGAAGGTTGGTCAGAGGGATGGTTGGTCAGTGTGAGGGTTGGTCAGTAAGAGGGTTGGTCAGTGGGAGGGTTGGTCAGTGGGTGGTTCGGTGTGTGAAATGGTTGGTCAGTGGCAGGTTTAGTCAATGTGAAATAAATTTTATAAAGCAGAGTATTGTATTCGTAATAAGTGTATCATAAAATAATGACGTTGATCATACAGCTACAGTAGAATATTTTTTTTTATAATTCATCAAAATATCGCCATAACTTTATTGCATTAAACTCTAACTTAATTCAGATAAAAATCAAATTTACGTAGTTAAAAGTATTAACGAGAGGCAGATCTAAACTATTTGGTTAACTATTTATTCGGTGATGTTTTGTAGCTATAACTAACGGACATTATTTTTCCATGCTTAAGTTTCACTGCTCTAATGAGACGCGCTAATATCGAACCTGTAATTAATGTGTCCAGGTCATGACTTATTTACATTAAGGCTAAGCTTGATCTAAATTTTAAATTGCCCGCACATTCAAGGGGCATAACTCGACAGGGGAAGTAACTCGTCTTAGTAAACTCAGTCTTAATTTAGTTTTTAGCTTGGCCCGGCGGATATATAAGGAAGATTATGTGTTGATATTTAAAGTGTGGCTCTTTCAAAGATAGGACTACAAGATATTCATACAGTATCAGAACTCAAATATTACAGTATGTGAGTTTCAACCATAAATTTTAAAGAAAAAATTAATAAAATGAACATCAAAAAGATTACAGTTTAGCAGCCCTATAACTAAACTAGGTAGGGACCACGATGTAAAAAACGTGAGACTCATTGATTACACTGTAGCAGGCTATGACTAAACTAGGGTAGGGATCAAGGTGTAAAAAATGTGAGACCCATTGATTACAGTGTAGCATGCTGTAACTAAACTAGGATATTGACCACGTTGTAAAAAAAGTGAGACCCATTGATTACAGTATATTAGGCTATAACTACTAAACTAAGACTAGGGACCACGATGTAAAAAACGTGAGACCCATTGCCTACAGTGTAGCAGGCTATGGCTAAACTAGGGTAGGGACCACGATAAAAAAAAACTGAGACCCATTGATTACAATGTAGCAGCCTATGATTTAACTAAGACTAGGGACCACGATGTAAAAAACGTGAGACCCATTGATTACAATGTAGCAGCCTATAACTAAACTAAGACTAGGGACCACGATGTAAAAAAAAAACCTGAGACCCATTGATTACAATGTAGCAGCCTATGATTTAACTAAGACTAGGGACCACGATGTAAAAAACGTGAGACTCACCGCTGAGGGTCAGCTGACAGTGTGTGGAGATGCTCCCGTAGGGGTTCCTGGCCCAGCAGGAGTACTCACCCACGTGCTCCGTGTACGTCTCTAGGATGACCAGCTGGGCCACGCCCTGCTCGTAGCTCACCTCGATGTTGTGGGTGGGCTGTGGACAGGGAATGGGCAAAGGTCAGTCTCACATGTCAATCACATGACATTTACACATGGCATTTGTATGTCAGTCAAAAAATGTCAATCACAAATGCCATTTACATACGTCAACCACGATTGTCAGAAAAATGCGCAACGGAAAAGTGCGCTACTGAAAACTGCGAAATGGAAAATGCGCAAACAGAAAAATGCGCAAATACAAACTAATTTTACTAATTCACTTTGATTTCGTCCTATTTCGTGGAAATATGTTTTATTATGCTTAAGTGTACATGTAGGCACTCTTTGCTGATTTTTTAAATTTCTATAAATGCTCGATTTAAGAAAACAAAATGCCCTGGTGCTTTTTTGTGCGCAGTTTTCCGTTGCGCAGTTTCCTTTACGCATCTTTCAGATCACCGTCAACCACATGTCATTCGCACGTGTCATTCACATATATCCTTACGCATGCCACTCTAGTAACTATCAACACGACTGATAAAAATGCAAAATACTGCACTGAAAATATTTCGGTTAAATCTTTCATTTAGATTTGCTAAACAAAATTCAAGCAACACAAAATGCTATAGTAGTAGCTTTGGATACTGTGAGTGTTAGTCAGTCAATCCATAACCCCAACCCAGAGACCTAACCCATCACATCGACAACAAATCTCTCTCGACTTGAACATAACTATACGCGTACCTTTGGCATGTTAGGGTATTGAAAATATTATGGTGACTCGTAATCCTAACCAAACCGTAATATGAACTCAAACACTAACCATCTCAACAACACAACATTTAAAAATAACTATCTGTTAGCTGAATGACAAAAGCCTATGTTACCCTACATAAACACTTCCCAACATGCGTCGTACTGAAGAGTTCAATGCCCGCCTTAACTTGTGAAGAACCGTTAAGTTTTCGATTGAAAACAAAAAAAAAGTTGACAAAACATCGACATATTATTATGCTGACTGATGTTAAATAAATAAACACAAATTCAATCACGCAATCATCAAAGTGAACTCATTCTGTGAACGTCTATATAAGAACACTCAAAGGTCGACTCAGTCACGCAACGTCAAGCGCATGTCCATCGGGAATTTCCGAACTTTCGATTTCTTCAGCACCATCGAGCATTGGCTGGATTTGATAAGCTTGGTGGGTGGGAAGGGAGAGAAGCTGGCGGTTGTACTTTTGATTAATAATAAGAGAAGATGGGAGTAGCTTCCCGTGGGTTGGTTAAGTTAACTCGCGAATTTCCAAGGAAATAAATGAAAATTTATAGACCATAGTTATGAAACAAAATACTTTTTTTAATGGGCAGGACAATGTAGTACAGAATCTATTATTTTTCCCCACCGTTATCGCAGCAAGCGTTAGAGTATGAGTTAGAGTTTATGGATAAGGTAACTATCTAACAAAGAAGCAGCCCTGTTGAATTTCGACAAGTACTCCCCCCCCCCCCCACCTCCGAAAATATGCCGATAAAATTGAACAAAGTAATTTATTGACTAATGAACCAAACTACGCAGATAAAAATTGTTGTATTTTGATATTTATCTGATTTTTCCCCCCAAGTCAGCAGCACTAACAATAACCACACAAAAAAATGTACAGATAGACATGCAGACAATGGCTGGGGAGACATTGAATTAAAAATTCCCTGACAGCCGGGTAAACAGACTTCCAGACATACATTTTTTTTTCTCGTTAGATATCGGCTGTCACAGAGTATTGAATAACACAAACAGGCAATAAAAGACACAAGCAACAAGCCGCGCGGCTGTACAAATCAATAGGCAGTATGTAACACACGGACAAACCCACCCACCCACACACACACACGGTTCGTATAACAAGAACTAAAACATTTGAGATAATACATAAAAAAAAACAATACATCAAGAACAAGAGATAAAACATGGCCTGTGTGTATTATTTGAGCTACTGTTGTACTGGCAAGTCTATATGCAGAGGGGAATATCAATCAAATGTTAACTGGTTTACTAGTTAGACGGGTTGCTGAATCAGGGCTGTTTACTTATTGATAGAGGGCGGCAATGTGGAGGTATTGGTGGGGTGATGGGGTGGGAGGGGGGAGCTATGGTTACAGATAGAGGGCGGCATTGTGTAGGTGTTGGTGGGGTGTTGGGGGGTGGTTACTTACAGATAGAGGGCGGCATTGTGTAGGTGTTGGTAGGGTGCTGTCGTGCTGGGGTGGGGGTGGGTGGTGGGGGGTGGATACTTACAGATAGAAGGCGGCAATGTGGAGGTGTTGGTAGGGTGCTGGTGGTGGGGGAGGGGGGTTCATGGTTCATTGGAGGTGAGAGGTAAGGTATCGAGGGCTACGCAGTTTACTTGAGTATATTGGTAACGTGAGATTTGATTAATGGGTGGGTATTTTACTGGAGTGTACGTATACATCATGGAAATAAGGCTTGAGGCTTTATGAAATGTAAATATAGTAAGGTAAAATAATTTGTTATTGAAGTTGCGTGAGAAAAAGCGCCAGGACGCTAATAAGTCACACCTAACATTAAGTTAATAGTAAAGTAAATAAAGTTCCCTTTCGAACCTGAGGGTCTATGGAGCAAGATGAAGTAGAGTTCATCTATTTCTGTTACCTCGGAATGCGAAAGGGATAGTGTGGTAAGCACTATGCCCAGCCACCTTTACTTTTCCTAACGTGAGTTAGGTACCCATCGCAGCTGGTGGAATCAGGGACGTTCTGTTCACTTGAACTCAGATTCGAACTCGAGGCTTTTTGAATTAGCAGTCGTATGCTCTATCCTTCGACCGTCCTAATATCATTACATAAATAACCCATAAACTAAAATTTCTGAATACAAATACTTCAGAAAAAGTATATTTCATTTTAGAATTAGAGAATGTTAAAGAGCACTGACCCTAAACGATAGACGCAACCTTTGACAGCACACTAAAGTCCCAGTGATTGGAAATAATAAAGAATCTACATCCAGGAAGTAATGAAATTTTACGACGGGAGGTTTTTATAGATTAGGGGTTATTTTTAGGGAAGAGGATGAAGTGGGGACTGTGTTCTTCAAGGTGAAGGCATAGGGTAAAGAGGGTATGGGGGGGGGGGGGGCAGAGTGTGTACGTGAATTTTTCCTATTCTTATTCTTAAGTCCACATTTAGGGTTAAAAAGTGGGGCAAACATAATATCCCAGATTAATGCTAGGTTTGTTCTAGATGATGTCTTAAAATATCAGCACAAATTGATACTTTGAATGGATATCGTCAGTAACTTAGATAACTATACCTAAACTAAACTTAGATAACAATAAGTGAATTAAACTTAGATAACTATACCGACACTAAACTTAGGTAACATTGCCAAAACTAAACTTGGATAACAATACCTAAACTAAGCTGAGATAACTATTCCTAAATTTAACTTAGACAATAATACCTCAACTTAATTAAAGTATGGCCTAAGATTTAACTCCCAGCTCTAAATCTCACAATATGTTTTTATCGACAAACGCCACCGAAATGTATAAACTAGTAATGCTAATTGACAAGAACCGAAAAAGAAAAACGTAAAATGTTTAATATTTTTTTCCAAACCTACCCAATGACAAAAAAAAACTAACGCCGCCCTAAAAAAAAGTTTACCAACAACAGCAATCTCACATAGAATGACTCACATATCAAAAGCACGCGCGTCTGTGTTGTGACAGGGTCGCCGACATCAATCTAACACTAAAATGTTTTTCTACCCCACTCTCAACTCCGCTGGTACCGTAAATCCCCTCGTCCCAGCTAGATCAGAGCCAACCAACACCTCCTCCACCCAACCGTAAACCCCCTCCACCCAACCTGAACCCCCATCACCCAACCTAAACCCCCTCCACCCAACCTAAACCCCCTTCACTCAACCGTAAACCTACACCAATCATGCGTCAACATCCATCAGTCAAGCGCGACTGTTTTATAAGTCCGTGTTGATCACCAACAATACTTCTAATCCAGTCCAAGTTTATCCTACCATAACAAAACGAGGTAGACCTTACCACCGCCCATTTAATCCAGTCCAAGTTTATCCTACCCTAACAAACCGAGGTAGACCTTACCCCCGCCACATCTAATCCAGTCCAAGTTTATCCTTCCACAATAAACCGAGGTAGACCTTACCCCCGCCCCATTTAATCCAGTCCAAGTTTATCCTACCATAACAAACCGAGGTAGACCTTACCCCCGCCCCATTTAATCCAGTCCAAGTTTATCCTTCCCTAACAAACCGAGGTAGACCCTACCCCCGCCCCATTTAATCCAGTCCAAGTTTATCCTACCACAATAAACCGAGGTAGACCTTACCCCCGTCCCATCTAATCCAGTCCAAGTTTATCCTACCACAATAAACCGAGGTAGACCATACCCACGCCCCAATCCACCCATCACTCAAGATTGAGTCACCTCAGTGGTTCCCAAATACAGCAACAAGCGACACCCTCAATTCACCCAAGTACCATTTCGATGGTTTCTATTGAAAGCACTCATTCTGCTCAGTTACGCTTATTAACAAAGTTAATTGAAGGGGTCGGCGTGGTCGAGTCGGTAAAGCTCTTGGTTGCTAAACCGAAAAGTCTCGCGTTCAAACCCTCGGGCAGATGAGGCTCGTTAGCTGGGGACAGCCACTCTTCTAGGAGAGACAACTCCAAAATTAAACAACTTCTGCCTTGTAGTTTGTTCTTGGTTGGACAAAGGCTATGGAAGCAAATCCAAAAAGAAAAACAGGCTGAAATCGGAGTCAATGGCCTCAATGGCGCATAACCAGTTGACACGTAACGCTTAATTGTGTTGGAGGCGTGGTCGAGTCGGCAAAAAGCTCATGGTTGATCAATTCGAACAAAGTCTTGAGTTCAAACCCACTGGCTGATAAATCTCGATCCCCTTCAACACTAATAATTAAGAACGAAGAAGAAGAAGAAGAAGAAGAAGTTAATTGACAATAATTTTAATTTAACTCAAATTACCACGACATATTTTAAAATCTATTAACCCCAAGTTTGTTATTAGTGTTACTATTCGTAATTCGTACTCAACCTCCAACCCCTTTTTTTCTGACGAAGGCCTTTGGTCGAAACTTTATCATATTTCTACATTATTTTGAGGACGGTGAGATTGCAAGTGAGATCGTAGGATTGCTAACTCCTGAAGTCCCGAGTTCGAAACCCCGTGATGATGAGGCCCTTTGGCTGGGGGCAGCAACCCAACAAGGAGAGAAAACTCCCAAATCAAACAACTGCTGCCTTGTAATTGTTTTTTTTCTTGGATGGACAAAGGCTTTGCAAGAAAATCTAGCAATTACCAGGTGACACGTAATACTTAATTGTGTTAACTAAATCCCCTTTTGTTTTACAATTAAGAAGAAATGACTGTATATTTTCTCGTACCAAAGTTAGCAGTGTAAGGGCACCCGATACAACACAGTGTGAGAAGCTCTATCGAGTTCATGTTTCCCATATTGACACACCTCATACGTTAACCCATTAGATAAACACACACATAAACGGGGCCAGATATTCAACCACTGCAATACAAGGTCAAAGGCCATGGCACTTGGACGAAATACTGCAGAAAGCTGCATGTATAAAAAGTAATTTGGTGAAAAATCGATACCGTCTTGGTAGATTATTTATGGTATCCCACAGCGTGTTATCTCGGAAACTGGTCCGATTTTTGTTTTACTCCAAAAAAAAAAAGAAATATGTAGAGATCACTTATGAAATATAAAAGCGACCAAAAGTAATTTGTAAGCATTCATATTATAAAATAATCTACCTAGATTGTGGGCGTTCAGACAATTTATTAGGATGTTAAAAAGTAAAAGTCAAGTTCATGTAAAAGGAACTAAAAAATATCAAGGGAAACAACTACCATTTAGCCTTTACTTCAAAATACTAAGAGTTACTGTTCCTGCAAATAACATTTTGATCAGAAAGAGTTAACACTTTTTCTCTGCGAAAAGGACATATATTTCATTTAATTTACAGCCTATTTAAAAACGCTTACATTGACTAGGCCGGACAAGACATAAGTGTTGTATATGAAAGAGACCTTAATTTCAATTTCAACTCCAACTCATAATCTAATCTATTCAAAATTAGCCCAATAATAAAAGTAGACCACGTCTAGACCAAGTCGTAAGCTGATTGCTTGATTGTGACGTGTTTTAGCCAAAAGAAACTCGTAAATAACCCCGACATAATTGCTAATTACCTGTTTATTAAAACTTTTAGCTACATTCATAATGTTATACAAATAATAAATGTATATTTTATAGGCCTATATAACAAATATATAGGCTATATCACTGTACTTTTTTACTTTCTCGTATATACGAAGTATAGAGAAAGTCTTGTAATCGTGCAAAAAAAAATAGAGATTTTTACAAATCTCGACGTTTTACACCTCACTGATACGGAAAAACATAATTTTGCAATCTTGTCCGTATGTCTGTGTGTCTGTCTGCGTGTCTGTCTGTGTGTCTGTCTGTCTGTCCGTGTGTAAACACGATAACTTGAGTACCGTTACAGCTAGGTTGATGAAATTTCATATATAAGTATTTTATCAAAATCGTAGATCCGTATCAACTTTTGAGCGATTTCCGATAACCGGAAGTGGTACTTTTCCTACTTTGAATTTTTCAAAAGCCTATAACTTGAGTACTATTTCAGATAGATAAATGAAATTTCCTATGTAAGTAAAAGATCTAATTCTCTACCTTCTGTTAAATTTTGAGTAATTTCCGTTGACCGGAAGTAGTAATGTACGCTATTTCCGATTTCTCAAAAAACTAATGTAAATTTTAAAAATAAACCGGGAGTGATCTCCCCTAAACTTTCTCGAATATTCTTATATAAAATAACAGGGGATGGGAACTCGGGCTATAGACATGATTTTTAATCCATTTTAAATACTTAAAGTTTTAAAAATAGAATAAAATCTCGAAGACAAATTAATTGCACACCAAGTGAACGCGAATAAAAAAGCGCATAATAGTGCGCAATATTATTAGTACTTTTAAAATTTACATTAGTTTTTTGAGAAATCGGAAGTAGCGTAAATAAGTACTTCCGGTCAACGAAAAATTCTCAAAATTTGACAGTAGGTAGAGAATTAGATCTTTTTCTTACATATCAAATTTCATTTATCTATCTGAAATAGTACTCAAGTTATAGGCTTTTGAAAAATTCAAAGTAGAAAAAGTACCACTTCCGGTTATCCGAAATCGCTCAAAAGTTGATACGGATCTACGATTTTGATAAAATACTTGTATATGAAATTTCATCAACCTAGCTGTAACGGTACTCAAGTTATCGTGTTTACACACGGACACACACACACACACACACACACACACAGACACACAGACATACGGACAAGATTGCAAAATTATGTTTTTCCGTATCAGTGAGATGTAAAACGTCGAGATTTGCAAAAATCTCGATTTTTTTTTTTTGCACGATTACAAGACTTTCTCTATACTTCGTATATACGAGAAAGTAAAAATACTAATAATATTGCGCACTATTATGCGCTTTTTTATTTGGCGTTCACTTGGTGTGCAATTAATTTGTCTAAGAGATTTTATTCTATTTTTAAAACTTTAAGTATTTAAAATGGATTGAAAATCATGTCTATAGCCCGACTTCCCATCCCCTGTTATTTTATATAAGAATATTCGAGAAAGTTTAGGGGAGATCACTCCCGGTTTATTAGAAAAAGTCAACCAAACACTTTAACAACAGCAAAACAAAACAAAAAATTAAGACACAAAAAATCTGAATTTTTACAATGACAATAACAGGTAAGGCCGTGCTAGACGTGGAGGCCAATAGAAAAAAAAAGCAACTAACAATGTCAGGACTGTCTTGGGGGACTGCCAACAAAATAGCAGGTGACCGACAAAAGTGGAGGGAGCTTTCTGTGGCGGCCCCGTGTGTCTTGGACACAAAAGGGAACAGTTGAAGGATTTAAAAAACGAAATTAAGACTGAAAAAAAAACTTTTATCTAAAGTAAGCGGTAAGAAGTAAAACGGGCCTTACCTCGATAGGTGTGAGGTTCATGAGCCACCTAATATCAGGTGCGGGGTTTCCTGTCACCTTACATTGGAGGGTGGTTCGTGACCCGTACAGGACGCAGGTGTTAGACAGTAGCAGGGGGAAGCTGGGCGGGCACGGCGGTCCTTGATCTGACGACGCCATCTCTAGCGCAGACATCGGCCCCGCAACACTTGCTGTTTTAGCTTCTAGAGACTCCATGGAAGACGATAGAGAATTATCCTCGAGAGTTAAGGAACCGGATGTGTTATCTAAAGATTTCGCTTTGTTTCTTAATCTCGCCAGCCTTGACCCCGATGTAAGGTCAAGGTCGGACGGTCGTTTAACTCCCCCAGGGATATCCGCTCCGCCCTGATCTTCGCTTTTAGAGACCCGGTACCTGCTCCTCCTGGCCAAGACCTCGCTGTCGCTCTCGTTGGAGTCGGAGTTCAGGTACTCAACTTTGTGCTTGGTGCGGAGGTACGAGCTGACCCGCCGCTCATCCCTGATTTTGGTGGGGTCACTGGGCTCCTTGACCTGTTCTTTATTCAACCTTGACCTTCTCTCCGTGGCATAAGACCGTCTGCTTTCAGCGTCTTTTAATTTATCCGAACTGGTATCAGCATCTCCTGATTTATTCTCTCTGTACTTAGTTCTGTAGATATCCAATCTAGTGCTCCTATCAGGTTCAGTGTTTGTAAGTTCGGAGCTTGAATTTGTTTTATTCAATTTTCCGGAGACATTTTGGTCGTAAATTTGACTTTGGCTGTTTGTGTCTACTTCTGTCTTGTCTGGAACATTGGTGAGCGTTGTCTGCGAGACGGCTGTGACGTCATTGTCGTCCATGGTAACCAGCGCAGGTGCGTCTCGGCGAGCGCGGATTTTTTCCTTGTCGAAAATTTTCCGCGAGTCGCCGCTTCCGTAGCTGGAGTCGTTGGTGACGTGGGAGAAATCTGACGCCGACGAGGACATGGAGGTGGTGGAGATAGCTGACTCGGAGTCATCGAGCGATCGGGAGAGATCGGTGGGGTAGAGGGGTTCGTTGTCGTGGGTGGGGTAGAAAGGGATGGCACGACTGAGTCGGGATTTTCGCCACTGGGCCACATTGGGGATTTCCGCGCTGTCCTCTGGCGTGGGGAAGTATGACTCTGAAATCTTGGAAGTTTTGGGGATTTCGACCTGCTGCTCTGGTGCAGATGTAGCTGATGGTTGTGTGGAAGATGATTCGTTTTTGTCGTCTGCGTCTGGTTTAGATCGAGCTGGTCGAATGGATGTCTGCTGTGTAATACTTTCTGTGGTTATTTTTTGCTGAATGTTTTCCGATATTTTGGATAATTTTTTATCAGAAATTTCCACGATTTTATCATCTATTGGCATATTAACTTCATTACCAGCTTTTGGGGGTGAAGTTCTCTGAGATGGCTTGTCTTCTGATGGCACTGCTGCTGGCTGTGGTGCCAGAGTATGTGTTTCAGCTTTGTTTTTGGTGACGGTACTATGTCTCTCTGTTGCTACAGCATTACTACTAGCAGCACTCATTGATTGGTCTGTATTTTTAGACAACTTATCATCATTCAATGATTGGTCAGTATATTTAGACAACCTACTTCCAACACTCGCTGATTGGTCAGAATGTTTTCCAACATTGTTAACATCATGTAAAGATTGGTCAGAATATTTAGAAAGCCTAGCATCACTTCCTGATTGGTCAGTATATTTAGACATCCGAACATCACTCACTGATTGGTCAGTATGTTTTCCCACACCAGAATCCACCATCCTAGCACCAACGTTCCTCAACGTCTTTTTACTCACCCATTCAGGCTTAGCATCATGCTTGACCCTTGACCCTATGACCCCACCTCTCGGTGACTTATCACGTATGACCCGGCTCTTGCTATGACCACTACCGACCACCTCCGGGCTCTCAGAGATGAGCTGAGCCTTCTGCTGCAAGCTCTCGAACAGCTCCTTCTTGTTCTTGAAGCTCCCAGCATCCACTGCTTCCTTCTTCTCTTTCTTTGGTTTCAGCAATGTCTTCAGTGCAGTTGTATCATCCTGCCCTTCAAACACAGATCTTCTAGAGCTAAACGGAGCTTTTTCGATTTGCAAAGAAAACCTTTTATCCGCAGATTTGATTTTCACCCAGTCAAGAGGTTTGTTTTTCACAAAACTTTCTTGCAGAAGTTCATCATTGGATGAAGACTTCCCAATTGCGCTTAACATTTTCTTTGGCTCAAAACTTTTTTGGTCTGATAAGTTCACATTTTTATCTGGCTTGCTGTCAAAACTAGCTTCTTTGGTTACGGCAGATCGTTCCTGGTGAGATGGGACTTGTTTTGAAAGCTTTAAGTCCGTTGTAAAAGAACTTTCGATAATTTTAGCAGAAGTTTCAGATTTAGCAGAAGTTATTGGTGACTCAGCATATGAATTATTTTTGCCTTGAGAAAAGTTCTCGAACTTGCTGATTATATCTTTAGGTTTAATGACTTCCTTGCTGTCTCTGTTTCTAGTTGTTAGATTATCTTTCTTTGTAGATGGAGGGTGATCTCTCCTTAAAGGAAAACGGTCTGTGACTTTGGATGAGCTTGTAAAACGTGTAGAAGTGTTAAATGATTTCACGTCAGCAACGCTGGAAAAGTTACCGCTCTTAGCCTTAGGTTGAACCCTATCGAGAATAGGTGCGTGTGATCTCCTGGAGTTTTCAGCTTTAGCATTAACAGGTTTGAGTCTGACATGTGTAAACAAATTCTCCGTGGACTGAGACAGGTTTTTGCTAGACCTGAATTGGGAGTTTACTGCAGGTTTTGTACCTGATGACCTAAGCTTAACCGCACGGAAATCATCAGAATCACATTCTAAGTCTGGCTTAAACGATGTGGACTTCGACCTGTTTGAGTTTAGCTTAAACGTGGAGGATTTGGTATTGGAATTTTCATCCTTTTCTGTTGAAACAAACTGTACAGAAGTTCTAGAATCTGAGGATTTCTTTGCACCATTTGTATAGGTTTGTGGTATAGTAGAACTTAATGGTCTATCCATTGAAAAACCAGCTTCAGTGGTAGTAGACCTCAGGTTTTTTAAAGAACTGTTGCCGAAATCTTGATAGGATAATGTATCGGAGATGGACGAGGACAAATCATCGGAATCTTCAGAGAAAACATCACAGTCTTCTGTGTTCGTTTCACAACCAAGTGATGAACCGTCTAGCGAGAAGGGGTGGTCAGTGTGTAGGGAGAATGACCTAGGCAGAGTGGCAGATTTGGGCATATTTGGTGAGATGGATTCAGATGTCAGCAGTTTGGTGTGGGCACTGGGTAGAAATTCAATGTAACTTATTCTCCGCGTGCTTGTTTCTTCAGATGGATCTGTGTTCAGACTCTTAGAGTTGGTCTGAGAGGAAATATCTTCAGCTTTTTCTACAAGATTAACTTTAGCGAGATTTATACTATTAACACCAGGATTTGTTTCAACGTGTAAGGAATGGGTTTCTTTAATTTCAGGTACATTGTAAGAGAATTGGTCATCTTTTGAGCTATTTATGTGGACTGACATTAATCTTTTGGACTCTGGGTCTGTTGAGCTGACAAGCACCATGTTCACTGGGGAGCTAAGTGGAAGACTGAAAGACTTTTCTGTTGTGTTGGGATAAGCACCGGGTGGGGTGGAACTGTGAACACCTGCAGCGTGGAACTGGATGGGGACGGCTGTGTAACCACCGCTGTTGTCCTGTTTGACAGAAACAGCTGTTGGGGATATGACCAGGCTCATCGTAGTGGTGAACTTTTCATTGGCTTTATCCTGCTCGAAACTGTGGTTGTCACCTTCATCGTAACCGTTAACCGCGTCTAAATCTTTAGATGTGAGGTGAGCTGATGATGAAGGAGGTTGAACACTGAGCTCATTAGCTCTGAGAATGATGGGAGTTGCCACAAAAACTGGGTCTGTAGAAGGTTTTGGTTGGTCAGACACATTCCCAACATCCACGCCACCTTTTCTATGGGATGTTATCTCACTAGAGTGTAAGTTATTTTGATGGACAGTTAAAGGCTCAGGATTTGAAAACACAATTGTAGATTTGTCACTGTGAGATAGCACTATGTCAACAGGGCCTGCTAAATTTGGAATGGTTTTCACAGAATCTGTTTCCTTGGAAATACTTTTCACATTTTTATCCTTACTTTTAGAGAGAACTTCACGAAAATCTATCTCCTTCTGCTTGGTTCCAGAATTTTCCGGAACAATAGACTCTCTAGGTTTAGATTTTAAAAGACTTCTAAAATCAGTTATAGGTTCTTCATTCTTGGGTAAATCCTTCTTTAACTTCTCCCCCGTTTGGGTTTTAGATTTTTTGTGTAGAACAGATCTAAAGTCAGATATGGGTTCATTAGGCTGGTTAGGATGAGAAGGGGAATTCTCTTTTGAATACCCAGTTGATTTGATTTTATCATAGTCTGTTGATTTGATTTTAGCATTATTTGTTGGTTTGATTTTATCATTGCCTGCTGGTTTGATTTTATCATTGTCTATTGATTTGATTTTAGCATTATGTGTTGGTTTGATTTTATCATTGTCTGCTGGTTTGATTTTATCATTGCCTGTTGGTTTGATATTATTACTGTCTGTTGATTTGATTTTATCATTGTCTGTTGGTTTGATTTTAGCATAGTCAGTTGCTCTGTTATTAGCCACTGGGTTACTGTCCTCTGTGTTGTAAGTATTGACGCCTGCAGACTTTGCTGCAACTGTGGCCTTGTAGTCTTGTAGAGTTTTAGTCCTAGGGGCAGGCACAGGTGGTTTGGGGTCCTTGTGTGCACCTGAATGGGGTCTCAGCTCAATGGGTGCAGCTGGGTGCTCAGTGTCAGGGGGGAGGGTGTGTGCACTCACATGAGACCTTGGCTCACCAACCGTAGCTGGGTACTCAGTTTCAGAGTGTAGTTCTCTGAGCTTGCTCAGCCTAACAGAAAAAAAAAAATGGTTAAAAACTTGTCAAATCATTCATGTCATCAATGTAACACCATGTTTACACTTGCCATATGTATACTATAGGCCTACTCATCTAGAAAAAAAAATTACAGCAAGTTTGTATACATGTTCCACGGAAAAAAAATGTTTTCACATGACATTAACTTGCTGCCAGTTTTTCTCCTAGACATGTATAGTATACATGTTGCCAGTGTAAACACAGTATAACTTTCAGATTAAATAAATTGTACACATAGAAAACTCTAAAATTTGTAAAACTAAATAATTAACATAAAATATTTTAAAAGTTCATACTCCAATTTTCAATAGTTAACCTAGACTAATTTTTTCACTTTCAACTATCTAAAAAGTTGATCTAAAAGTTATTCAAATTTACAAAATAGACAAAGTTTAAAAAAAAAAGATTCTAATAACCAACCTCATTTTTAAAGCAGCCTTGACCTCGTCTGTGCCCCTGGTTTCATCATCTGCCAGGTGTAGAGTGCAGGTGGAGGATGTTTTACCTACGCTGTTTTGCAGGTGACAGGTGTACTCCCCCGTATCAGACTGGTCAACATCGTATATAAACAAACTGTGCTTGTCCTGGATCTGAGTCAGCTGTCAACGAGTTAAAAAATTTTGTACCACCGCCAAACTACAGGGCTAAAAGAAAATTTTTGTACCACTTTCAGACTACAGGGCTAAAAGAAAATGTTTGTACCAGTGTCAGACTCATTGGCTAAAAGAAAATTTTTGTACCAGTGTCAGACTCATTGGCTAAAAGAAAATTTTTGTACCACTTTCAGAATACAGGGCTAAAATTTTTGTACCAGTGACAGACTACTTGGCTAAAATTTCTGTACCAACAACAGACTACTTGGCTAAAAGAAATTTTTTGTACCACTATCTTGGCTAAAAGTTTCTACTTGGTAACCCAGTATGAGACCAAAAATCAGTTAAGTCCCCTTCAAAACTTGATGTTCCATAGTATCTCTGCATATGATATCAAATATCGATCAGAACTGGATGTATCATGGAATTAAAACTGACTTCAAACTGTTAGGAATCAAGTGTTCTATCACTTGAACCAAAGACTGAAGTCTACCCACTATTTACACACTTACATCACTAAAAAGAGAGACTTATATTTAGTCATATCAACTTACTTTATATTTTTGGCTAGATGCTATGGCCACACCTCCCTTTTCCCATATGACCTGGGGTTGAGGTTGACCTTTGACATGGCAAGTGAAGGTCACAGTTTTCCCCTCTTGTGAGGTGAGTGAAGGTATGGGTTGGGTTATGAAATCTGGGGCTTCTGGGTGTTCTACTTCTGCATGCAAATGATGGGTAAAACAAAAACATAAACACATGCAAAATAAAACAATCTTCAGGATGTGTAAAACTCAATCAATGACATTTAACAAGCCAAATTAAAGGTGGACTGGATCCAAACTAAAGCTGGATTGGACAAGCACACAGGTACTTATTTTGTAAAAAACATGGAAAGGATAAATTATTTAATATATGTATCACAAAAAAGGTAGTTTGTAAAATGTCTGTAAAGTTAAAACATTAAAATTAAATAAAACTTTGTTGGAAATATGATTGAAAGAGTGCAATATAGTTATAGGATATAAATGGCACATGCAAAATAATAATTAAAAAACGCATGTCCTTGTTTTCTACAACTACGTAGTATTTTTTTAAACACTACAACTTAAACAATAGACCATTGTAAAAAAATTGAATGACAAATGGATTGGGGTTAGGCTAATAAACAAAACAAAACAAAATCCAACATAAAAAAGTGGAGGAACAAAAATAAACGAATGAAGGAAGGAATGAATGAATGGTGGGCCAAGTTTATAGTCTGGCAAGTTTTGGGAGAAGGTCTGGTCTGGATTCTGTTGAAGAAACACATCCAATATTAATCAAATATTTCAAATATTTTTTTAATTATCAACATTTAATTAACTTTCTACAAAAACCTGCCCTAATTATGTTAACTAATTTTAAAACTCAAAATGTATTTGCAATACTTGCATTACATTATACTTCTTGCTGTTTCAAGTTTCAAATTCAATGCATGCAAGTTTATTTAAATTTCATTTTTCCTGAATCAAAAATTGATAGTTATATTAACTTATTATTGGTAACTTCATCTAGTATGTACTGAATTAAATTTTAGCTGTCATTCAATGAAGCAATATTTTATTAGATCTACAATTTTCAAACATGCATGTTATCATCCCACTACACAAACAGCTAAAACATCTTGCAAGTAAAACAAGGGACTGTTAAAAATCACATTCCTTTGATAATTTAAAAAAAGACAACTAGGTTCATGCCTGAAACAAACAAAAATATTAGTTTTTGATAGGAGAGGGGGAGACAAGATGTCTTTCTTGGCCTACTGTATCAGATCACTAAAAGGTAAGTTACAACAAGATAAATTAAGCTGAAATTGATTTCAAATTATTCATAAAACTTTACGCATTAGAACACTAATTCTAACAAGTAGCTAGTAATTATAATTATAATATAAAAAGCTACTACATATTAAATTATTAAGTATTAGCCTCTAATATTATGTATAGCAAAATAATTTCAGTGTGAATAGTTTAAGAAAAGTATTTTAAAAGCAAATATATAAAAAAATACTTTTTGCAAAAAAAATTAAAGCGTGTTTTTTTTTTAAATGTGTATTAAAAATCAAGCTAAATAACTAGGCTGCATAACAGGGTTTCTTAAACTGTGTCCCTAACCCCAGATTAGAAAACTAAATCGAGAAACATAATTGTTCAAACTAATTAAATAATCATGTAATCAAGGGGTACAAGGTGAATAAGTTTGAGAAGCCCTGTTTACAGTAGAAAGATGTAGAGGTATACCTTTCACATCTACTAGACAAAAGGTGTCAGTATCGCCATAATTATTATAAGCCTCACACACAAACTCTCCAGCATGGTCCAAGGTAACACAGGACAGAGTTAGGGTGTGAAGGGTACCCACTGACGCCAGCAAGAAATGTGGGCTGTCCTCAGTTATTTCCACATCATTGTGGTACCAGAACACCTCGATTGGCGGTTCGCCTGTGTAGAGGGAGGTAATCACACACGCATGCTATTTTATATGAGTTGTGGGCCTTTCGAAACAAAGTGCTGTTTTCAAGCTTGGTTAAATATTATTTGTAAAAAGTATTGCAGTTGAGAAGTTTTTGAGAAAATAAATTGTTGAAACATTTTGTAGTAATTCTGTTTGTTTAATATAATTTTTACTGTATTTTTTTTACTGAGTTGTTTTTTTTTTCCATTTTTAATGAAATTAGAAATATAAAGCTTTTCATTAAAAAAAAATATGTTCTTTAAAATGTTTTCTTTTGTATGGTATGTTATTTAATTTAAAAACAGTTAGCAACATGTTTCCATTTAATTTTAAAGGTTTTAAAATTTAACAAATAGGCCTAATGAAATTGTTTTTAAAAAATATTAATTTTTAAAATAAAGGCAAAAATGAAACACTTTTTCTGCAATACTTTGAGTCAAAGTTAAACCAGTTAAATACTACATATTAAAATAAAATTATAAAGGCATATATATCACAACTAAAAATAAATGATATTATTAAGCATACATGATAAAGCATTAAAACTGTGCTAGCAAGAATTTTTATAATGAGCCATTAATTTTAAAAAAATAAAATAAGCCACTAAAATAGTTGAATGTGATATTGTTTTCAATAAAACCAATTTTCTAAAGAAAAATATTTTTTAAAAAAACTATTACAATCTAGTAAAGATGATCTTTTTTTAATATCTTATCTCAGGGGTCTCCAAACTACGGCCCGCGGGCAGGATGCGGCCCGCGAGGTCCTCTCATCCGGCCCGCGGAGATCTTTTTGTCCAAGGAAAAATCGTTTGTTGCTGATGGCTGAGGAACTTTGCCCAGAAAAATCAAAGACATGTCTGGAAGAAACTGGCCCCCGAACTGAAAATTTATAGTTAATGCGGCCCTCGTACTGAAAAGTTTGGAGACCCCTATCTTATCTGTAGTTAATTAAACATTGGTACAAATGTTTAAATCTGAGGTTTTAAAATCAAAATACTTTTAAAATATTTAAAATAATTTTTATTTTTAAAATTATCTACTCCCAATTAGACATCTAGATTTTATTATCTTTTAAAAAAATATTTAGGAACTACAAAAATTTAACAAATCTTCTTGCACTATGTGTAGCTTTTATTTCATTAAGTTTTATTTCATTAAATTTTATATTAGTAAATAAAACCTACCAAAACAATACACAATGCACCCATTCAGATGTATTTTTAATAAATGCAGTTAATTAAAAAAACTTGTGCAGATACATTGGTTAAAATGTAATTAACAAAAATGCAATCAACTAGTGAGTCTAACGATGCTACAGCCCAGGTAAACAAATCTCACCTGTGACCTCAACTCCCAGCTCCAACTTAGCTCCCTCCTCTACCTCTATGTCTTCTAATTCTTTCACAAATACTGGAGCTTCCAGTTCCTCGTCTTCTATATAACATGGAAAATAATTTGTCGAAACAATTAAAAATTAGCCGGTAGTTAGATAGGTAAAGTTCTTAAAAATTTATTTAAATAATTTTAAAAATTTCTATAATTTAATTTTGAATATATAATGTAATGTATATTAGAGTCTAACGTGTATCAACTTTTTACACAAGCAAATAGTAAAAAAATTAAATTAAAATTTTTCATTTCACTTTGATTATTATTTGGCTTGGCGTGTGGACGTTTAATTTATTTTCCAAAGAGATATAAAAAAATTATTTCAAA
The DNA here is from genome assembly GCF_028476545.2 of Physella acuta. Lineage (NCBI taxonomy): Eukaryota > Metazoa > Mollusca > Gastropoda > Physidae > Physella > Physella acuta. Next base: position 187,301 of record NW_026732125.1, read on the forward strand.
TGTTTAATACTAATCCAAAGCACATGCCTCCAACTTTTAAATGACACGAGGTCTCTAGTTCTCCGTTACTTCCTGCCATTATGCACTTAAACTCTCCTGCGTCAGTCCTGCGGATCTTCTTAATGCTCAGCGTGCTAGTCTGTGCTTCATGGGACAGTTTCATACGGAACCCTGAAAATATTTCTTGGCCATTGTGGAACCATTTGCTAGTAGGTTTTGTGATATCTGTAGAAAAAGGGTGTAATAAGTTAAACAGTTTATATCTAACGGAAAATATGGATATGTTAAAGCAATTTTTTTTCTATAAGTTATAAGAAGAAAAGGTTAACTAAAAAACAGTCTATATTTCATTTTAAGTATCACTTTCTTTAATTTCACAATACTGCCTAAAAAAATTATACATATATACCCAATTTCATAATAATTTTAAATCTGGATGAGTCTATTGTATATTTTCAATACAGTGGTAAATAGGTAATTAACATACTTTATGAATGAATGGGATTTTGTTTCTTAATGTAAGCAACAACAGCAAAAAAGCTTTCCTTGTAAGGGATCAACTAATAAAAGTACTAATAAGTGATGAATAATTACCCCTGTAATAAAAATCATAGTTTAACACATTGTCTAGTAGGAAATAATATTTTTAAATTCATTTTTGCGCCAACTGAGCATACAACTGAGCCTATACATTATTTCCTATATGTTTAATGAAGTCTTATATAAATGTGATATATTTAACACTTATCATTCATTTAACTAATTTTAATTTTCCCAGCATATTCACAGTATTACAGATATGACTTATTAATTAACTAACAACACTTTTATTCTCATATCCACAGAGTTCCTAAAAACTTTCCTACCTTTAGCAACACATTTCAGCTTCCAAATTCTCAAATCAACAGAGTTCCTAAAAACTTTCCTACCTTTAGCAACACATTTCAGCTTCCAAATTCTCAAATCAACAGAGTTCCTAAAAATTTTCCTACCTTTAGCAACACATTTCAGTTTCCAAATTCTCAAATCAACAGAGTTCCTAAAAACTTTCCTACCTTTAGCAACACATTTCAGCTTCCAAATTCTCAAATCAACAGAGTTCCTAAAAATTGTCCTACCTTTAGCAACACATTTCAGCTCCACATTCTCTTCATCTTCTGGCACCACTAAATCTTTCAATGGCTGCTCCCATTCTGGTCCAGATTTAGACAGAAGTTTTGGCTTCACTGGAAATAACAACATTGGAATTTCATACATTTACAGTACGGTAGATGGGCTATGAGGAATTGATAACAGTGGGAACAGGGCATATCCCCCCCCCCTGTCAATTACCCCCCGGACATTCCCCCCCCCCCCCCCGGAGTAATTAGCCCCCTGTCAATTACCCCCCCCCCCCGGACAGGGTTAGGGCTAGGGCTAGGGTTAGGGCTAGGTTTTGGGGCTAGGGTTAGGGTTAGGGCTAGGTTTAGGACTAGGGCTAGGGTTAGGGTTAGAGTTAGGGCTAGGTTTAGGACTAGGGCTAGGGTTAGGGCTAGGGTTAGAGCTAGGGTTAGGGTTAAGTTTAAACCAATGTCTAGTGTTGGTTTTGGTTTTGTGTGAAGTTTTAGGCTAAGGTGGATGTTTAGGTTTTGGTCTTTTTCTTAAGGTTTGGATTAAAGTAGTATATAGGTATAGAATTCTAGTTAGAGTTAGGATTCTAACTTGGGGGGGGGGGGGGTAATTGCTCCGGGGGGGGGGGGGGAAATCCGGGGCGGGGGGAATGTCCGGGGGGTAATTTCCAGGGGGGTAATGTCCTGTAGCCGATAACAGTACAGTAGATGGGCTACAAGGAATTGATAACTTTATTAACAGTACAGTAGATGGGCTATGAGGAATTGACAACAGTGCAGTAGAAATTAATAGATAGAAAATAATGTCAAGACCTAGATATCTTGAGGAAGCAGCAAATAGAAGAAGAATCTACACATACTTAGAAACATTTTTCTTTACATTTAAATAAACAAATAGAGGGTGCATTTAGATCAACATAGAGTACTACACTCTAAACCCTGACGGCTTCCTAAACTACCTTTGTTCACATTAAGGTTGTTAGCAGTCAGTTAGACTAGACTTTAAGCCTAGATTTAGTACTAGTTTGATTCTAACTAATAGTCTAGATTAGATATGTCTAGTAGTCTATAAATATGAATAAAAATTAAAACTTGTAGACCATAGATTTAGTAAGAGTATTGAAGTATTGATCAACATTTCAGAGTAGTAGACCTAGATCTAGGTCTAACTTGTTAAAGTTTTTTTTTTTCAAATATTAATATTAGGCTGTGTCCTGAGTGTTTCCTATATGCATTGCAAGATTATAATCAATGGGTGTACAATGGCCTAAATATTACATAGATCCACATCATAGGCCTACAACAGTCAAAGGCCACTGGAGTGTCCAGGCTGACTGGAGTGACCAGAGTGACCAGTGGCTGGAGTGACCAGGGTGAAAAAAGTGACGGAGTGATCAGAATGACCAAAATTATCAGAGTGAACATGGTGACCAGAGTGAATAGAGTGACCAGGGTGAATAGAGTGACCAGGGTGAATAGAGTGACCAGGGTGAATAGAGTGACCAGGGTGAATAGAGTGACCAGGGTGAATAGAATGACCAGAGTGAATAGAGTGACCAGGGTGAATAGAGTGACCAGGGTGAATAGAATGACCAGAGTGAATAGAGTGACCAGGGTGAATAGAGTGACCAGGGTGAATAGAGTGACCAGGGTGAATAGAGTGGCCAGGGTGAATAGAGTGAATAGAGTGACCAGGGTGAATAGAATGACCAGAGTGAATAGAGTGACCAGGGTGAATAGAGTGACCAGGGTGAATAGAGTGACCAGGGTGAATAGAATGACCAGGGTGAATAGAGTGACCAGGGTGAATAGAGTGACCAGGGTGAATAGAGTGACCAGGGTGAATAGAATGACCAGAGTGAATAGAGTGACCAGAGTGAATAGAGTGACCAGGGTGACTAGATTGACCAGGGTGACTAGATTGACCAGGGTGACTAGAGTGACCAGGGTGACTAGAGTGAACATAGTGGCCAGAGTGAATAGAGTGACCAGGATGGCCAGAGTGAATAGAGTGACCAGAGTGGCCAGAGTGAATAGAGTGACCAGGGTGACTAGATTGACCAGGGTGACTAGAGTGACCAGGGTGACTAGAGTGAACATAGTGGCCAGAGTGAATAGAGTGACCAGGGTGACTAGATTGACCGGGGTGACTAGAGTGACCAGGGTGACTAGAGTGAACTTAGTGGCCAGAGTGAATAGAGTGACCAGGATGGCCAGAGTGACCAGGGTGGCCAGAGTGACCAGGGTGACCAGAGTGAATAGAGTGACCAGGGTGGCCAGAGTGACCAGGGTGGCCAGAGTGACCAGGGTGGCCAGAGTGAATAGAGTGACCAGAGTGACCAGGGTGGCCAGAGTGACCAGGGTGACCAGAGTGAATAGAGTGACCAGGGTGGCCAGAGTGACCAGGGTGACCAGAGTGAATAGAGTGACCAGGGTGGCCAGAGTGACCAGGGTGACCAGAGTGAATAGAGTGACCAGGGTGGCCAGAGTGACCAGGGTGACCAGAGTGAATAGAGTGACCAGGGTGGCCAGAGTGACCAGGGTGACCAGAGTGAATAGAGTGACCAGGGTGGCCAGAGTGACCAGGGTGACCAGAGTGAATAGAGTGACCAGGGTGGCCAGAGTGACCAGGGTGGCCAGAGTGAATAGAGTGACCAGAGTGACCAGGGTGGCCAGAGTGAATAGAGTGACCAAGAAGACTGGAGTGACAGAGTGAGCCAGACTTACCAAAGACTTCCAACTCGGCAGAAGCAGTGTCCGAGCCTGCTGAGTTCTGCACCGTGACCGCGTAGATCCCTGTGTCGTCTGCTGTGACGTGTACGACCTCTAGATAATGGAATCCGCCGGCCTCGTAAATCTGAAAGTTTGACAGAAATGTTGACTAAACTAGATTGACAGATCCATTTGCAGAATAGACTAACTATAGTTTTATTCTTAGCTATGAAATAATGTTCTTTCATTTGTCATAATAAACTAGAGCTAGATGTACAATATTTTGATTTTATAGGACTTTGGTTAAAACCGGAAAAAAACATTATCTCTTAAACTACTGTCTAAAAATAGAAACACCGCGTAATTCATTGAGAGTGCTTTGAACTTAAACCAGTTAGGCTGAACAATGAACTCTTTTAATTCAGGAATTTAAATGTAATCGAAAGTGAGCCTACACCTTCCACGCCCCCCCCCCCCCCCGTAGAAGCGTGATGACTCCTAATTTAAAACATAAGTCATACCCACTGCACCTCGGTGTCTAAAAATAATAATAGACCATTAGTAATACATTTTATTCAAAAGACTGTCTAGTATGAATTTCTCATCATTTAGCTACATTACCGCCTATTTAGAGAAACTATGAATGGACAAACGAACGGAAATTCCCACGAGCTCCTAATGTTATTTTGCGAAAAGCCTGTTTGGTTTGGAGAGTTTAGTGTGAGCAGGGGCGAGTTGCGCAGCCAACCCCACACGGAGCGGGGAGGTGGGGGGGGGGGGATGGAAGAGTAAACAAACGACGGCTCAGTCAGTGACCAAACAGGAAGCTGCTACTGTCAAGCTAACGTTGTCGTTAAAGGTTAACTTTTTTTTTTAAATACACGTGACATGGGGGGGGGGGGTCATTTGATGGTGTTTTTTTTTTTTACTTTTTGCATTTATTGCAGGTAATTTTTAACCAAGTTTTACAAAGGGACATTATTGCTGTATGTGTATGTCCTACGATACATTATTTTTACAAGATTTATAATCGGCGCATACATTATACAACAGTCCAATAATTTTATATCCTCCAATGTTAAAAAAAAAAATTAACAGTAGGCTCAAAGTACAATATTTAAAAAAAAAAATAAAGAGTAGGCTATATAAAATGTTACTGCTTTAGTCATCACATACATCACTCAACATTCCAATAATTTTAGAACATCTTCCAATATTTTTAATGAGTACACACTTTTTTTTTTATTATTAGACGTCCTTTGGGTTTAAAAAATTGCGTTCTATTTTCTTTTTTTGACAGTTCGGGCGAAGACCGATTGCCGAAACATAAAAAAAAAAGTTCCGTTTTCTTCTTGAACAATAAAAAATAAGTCCGTGTGTGGTTACAATAACATCTTGTATATATTTTTCTCTGTTATTTTTACATAATGTTTTTTTTTATTAACAAAAACCCAACTTCCTTAAGACTGATTACTCAGCCGCTTGTTTCAACCGTCATACACTTACATCTTAGAGCTATATATAGAAATCCGTGAGTAGCCAACGCCCACTCGACCTCACATAAACTGCTGTCTCAACACGAGCATGCCACAACTCACTCCCTCACAAACTGCTGCCTCAACACGAGCATGCCATAACTCACTCTCTCAACACGAGCATGCCACAACTCACTCTCTCACAAACTGCTATCTCAACACGACATGCCACAACTCACTCTCTCACAAACTGCTGTCTTAACACTCTCTCACAAACTGCTGTCTTAACACTCTCTCACAAACTGCTATCTCAACACGTGCATGCCATTGCTCACGCTGACCTTAAAGTGCTCATCCGAGATCAGCACGACCCCATCCTTGCTCCAAAACAGAATTGTACTCGTTGACCCGTCGAAGCTGGCCTTGAACTTGGCGGTGGCCCCGTCGTCGGTGAACTGTCTCCTGGGCTTGACCACCAGCTCTGGGGCTACTTCCGGTTTTTCTGGCACTTTCTGAGACTTCTTTTTTGCGGAAGTTGCTTTATCTGTGGGTTTGTAGAAGTTGATAATGTCCCAACGGATGATTATAGATACCGGTGTCCGATAATAGACTCTTCCATAAAATAGGTGTGTTGGGTTGTTAGTAGTATTGTAATCTCGACTAATTTTATGGTTAGAACTTAGGGTTAGACATATGGTAGGACCAGGGTTGGGGTTAGGGTTAGCATTGACAATAGTTAGCCAAGTTTTTATTTAGTTAACTACCAGTAACCTAACACCCCTTTTTTAAAACGGACACCGGTGTAAATATTCTCCCTTCAACTTAGGGCGATACATAGTGTGGTCAAACCTAAGCCCAGCCGCATTATTAACTAACGAGAGTCAGGTACCCAATAGAGCTGATTGGACTCAGGGACGTTTGTAAAGAAAAAAATTATCCTTTTAGACCAGACGGACAGAGCAAGTAGAGTTCACATGTTTCTGTGACTATGGCCTATGATTCTTGTCTAGCAAACCACATATAAATTGTGTATAGTACAATAGGCTATATTTAACACTTCAACAAAGAAAATTGGACTCACCTTCTGTGCCGTCTGTTTTCTCTTTGGCTTTACCTAAAATACGAGAGGAAAATACTATTTAGTGTCATATACAAGGAATTAAATATAGGACATATAAGTACTTTATTTTGACATCGCATGCTAGCTATAAATGCATTTCTATCGAAACTCTTGTATTATAAGCAAGAGCTTCAGAACAATATAGAAAGTGTTTTTGTTTAATTTCACTATCCAATGAATTAAGTGCATCAAATGCTATAAAGCCTTACTGCGCTACTAGTAAAAAAAAATACAACACAGATTAAGCGTACATATCGTGGAGTAGAGCACGCAACAAGTTAATAAAAAACACACCAAACTGTACTATAGGAGACACAAAGGTGAAATTGATTAAATAAATGTGTACTAGCAGGACGATGATTGGTGACTCGAAACTCACTCCCTAGTGTAAAAAAAGTTTACGGGGCTATGTGGCACATATAGATCTAGATCTATGGACGTAATTTGGCAAAACATCACTTTCTGTAACTTTTTTTCAATTTACTTTAAAAAAAAAATATCATGGTATAGCATATGCCTCATCTGCCTTTACCTGAGTTGTTAGGGTTTTATGTACAGCAGCTAGTTTGTGCAGGCAGATGCTCAGTCGATGCCTGGCTATTCCACGAGTAAGTTGAGTTAACGGGTCACATCTAGACCAATCGCTATGTAGTTTACAGGACACGTCTCACACAAGCGCGCACACACACACACACACACACATATATATATATATATATATATATATATATATATATATATATATATATATATATATATATATATATATATATATATATATATATATATATATATATATATATAACGACCAATAGTTACAACAACGTAATACAAATGTCATTTAGGGAATTGGGGGGGGGGGAGGTACACACCCACCTGTCACTAATAGCTTCCATGCCAAGATATTTGCAAAGGTCCAACGGTCAACGTTTAAAACAACGTCTAGCTCCCCCCCCCCCCCCCCCCACGTCAAACTGTATATTGCTAAACCCGCCATATTTGAGCAGCTAATCTGGGTTCTAATCCCACCCAATCCACAGTAGCTACGTCCTCACTGGGCGATCTATCACTCTGTCAGGGGCTCGTTATATTTTTCTACGGGCGTCACGTGCCCCCCAGCCATTTGTCAACCGTCGCCGGACGCCCGCCACACCTGGTAAACGCTACACAAGTTTGCCAGATTTTTTCCCCTCTCTCGACTTAAACTAACACGGGAATGGAACGAAAGGCCAAAGCTAAGGGAGATATTAGTGCATGTTTCCATTCAAATAGACAATGTGTAAATTATATTCAAATAAATTGGCGCGCTGTTAAAGAGAGCTTGATTACAATTTTGAGACATTTCTTTGGGGTGACATTTTGTAAGCTAGGATATATTAACTGCATATATGAACACACATAAACACAAACACACACGTTGTATTTATTAGTTGCTTCGACCAAGCAAGGAACTCATTTTTAATTAAAGGGAATTCCCGAAGAACAAGCTATTCGATGAAATTAAAAATATCACGATCATTTAAGGAATTAATCAAAACTTTTCGAAGAAGTAGAAAAAAAACCCAGCAGTTTATAAATATACCATTTCGATCAACATTGGTAGGGGAATATATAGCCAGAATCTTTCACGTCATGAGTGTGCCCTAAGTTTGATTAGAATGTAATTCTTTAAAAAGATTGGTAGTGGAGATGGGGAGGTTGGGGGGGGGGGGGGGGTGAGGTGGCCTATTGACATCTTGTTGTGTGACGTGCCCTAGAAAGCTATGCCAGATATCTAATCATTCCCAGCGAAGGTCAAGGTTGGACGTGAATTAATCCATCGCCCTTCTGTCTTCTGTAAGTGACGTCTTGTCTCTTAACAACAACTGCAAGAATGTGGCCACCGTAGCGAGAAGGGGGGGGGGGGGGGGGGGGGGCTGGGCGGGATGCTGGGAAGGGCAGTGACTTTGATAAACGCTTAATTATGGTTAGGACTAGAGTATTGGCATGAATAGGAAATAGATCTAGTAGTATAAGTAGATTAACTAATTTAAGTTATTACTAACTAATAACTTGAAAAAAACCCACTATTTTTCTGAATATTTCAATTATATTAACAATTTCGCAGACTCAAATTATGGGGGAAAAAACACGTTCTTTCAACATTTAAAGACACATTTTTAAAAAAAACAGTTGATTACTTACAGTTGTTTTAGAAAGAAAACAACTCGAGAAAAAAATGTCACAAAGCACGCGAAACAAAACATCCACAATTTCACTCTCAAAGTTTTAAGATCCACGCTCCGCTTTCGTTTTCCGCAGACGGCTAGAATGGTAACGGTCCAGTTACCGCCACACCGACTAAACCAACACGCGCGCACCTCAGCACGCCTGTCCTTCATGACCGGACATGAAATATTAATCTCTCGTGTCCAGTCTAGTCCATCACGTTTAACTAGCGCCGGAAAAAAAATTCTCCAGGAATTTCGGTCATATTTCTTTGACATTCCGCATATCGGATTAAAATAACACAGGCCGGTCCTGCTGTTGCTTGAAGGAGGCTACACAGTTTTCCCCTGGGTTTTTTCAATTGGCGGATTAACGCGGGCTTTGTGCGAGTTAGGGCATAATGAAGACTCGGAAATACTAAAGCACGAAGTGAATATCACATTCCCACGAAACAAAGACACTACGTCACTTCCTGGGGGTGATTAAAGTATTATTTTTTTAAAGACGAATGTTAGTATGTACTTTAGTAAAAACCTTTCTTTAAAAATACGCTCCCGTATTATATATATATATATATATATATATATATATATATATATATATATATATATATTATATATATATATATATATATATTATATATATATATATATATATATATATATATATATATATATATATATATATATATATATATATATATATTATATATATATATATATATATATATATATATATATATATATATATATATATATATATATATATATATATTTACATGCAGCTAGAAAATATCAAACTATACGGCAAGTAAGTAGGTTATTTACTTTTGCCTCTAAACCTATTAATTAGTTGAATGAAGTACAATATAATAAGTAGTCCTAATTAAAGTGTGCAACTCTGGTTTACTATAAACCAACCGAACGAGCTGTAAATGTATTCACGTAAGATTGCTCGCCCTTGGTTGTTTATGTTTACATTAGCTTGTGAGCAGTAATCGTTTGCGACCCGCCACAACAAAATGAAAACAACAACAAATGACGCTGTTTACAGGACGGCTAAAACAGACGAATCGCACGTTAAAATTTCGACGGACGACAATCACCCCGTGGGTGTTTCTTTGTCTCCCAGTCCCCAGCGAGCCGGAAGTCATACCAGGCATTCCAATCAAACGATAGGCAGACGGTTAAGACGTTGCTCTTGTCTGAGAGACAGATGTGTATTTGTTAGAGCGGAGCCTGTAAGGGGGGGGGGGGGGGGGGTCGGACTCTTTGCGGCCTATTTAGCGTCACCATAAATAAACAGGTTATTTTTTTTACCGTTGTCCTTGATATACACAAGCAAAGTGCAGCAACAGTTACCCTTTATGGGCGGATGATGAATACTCGATTAGCCAAAATGCTTATTTATAAACCTAATGGAATCATATCTAGTATATAGTTTTGATTTAGAGATCAGTTTTTGAACACAAATAGAAATTATGTACTCTTTATCGGATACTGAAGGTAGGTCTCTTCTAGAGTGATTCAACATTGAAAGAATCAGTCGAAATTTAACCCACTTGTAAGCATTAGCTAAACGATAGTAATATAATAAATAACGATCTATTTTATTGTTAGTTATTGTACCTCCCCCCCCCCCCCTTTCACCGATTATAACCTCGCTTATTCTTGCGCCACAATTAACACCAACTTACTACAATTACTGTTGAGCAATGTTTGAACACGTCATTGCAACCACTACAACCACCCGCCACCCCACACCTAAAACCACCCCACCTCACACCTCACCCTACCCCCCACACCTAAAACCACCCACCACCCCACCCCACACCTCACCCTACCCCCCACACCTTAAACCACCCACCACCCCACACCTCACCCTACCCCCCACACCTCACCATACCCCCACAACCACCCGCCACCCCACACCTAAAACCACCGACCCACCACCCACACCTAAACCACCCCACCCCACACCTCACCCTACCCCCCACACTACAACCACCCTACCCCCACACCTCACCCTACCCCCCACACCTCACCCTACCCCCACACCTAACCCCCACACGGATCAGAGTTTCCTGATGCGATAACACCCGCACACGAACACATCAACTTTCGACACTTGACACAAGTCACACAGGAAGTCATCTCCATGACAACGACAACAAAGCCTCGTCTCCACGTACAGCTGTTCGCACATCAGTTGTGTACACTGTTTAATCTCAAGTAGTGAAATAGCTGGGGACTCTTCGCACAACTTTCGTGGCGGACTCGAAGTGGCGCTGTACAATGTTGAATTAAAGGCGCCGTTTTGTTTGAGGGAAGAATTCATTACGTAATCCAGAGCCAGGCTTTACCTCCCCTTGACGCGTTGTTTCCCGCTCAATAGTTGTGTACTTTGAACAGGATTTGTATGCAATGTCTAGGTTTATAATAGTTGGGGTGCCCTTTTAGATCAGACGGTCAACAGACCGGGGAGGGGTGGTGGGGTGGGGAGTGAAAATACACGATTGCTAACTCCGAAAGTCCTGATTTCGGTTCCCCAGGCAAATGATACTCGTTGAATTTGGACTAAATATCCGTCTAGGAGAGACAACTCCAAAATAAAACTAACTGCCTTGTAGTTTGTACTTGGTTGGACAAAGGCTATGGAAAGAAATCCAAAATGAAAAGCAGGCTGATATCTGGGTCAAAGACTTTTATGGCGCATAACAATTAACATGTTGATAAGAAATGCCTAATTGTGTCGGAGAAAATCACTGTCAATATAACAAGTAAGGAAAAAGAAGATGAATAGAGCAGGTAAACTTCATCTGAACATTTTTCTTACTTCAGCTTATGAAGAGATTGTGGGGTTGGGTAGTGAACAAAGCTGGTTGAACTCACAGACATGTCTGTTGGGTTACTATCGTGTGCGCTACTACTCGACCATTCGACTATACGCGCGATGTGGAGGTAACATACTGCAGGTGTATACTCGAGAGTCTCGTGTGCGAAATGTGTACTCACGTCTGTCTATCTGTGACACGGTGTTATGATGGAGAAAGATGAGTGTTCGAACCTGAGAGGTTTGGGTTTGTTAACGTGTATTCTACCAATCGACCACGCAGTCATATTGTCTATAATAGTGCAGTGTTTCTTTCAGACTTTTTTTCTCCGGGGGGGGGGGGGGGCACTAGAAAATTTCGGGGAGACGGACACACGGGTAAAGCACATATTTTCTATATAAATTCTATTATGTTTTGATGTTTTGGGAGGTAGACGTGCTTCAGTTTATATTAGAAATCTATATAATTTTTGGCTTTTACTTGCCAAATCTCATCCACACAAAAATATTTGAAAACGCCACAGGAAACGCAAGCGTAGCCTTGGAGAGCCAGATCTAATAATAGCCCCATGGAAAACCCCAGAATACAGTGATCCCTACGGCGCCACAAAAGACCAAAAAAAAATCGTCACATATATTTTTTTTAAAAATTCTTTTCTAGAAGCAGATAGACACAACGCAACATGGGGCCAAAAAAAAAACCACACCAAAATCATGGGTATGTTATGCTGATTAGCATAACACGCCTACGGACGGCAGGAAATGTTAATGCCATGGGCGTATGGAATTTAAACTAGGGGTGGGTCGACAGAGACCCGCTGCCCATTTTTAAAATTAATTCTGGGGCTAAGGTTGCAAGGTAAAAATACAGTCTATACAATTTAAGAATGCGTTCTAGAATTAATTAAATGAATATAGCATGTACAATTTTTCTTTTTCTTCGTATCTAGGAAATCTACGCAGACATATATATATATATATATATATATATATATATATATATATATATATATATATATATATATATATATATATATATATATATATATATATATATATATATATATATATATTACGGTCAAGGCCCGGAGAGATCATTTAAAAACTAGGATTTAAAGTTGATATTAGTACTTGTTCTTCTGTATCGTTCATTGCTTAAAGCTGTGAGCAGAGTTTCCTTAAGGCATCTCTAAAGCATGTCCGTTAACCTCTCCCCCTAATCCAACGAAATAGAATTGATATAGAAAATGTATAATTCAACCAGTGTCCATCCCTCCCCACCCCGAAAAAAAATGTTTGAAAGAAACACGGGCGGTGAGAAAGAATCGAAAATTCGGTTGCAACCTGCCTTGGGTTCGAATCCAATACGAACTGCAAATATTCCAAGGTTGTTAATTTTTGTTCTCTAACTTTTGTTACCGTTGTGCTTTTTTTTTTTTACACGGCAGGAAAACCCAACGTACCGGCACTGAATTTGATTGGTTGATTTTCAACTCCCCCCCCCCCCCACCCTCCCAAACCCAACCCTACCCTCCCATTTCTAAAGAAAGATTGCAGTATGAGATTGTATTATATAATAACCGCTTAGGGCTTGAATTTTTTTTTCATAACCAGTTTCTATACAACAACCTGTTAAATAAAGTTTACTCTAGTCGCGGCGTGCTGTCTACGGTTAAAACATTGGAAAGGGACCAAAGTATGCTGCATAAAGCTACCAGTAAATACCGCTGAGGTTGTATGTTGTGGTGGTATGTTGTAGTTGTATGGGCAGGTAATACATGGTCTCAAAGGTTCAACGGTGTATGAAATTATAGCTACTTGCTAGTTTAACATCGTTACCTGTGGGTTTAAGATCTTTATCTGCAGGTTTAAAATTATTTTTCTGCGTGTTTAACATCGTTATCTTCCGGTTTAACTTCATTACCTGTCGGTTTAACTGTCAGTTTAACATGTTACCCGCCGGTTTATTTTCGTTAACTGTCGGTTTAACATCGCTATCTGCCGGTTTAACATTGTTAACTGCGGTTTAACATAGTTACCTGAGGTTAAGCATCGTTACCTGCCGGTTTAACATCGTTACCTGCCGGTTTAACATCGTTACCTGCCGGTTTAACATCGTTACCTGCCGGTTTAACATTGTTACCTGCAGGTTTAACATCGTTATCGGCCGGTTTAACAAGGCTATCTGCCAGTTTAACATTACATGCGGTTTAACATCGCTATCTGCCATCTTAACATTGCTACCTGCAGATTTAACGTTATCTTCTGTCGGTTAAACATCGTTAACCAACGATTGAACAACATCGCTATCTTAACGTCTAAAGTTTGACAGTCTGACGTTATATAGGATAATATTTACATGTTAACTAGGACTGGTTATATTTACATAATTTGTGTTAGAGGATTGGGGGAGGGGGAGATAGGATCATGTCTGTTTATTGACATGTGTTTATGTGTTTTAAATATATCTCTAGCCATACTTTCATTGAATATAGATTTAGTTTGCTAAAATTGGGGATATTGATAGTGCTAATCTTGCTTGTCCCCTGCGACCTTAAGTCTGAGTTCCATTTTAGGTTGTAGTAAAATAAAATGCTTAGCACTCTCAGACTAAACCGCCCACTGTATCATATGACACTCAGACTAAACAGCCCACGACTAAACAGCCCACGTATCAAATCATTCAAATGACTTTTAGACTAAACAGCCCATTGTATCAAATGACACTCAGACTAAACAGCCCACGACTAAACAGCCCACGTATCAAATCATTCAAATGACTCTCCGACTAAACAACCCATTGTATCAAATGACTCTCCAACTAAACAACCCATTGTATCAAATGCTCTGACTAAACAGCACATTGCATCAAATGACTCTCCGACTAAACAGCCCATTGTTTCAAATGATTGTCCGACTAAACAGCACATTGTATCAAATGACTCTCCGACTAAACAACCCATTGTATCAAATGACTCTCCGACTAAACAGCACATTGTATCAAATGACTCTCCGACTAAACAGCACATTGTATCAAATGACTCTCTGACTAAACAGCCTATTGTATCAAATGACTCTCCGACTAAACAGCACATTGTATCAAATGACTCTCCGACTAAACAGCCACTTCTTCTTTTCTACTTCTGAGTTCTTAATTCTAATGATGGAAGGGATTCCCTCTAACACAATTAAGTATATGTGTCAACTTCTTATGCGCCATTTAGGCCGTTGACTCCGATTTCAGCCAGCTTTTCTTTTTGGATTTGCTTCCATAGCCTTTGTCCAACCAAGACCAAACTACAAGGCAGCAGTGGTTTGATTTTGGAGTTGTCTCTCCAAGAAGAGTTGCTGTCCCCAGCTAACAAGCCTCATCTGCCCGAGGGTTCGAGACTTTTCGGTTTAGTAACCATGAGCTTTACCGACTCGACCACGCCGACCCCTAAACAGCCACTGTATTACATGATACTCTTAGTTTGGTCATACTAAAGCCTACTTAGACAATGTCAGACCCTAGTTCATAAGCCTATATCTGTGTATACATTCAACACAAATTGTATCCTATAAACAGCAGTTCTTTTATTTTCACATATTCTTTAGCATAACCTCTAAAAACTATTTTAAATCTTTCTACACGCTAAATCCAGCGCAATCGGAAACTCCATACACTAAAAACCCTTCTTTATGTTTATTATCTAAGTTTCGCAACCATTAAGAACATTCCAAACACCGAAAAAGCCCTCGTAAAACAATTAAATCAGCAGTTAAGTCACGACCAAGGGTTCTTCACGTAGAGTTATAACTAGGCTAAACACAGGCGGTATTTTCCTTTCACATGTATTTTTTTTCAACATGGACCAATGTAAAGATCTTAAGACAAACTTCCCAGGCCGGTCTGTACTCAGGTAGGTCAAGGTAACCTGGCTTGATAAAGACGTGACCTTATCAAGACATCGAATTAGGGGACAGGGGTGAGGGGGAGGTTTGCATTCCTGGTGCGTGACTGGAAGAATTAAAAATGTGCATATGTGTCCGCTAAGGTGATTGTCCCTAACTCCGACTAGGTAACTATACCTTACCTTGTCAATCAAATTAATATCGTGTAGTGTTCCCTTACGGTCAAATGGGCATAGTGATATGTACCTCTTATTCTTAAACGTGGTTTAATGAACTGCTCCATACACGATAACAATTCCTTTATTCGACTCAGATGTCGACTGTGACAACCAGCAATGATGGTGTTTGGTGGTGTGTTGGTGGTGTGTGATGTGTTTGTTGGTGTGTTGGTGGTGTGTTGATAGTGTGTTGATGAAGTGTTGATGGTGTTTGTTGGTGTGTTGGTGGTGTGTTGTTGGTATGTTGGTGTGTTGATGGTGTTGGATGGTGTATGATGGTGTGTTGGTGGTGTGCTGTTGGTATGCTGGTGTTTATGGTGTGTTAGTGGTGTGTTGAACGGTCTTTTCGTCTCATGCTACAAGCTAATATAATGCGCAACATTTCCCTGAAATAACTCATCGATCCCAAAGAATTGGGTAATATTCCTTCACACATTTTATTAGAGAGAAATGTCGATCTCCCACCTCCACACTTTTTATAAACTTCTCCCCGCCCTAAACTAAGTGAAATGACCCCCCCCCCCAATAACTTATAATAAGTGAAATGACCCCTTGAAATGACCCCCTCCATCCATAACAAATTATCATCGAAATGACCCCCTCCCACATAACTTAAAAGCGAAATGATCCCCCCACAAAAAACCCAACTTATTATAAGCAAAATGACCCCCGCCCACCACCCACATAACTTAATATAAGCGTAATGACCCCTACTATCCCACTACGACACAGACCACTGCCCACAAACTTTGTCTAATTATACAATCTAAAAGCTGTAAAAACACAACTACTATCATCAAATTAATGTATTGTGTTCTTTGTTCCTTATAATCAAACTACCACAGTGATATTTTAATAGCCATTTTATGGTCCATGTACCTTATGGTCCAAGAACAAAGGGGAGGCTACTACAAAAAGAATTGTTTTAAAAGTTCTATCTTGTCTTGTTTGGTAATCATTTTTTATCAAAAGCTTTTGAACTTTTTTTAATAGCCATGTCCCTTTTTATGTGACTATAAAGTAAAACAGATTAGTGGGACATGGCTTGCCAAACACGATAGGGATTGAAATAGGGGCGCTGGATTCTTCTATTCAACATCAGCTAAATTCGTTATGGTATTTGTCTTAAATGAACTAACATAGATGGATGAAGCCGTAGGTGTAATGAATGTGTGTGTGGGGGGGGGGGGGTGCTGATTTGTAAAAAGGGACAGAAAGCCCAAGACGTGATGTAACACTTGTGTTAGATTAAAATTGATTAATAACGGGTTTTTTTAAATATTCACGATTACTTGATGGTGTGTGGAGGTGGAGATCCATGACGAAAGGGTGGGGGGGGGGAGAGAGCGAGAAAACGGTAGCTGGCTTCTTGTCTTGGTGAATAGTCTAAAATTACGAACTTCAAATTTTAACACGTGGCAACATTTCAGCCCTGTTTTAGCATGAGCCTAGCTCTACTTTCTGTGCTAAAATGTATTGATTTTTATTTCACGTTCTGTTTTCAACTTACGCCACCAGTTAAATATTACATGAAAGACATTGTCTGCGCCAACATATTTTCTCTTTGGTGTTATGCTAATATGGGGTAGGGTTGGGGGGGGGGGGTAATTGATGCTAAGTAATGCTAATGGGTTTGTTGTGAAAGAGATTTGTGAATATTTAATTGATACGTTAAACCCTTAGCCGTTTTTGAAGGGTGTTTTGAGGGGGGGGGGGTGGACGTTAAAATAAAATATGCAACATAAACACACACACACACACACATTCTGTTTTTCCAAAAAAAAGTTTTTAAAAGTGGTTTATAAACAAAGAAGACACAAAAAGCAATAAAAAATAGGTACTACCTTTATAGAAAATTGTCACAAACACCTTCTCTGAATGATAGTGTAACGTGATGAATATTACTATCGATTAAAAATTACAGGTCTTCAAGTTAAGATTGGTAAAAAATACCACAGCGATCAAGATGTGGCAATGTGTAGCAAATCTCTTTCACCTGTTATCGCCAGTTCAATCATAAATGATGACAGCATGCCTTAATCCTAATTAATCTAAGAAATACATCTTGCAAATTTAATCACAATTAATAAAGCGACTGAAAGCACGTTTTAATTATAATTAACTATGTAGCCTGTTAATGGCCGTGTCAAAAATTCGGGTAAATCCGGACATAAAAATAAACTAAGACTCATGAAAAAAAATTCTGAGGTTACCAGAACTGAACTAGTTTCGTTTAGACGCTACCATTCTTCTTTTTTTTTTTTTTTTAATTCGACCGAAAAAAGAACAATCATATGGCTATATTACGAAATGTTAGGTTACTACAAATATTCATTTCATTGAGATTCTTCTATCATTCTCCCCCCCCCCCCCCCCCCAAATTCTTTCCCACTCACAAAAATGTCCCACATAAAGAGAGAACAATACAACTATGATGATTTAACTTTAGTTTTCACCGCAGGTCTAAACAATGTCGCCTCGGCCCATGATTTACGACAATTAGTTGAATTGGTGCACGTGTTTGTCGTGTATGACTAATGCTGAGAATGCGCGGTATGATTTCAAGTGGCTTCTGTATACAGGAATGTTGATTTATGGTGCAGTGTTGAACAGGGCCGGTGACAAATGTTTTGTCTCAATTTTTAATCATAGTATTGACGTGGGGGCAGCGGCGGATTAAGGAGTGGGCTGAGCAGGCATTAGCCAGGGACCCCGACATTTTTTTGAGGGGTGGGGGGAGGTATTTCATATGCCTAGGCTGACGTGGCTAGAGTGACACTGACCTATGTCTAGACTATGGCTAGAATATGGCTAAACTAATCCATTCTAGACTTAATAATGGCTAGGTTGGCATACTGACCTATGTCTATTTTGTGTCTAGACTGAAACATTGCTAGAATATGGCTAGACTAATCCATGGCTAGACTACGGCTAATCTGTGGCTAGACTGATCTATGATTTACTAATCTATGATTATACTAAACCATGGCTAGACTTAATAATGTCTAGTCTGACCGTTAGCCCTTAATGGCACACCGGACAATGACCTTAGTGTATCAAACTTCTACCCGTCAGTTTACCACCAATGATCAATTTACCACCTTCCAATAAATTTAACACAAATATTGTATTTACATCCAATTGAACGTTCACCACCAACGATATTTACCTTCATTTACCACTAATGATACATTTACCACTAATGGTAAATTTACCACCAATGGTACATTTACCACTAATGGTAAATTCACCACCAATGGTACATTTACCACCCAACTAACCAACTCTCCACTTATCTTAGCTAGTCACATGACAAGGGCGTGTCGCCAGTACAAAGTAACCAGCTCACCGAAACTGGGTTTATTTTTAAACTTTGGCTTTTTCAATTGACAGGCATTTATTCTAAAACGGTAATAAAGTAAAGCACCATTTTTGGACACGTCAATAATGCAGATGAAGTAGAGTTTATCTGGTTCTGTTACCTCGGCAGCTCATGGTGAGAGGGCGGTGTGGACAACACAAAATAAAATTACAATAAAATTTTCTGACTAACTTTTGTTTTGTTAACTAAAATATATAACATGTTCTTCACAATAATTTCCAAAGTAGAGGGGAGTGACAAAAATATACTCATCACTTCCTTGCATTTTCTATTATGTGTGTACACCTATACTGATGACGTCATTTCGCCTATCTAAACATGATACTCTTAATCGCAGAAATATTCCATAAAGTCGATAGAAACATCGACTTATGCTACCGTGTAGTGCTTGTTAAAGTAGGCAGACTACAGGACAATGGAATGTAAAGTTATGAAGTGAAATCATCGACCTTTCCTTCGGAGGCGTAGCGACCCTTCCCGGCGCCTGTGAACAACCTTTCAATGTTCAATTTTTACCCCCCCCCCCCCCTCAAACTTTCAATTTGCACCCCCCCCCCCCCATATATTTTTTAAATATTTATTATGCAAAACTGCAGCTAAAATGAGATTTTAATTTGTTTTTACAACCCATTTTAGCGCCCCCTAAGGTCGGCTCCCGGGGACATATGTACCCCCCCCCGTCCCCCTCGCTACGCCTCTGCTTTCCTTACACAGTACAGTGCTTGCACAAGTGGCTAGACTACATGACAAAGGCTAGGAATGCGAGAGTATGACGTGATGAAATCATCGACCTCACTTACACAGTACAATGTTGCCATAAAAAGTCATTCTCGATTGGAAACAAATAAAAATAGGTCTAGTCTACATGACCTCACTTACACAGTACAATGTTGCCATAAAAAGTCATTCTCGATTGGAAACAAATAAAAATAGGTCTAGTCTACATGACCTCACTTACACAGTACAATGTTGCCATAAAAAGTCATTCTCGATTGGAAACAAATAAAAATAGGTCTAGTCTACATGACCTCACTTACACAGTACAATGTTGCCATAAAAAGTCATTCTCGATTGGAAACAAATAAAAATAGGTCTAGTCTACATGCCCGTTTATCCGTTGGCTGTTTAATTATCATAAACTATGCGTCACGCGCGCGTGCTCTGTAGTGCGAGTAGTGCGTTATACAATAGCTTAAATTAAATGTGAATTGATTACTCTCGTTTTGTTGTTGTTAGTTATGTCCCAGTGAACAATTACAATGAACAAAGGGAGATTATTTTGTGAGAAATCATTTGGTGAGAATTGGGGTGGGTACTAATAAGGAAAATATTTTTATTATTTAATATTGTAATTAAAATGTGTTGAGATGGATCGTAAAGAATTTTTTTTTCTATTTGCGAAAAAAAAACCAACAACAACAAGAAAATGAAAAGAAACAACGGTTGTGATGTGTAAGGTTTAAGTAGGCCCATGTAGAGAAAAACGAAACGATGTAGCTTTGTTTTAAAATAATAATTATCCGCAGACAATGAACTAGGTAAACACAGGCATTAGAGTGTGCTGGATCACACGGAAACTGAAAAACAGTTGGGATTTAGTCAAGCATTGCCCACCCTTTACACCCCCCCCCCCACACACACACACAACTATATCGAACATGAGATATGGCATTTCCATTTAGATAACTCCTGTCCATAAATATGGGACTGTGGATATTTATGTCCGTGTGGTTGTGGATAATTACGACACTGTGTTGGTGGATATTTATGTCCGTGTGGTTGTGGATAATTACGACAACGTGCTGGTGGATACGTATGTCGAGTTAAAGTTTAACTGCAACACAAGAACAACATTTACAGTCCCAGTTTTATGTTTTATGAAGTCATTTCGACAACGTCAGCAAGCGTGACGAGACTACTGAGGTATTTACTGGTGGAAGACACGGCAAACAATTCAACCGTGACCTGCAGTATTAGGGGGGGGGGGGGGGGGGCAAGGGTTACGTTATAAATAACCCCAGCACAAAGCCCCAGGGTCGACGTTAGTTTTATAAATTAGGCCGAGCGTTTGGGGTAAATCGTAATGTTTGCCTGGGTTAGGGCAGGGATTAGCTTTTAACTGCAGGGTTCGGGCCTAGTGTTGGGTCCTAATTAAAATTCCTGTGCAGGTATTTCCATTGTGATCGTGCAGATTGAAGCAGAGATTAAGGCGCATGCAATGCTAGAGCTGAGTTGATTGTGCAGAGGGTAGTTTAAGGACATGGAGGGTAGGTTATACAACGGCAGTTACGGGTTCGAATCCATGGCTAGAGCCAGTAAAACGCCCTTGAATCCTCCCCGTTGTAAGTAATACATCTTGGAGAGTCACGGTGAACTAAGTCACCTGGTTAAAGACCTGACTACAAATTTTAATAATTTTTCTTTAATCAACAAACATAAAAAAAAGCAAGAAAACAGAAAGAAAGAAAATCCCAGACCAACTCTACTTCATCTGCCGTGTGAACCTTCAGATTACCCTGAAACTACTTTTGATTTTCGAACCTAATAATATACTAAGCACTGGTAATCCGCTGTTTCGGTGATTTTACTTTATTGTAGTGTCCTTTCATTCAGCAATAGTTCGTGTGCTCCATCTCACTAGAAAGTCTTTTCTCATTACACAGCCAGGGTACAGTGAAGTCCAAGTTAATTAATCGACAAAAAGCTAATAAACCCACGCCGTTTACAAATAGCGGCAATCTAAAAGCTTTGTTTACATTGAATTGTAGTCCTATTTCTACATGCACTTGACCCCCAAGGGTCAGTCGTTGACCTTAGGAGGGTAGATGACGTTTTTATGGAGCGTAAAGGTCGCGGCAGCTCTATCAACACGCATGCTGTTTGGTACAGGGCTGTTGTAGTCGGTGCTGTTTGGTACAGGGCTGTTGTAGTCGGTGCTGTTTGGTACAGGGCTGTTGTAGTCAGTTGGTGCTGTTTGGTACAGGGCTGTTGTAGTCGGTGCTGTTTGGTACAGGGCTGTTGTATTCAGTTGGTGCTGTTTGGTACAGGGCTGTTGTAGTCAGTTGGTGCTGTTTGGTATTTCTGATATCGCAGATGATAGGATTGAGATATTATCAAAGGCTTGAGAAAATATTCTCCTAAGGGGCTTGGTTTATCGAGATACATGTTGAAGACACCCAATTGCCACAGACAGCATAAAGATACTATATAAACATGTTGTGTTAAATATAATTCAGTAAATGTATTTGTATTGTTAAACATTTGAGCATAGTCGAAGGACATTTTTTTTTCTATTAATAGATGAAAAAAAAAATGACACGAAATAAAACGAGCTCGTTTAGTAATTCAAATGGAAAATGCAGTGGTATACTAATACATCTTACAAGCAACAACTATACTTTTACAATCTAATCATACAATTTGGTGATACATTTTTATAATACTTCCGCGCTTGTTTCTTATAATCTCAATATTTAAATTACAAAGCATTTAAGCTTCTCATGTTAACAAACTAGACATGTTATACAACCATAACTCATATAAATAAATTGCCCTTTGAGACCTGTAATGTACATAGGACAGATGACGTAGAGTTCATCTGTTACCATAGCTCTGTGAATAAACTTCTGGAGTTGTATAAAACGTTTAAAAAACCCACTTGACATATAGTATACATACAACTCGTGATGTTGACATAACTATGCACGTTAATCAACAACACGTGTAGGTATGACAGTCGCAGGTATATCCTCACACCTGTGGCCAGGTACCGTGCTCAACCAAGGTGAGTGGTTGGAAGATTTGTGTTCACAACAAAGACATCAGCTTGACTCACCTGCATGTGACCCGGGGGTGGGGGGGGGGGGAGGGTGAGTTCCCTTTTAATGTGGGTTAACAGGGCCGAGTTGTTGGTAAACTGTTGCTCACTGTCAGCTGGTGGTAGCACGTGCTGTCTTTTATCTCGTTACATCATCGTATGACAAACATTTTGGTTCTAAACCAATTAAACACACACGCACACACACACATATGCATAAAAAGCTTAAATATATCAATATATATGTGTGTGTGTGTGTGTGTGTGTGTGTGTGTGTGTGTGTGTGTGTGTGTGTGTGTGTGTGTGTGTGTGTGTGTGTGTGTGTGTGTGTGTGTGTGTGTGTGTGTGTGTGTGTGTGTGTGTGTGTGTGTGTGTGTGTGTGTGTGTGTGTGTGTGTGTGTGTGTGTGTGTGTGTGTGTGTGTGTGTGTGTGTGTGTGTGTGTGTGTGTGTGTGTGTGTGTGTGTGTGTGTGTGTGTGTGTGTGTGTGTGTGTGTGTGTGTGTGTGTGTGTGTGTGTGTGTGTGTGTGTGTGTGTGTGTGTGTGTGTGTGTGTGTGTGTGTGTGTGTGTGTGTGTGTGTGTGTGTGTGTGTGTGTGTGTATATATATATATATATTAATCAACCTGTTTTTCATTAAGAGCTAATTAGGTCGACGTAGAAAACTTAAAATTTAACACGTACCCTTTAAGGTGATATAATCTCACAACCTCCATCTACTCTGTGTTCAACGTAACAACTTCAAGCATTTTCTTGACATTCCTGTATGCCAGTGTACGGTGTCTTTTTTAAAAGGTACACGCCTGTGTGACTGTATGTAAACATTTTTTTTTATCGTGCATCAGTGAACAAGGAAGATCCGTTTCTATTTTTAGCCTAGGCGATGATCGCCACCGTGTCATTAATTTACGCTGTTTGGTGAGAATTTAAAAGAGCAACATTATTTATTTTCAATTCAAGATATAGATTTTTCGGGTTAAAAATTTGCCACTACACCGCTTCAATGTTTTTACAATAGTTTTAGACGCCTTCTTGTAATGGATTAATCGTTTAATTGCGTGCTTAGAAATTCATTTAATGTAAGTATCTAATATATAAAGCTCAATTCTGTATGTAAAAATACATATGTTTGTCGTTGACATACTTTGATGGATTAAAGTGTTAGACTATTATCGTGCGCATTTGTCTAAATTTATGAGTTAAAAAATTACTATTGAAAGTGTTGGGAAATAATTTTCATTTTTCAAACTGATAGTAATAATTGTCGGCATGTTCATTAAACACAAGTTTTAAAAAAATATCATCTTTTACAAAAAATTCTAATTATGTCTTTATTTAGTCCTATAGCACTTACTTTCCTTTGATAAATTAGGAAAACACAATTACTTCCCTTTATAAAACCATTGCATTAGTGGAAAAGAATTTACTTTTTATTACTTTGTTTTGGTGTTGGGAAAAAAAATAATTACATAATTAGCGGGGATTGATCAAGTGCAAATGTTGTAGGTATTTTACGGATAAGCTTGGAGTATTAAAATTGTTCATTAAATTGAAACAGGCGCGTTCGTTTAAGTGAGTGCAAAAGACTATGAATAAGTTGGGGTACTATAGTCGTTTATTAAGCTAAAACAGGCGATTCCGTTGGGTTTGCGTTTGTGGTTGCGGTTTGATTTGGTTCGTTTTTGTTCTTTCTTTTTTCGTTTTTGTTTGTGTTTTTTTCTTTGGGTTTGTATTTGTGTTTTTGGTTGGTTTTGCGTTTGGATTTGGTTTGTTTTCGTTTGCTTTTTCGTTTTTTTTTTGTGTTGTTATTGGTTGGTATTGGTGTTTGTGGTTGTGGTTGGGTTTGTTGTTAGGTTTTTGTTTTCGTTTGCTTTTTTGTTTGTTTTTTCTTTGTTTTTGTATTGGTGTTTGTGGTTGGGTTTGTTGTTAGGTTTTTGTTTTCGTTTGTATTTGTAATTGTGTTAGCGTTATGTTTGCGTTTTGTTGTTTTGGTTTTGGTTGGTTCAGTTTGGGTGGGCAATGCCGGGTTTATGATGATTACTAAACACACAGGTAATGGTCTTTAACAGGAAGGTTTTTCACAGAAGCCAGAGAAGGGCCTGGCCGGGACGGCTAGTACACTATATGAATCAAAGAGGGTATATGTAAAAAGGAAATGTTAGCGTATCCAAACATGATAAGGCTTTCACACAGCAAGTGAAAAACTTTTTTTTTCTCATTTAAATAAAGACGAAGTGTTAATCTAAAAACAACACTATAAAACCGTGCAACGAAACAAAACAAAAACACAGTGGGACGAAATTGGACCAAACACAGATTTGTGTCCACCCATTTAGGAAATCAACCAATGGCAGCAAGTTTATTTTTAGCGAAGATGGTTTTATAACCGTGCTGTTTTTAATTAATTGAATTGTAATCGCGGTGTAATTGTAATATTGGTGTAATTTAGTTATAATCATGATGTAGCCAAATTGTAATTATGTTGTAAATGTAATCGTAACTTAGTTGTAATCTTGGTGAAATTTAATTGTAATCATAGTAAATTAATAATTATCATGTAATTGTAATTATGATGTGATCGTAAAACAAAATATCTACAGCATACATGTCGTGTTATACGGAATTACACAGCACTCAGTACTTGCCTTACACTAACTGCCAAGGTTAATCCTAACCCACGACACTAATCCTAACTATAATCCTGTAATCAAATAATTTTTAACGAACTACTGACGCCTACCTGGTTGTCTGGCTTCCAAACAGAAATTTCTAGATTTTAACAAAGCGTTTATTTAAATGCCAGTAGTTATTTGAGGATACCGTAAACAAAGTGATTAACGCGATTAGATCCTGAAGATCCTTACTTCGACCTCTCGTTGATGAGTGGGTTAACTTTGAAGTCACCAGACTTTTAGGTACGTCTAATCAAATCGATCTACATTTTTTTACTGCCATTTAGAAAGTTTAAAAATAAGCCAACTAAAATGTTGTCTTAATTAAACAAATAAGGATGGAGCGTGGGTTGGTGATAAGTTAATTACAACTTTTGTGAGAATACATTGAGGTCAGAGGTATAACGTGCTACCACTCGACCACTGCCATTCAACACGACGATCCCAAATAAACTTAATTACACTAAATCAAAAGGTTTCGAACCCAAGTCCTTTCAGTCAGGTACAGAGTATACTATCACTCCACCATTGCCATTTAACACGACGATCCCCAATAACCTTAATTACACTTAATCAAAAGGTTTCGAACACAACTCCTTTCAGTCAGGTACCGAGTGTACTACCATTTGACCACAACTATTCAGATTTTTAAAATACACTTTGGAATATTCGGATCAGAAATGAATGTCAAATTAAGCCAATAATTATCAACTTAATATAAACCTGCTGACAAAACATTCCAAGCATTCCGTATCGTCCACACGTCGTTTACCTGAAGCTGTGTCAATACAACCCCAGGGGGTGGGGGTGGGGGAGGGGCGAGACATCCTTGATGTAGAGCCTTTTATCAAACTGGTTTCTTCATATAAAGAAAAAAATTCAAAGGGAGGCGATTTTTTTTTTGTTTCCCGCTAGTTGCCCAACTTTTTTATTCTATTTGTACAATTTTCTTTTCATGCCCAGGTAACCTGTTTTTTTTTTCGCCGTGAGATACATTTTCAACAGATAATTTTCTATCACAGAAACATTATCTAACTTATGAAGGGACGAATTATCTTTAACATGTCAGCTAAACCTATAATGATGTGCATACGATGCTATTTTTAGAATAAAATTTCTCGCAGGTGGGAAATTCCTGAAGTGGCTATTCATAAATAAAACACGATTTTAATTAGGGGGATTTTTAAAATGCAACAATCGGGGATAAATCGCTCAATATAATAATGGGTACGATGTTTTAATAATACTAATCTTTAAACGGAAAACGGTTTTCGCAATCTATCCAAACCTACATATTCAAATATCTAATCTAACATGTTGATACTTCACCTCGTAAGTAACCATAGTAACAGTAAAGTAGGGGACGGCGTGGTTGATTGGTAGAGTATACATGTCCGTACAACGTCACTGAGACCACCCAGCTCTGATGGTACCATCTGACACACGTTAGGGAAAGTAAAGGCGGCATGACATAGTGCTGACCACACTATCTCTTTATATGCCACGGTCACAGATACAGGTGAACTCTGCTTTACCTGCCCCATGGACCTTCAGATTCGAAAGAGTACTGTACTTATAGTGAAGTGGGATATGTGTTGTACCGGTGTCACAAAATGGCACAAAAAAATGGAATCCCCAATTTTAAATAAACGTATGTTAAATTAATGGTAGTTCACTATATTCAAATATAACTTAATGACAACAGCAACCCTACACCTAACCCTTCCATAACCCTAACCGTTATTTCTGAACGCTAAACCTGAGATTAAAATACAACTAAAAACCTAACACACCCATTTTCTGATGATTCTATAGTCGGACATCAGTGTTTCTAATACTCCAGTAAAGTTATGGGCGATATCTTTACGAATACGTAGTTCCTAGCAATCAATACAAATCAGGAAAAGCAGACACCGGCTTCAGTCGTGAATGTTTACAAAAGCCCGACCTGAACGCAACACGGGGTTAAGTTGTCTGCCGTGCATGTTGACAATAATCGTAAAAACCTGTTGGACTGGTGTTGGTATCTGTTGGCTGTGTGGGGGGGGCTGGGCTAAGGGGAGGCTACTGCTGGTCACAGATACAGGGGAAGTAACTAGTCACTGATGACAGGTAAAACACATTCAGTCATGGATAAAAATAGACAGCACAGTGTTGTGACTTGGTGGTATCACCATGTGCTGAAGTTAATGGGTTCGGTTTATTTTAGTGCGTCGCATTTTTTAAATTTATTTTTCGATTCAAATTTAACATAATGAAAAGTGCGCAGGGTATTGGTATGCATTGCCTTTTAGAAGGGGGTGGGGACTGGAGAGTGCCATTTGCTGAGCTACGATGTAGGGCTATTTGTTATTTTAAAGAGCACAAAAATACAAAAAATCTCAATCAACCCCCCCTCCCTACACACACACTTACCCCTAGTTTTTAAAGCCACTATATTATACAGTGTTTAATGGGTGTATGTTAATATCCTTCACCTTAAAAAAACCTTTAGGTGTATCATTTAAAAATTTAAATCATTACTAATTGAGTTCTACAACTACATTTTTGTTGGTCACTTAAGGCTTAGGTGACTATATGCTACACTGGTCATTGTGGCATGGGTCAGTCAGATAAAAAATCAACTCCATTGGCCAAATAGAGAGGGTCACTAAAGATCTAAGGGTCATTCAAGTTTTAACCACATATACATAGATCGAGTACTTTTTCGTAGCGTCCGTGCACATAGTCTAGAAAACAACAGCATCACTGAATACAGCCAACATTCATATTATGTTTTTATAAAGTTTTCTCTAGCCGTAAATTTAATACGAAACGTGATACACGCCGTACATAAAGAAATATATCCCTAACACATATCACTAACCGGTAAGTGTCTTTTGAGTGTGTTTGTGAACTATTCGTGTTGACACTGTACACACCACGGCGGGCTGACACTGGGAATGTCACGCTGATTTTTATTCTGTGTGATTTCACGTAAACTGTAGGCCCTAATGCTAATGTTAAATAAAGCAAAATGACGCTGAGTTGAATTTTTAACGAATGTTTGCACAATCCATTTTCTATATATTTTTAACTTTAAACAAAGATACCGGTTAAAATCCTAACCATAAACCGACTACACTTCTAATACAATGTACTAAAACACAGCTAACGTGTACACATGCTTCAGTTTTTTTAAATCACCAAGACGAAGCGTAATTTGTCAATTTGGCTTACATTTATTTTTATCTGGCAACGTTAATTCATTCCAATCTCAATGTTTCTTGCGCCCTGACACAACACATATGCCATGCTGCAATGTTCGCCGACCAACACAAGACAGTGTTGGACTATAATAAATCTGTACTTCTAAATCAATGTGTCGTGGATATTAAAACATCTTAATGGACTAAAAAAACACATCGTACCGAGCTAGAATATTGCTGACCATTTAAAAATAACTCAGAGAAAATATCCGCCAGCAGTTATTTGTTTTTACACCGCGCAATGTCACAATCACAACTCTCGAAACATAACACAAAACTACACCTTAACGGCTAGCCTATCATACCTGTAATTTAAATTTTACCGGCGCGAAAGAATGTTAGTTTAGGGTTTCATTTTTCTCTACGGTGGGGATTGGCGCCTGTGTGACTAATGCAACATGCGAATAAGTCGTATTCATCAACAAAAGCTACACTTAAAAAAAAAAAATACGGAGATAATAGTAACGTTCCTTTTTCAAACCATGACGGTATATGAGGCAAATGAAGTAGAGTTCATCTGTTTATGTGACCTCGGCATATGAAGGGATGGTGTGGTCAGCACTATGACCTCCCGTGACTTAGGGATGTTATACTGACAGACTTAAACCCGGATTCACACACCCCCCCCCCTTCACACACACACATTTATATTGCAAATTCTTGCAACCCAACTCTTCGTTTCTTCTTAAACCAGGGATTTTTAAAACCGTTTTCACAGAAGATGAACAAGTCATGCAAATTTTTCGGAAATGAACCATCAGACAGGAAACGCGTACCGAGAACAATTCAATTGATAAAAACCACAACTGTTATGTAACACAACTCTCAATGTCCCAGTCCTTGTAATATAACAAAATGATAACACAGCACACCACTTCTTCGTGTTATATCATGTGTGATGGTGATATAAGGGCCTGGAGAGAGGGGCTGGAGAGGGGAACAGCAACACTGGTGGATGTGTCACACAGCCAACAGTAGGCCTGGTGTCCTGCAGGTTTAAAGTGCATTACTAATTAATTAACCGTATTAATCAAGTAATGGGAAGTAAGCACGGTTAACAAGCAGGGGTGATGTATTGCACTGTTGATACAAGTGGTGATGTATAACACAAGGTTGATACAAGGGGTGATGTATTACACTGTTGATACAAGTGGTGATGTATTACACTGTTGATACAAGTGGTGATGTATTACACTGTTGATACAAGTGGTGATGTATTACACTGTTGATACAAGTTGTGATGTATTACACTGTTGATACAAGTGGTGATGTATTGCACTGTTGATACAAGTGGTGATTTATTGCACTGTTGATACAAGGGGTGATGTATTATACTGTTGATACAAGGGGTGATGTATTGCACTGTTGATACAGTTCTTGATAGATTACATTGTTTATACATTAAGTTAGGCTTTTTAAAAAATGCATTTCTTCAAACCTTTTGTGTTTCCCCAAATCTTGTATCGAAAGTATTTTTGGTAGCTAACTCTGGTGGTGTGGGGTTCGAATAAAGTGGTGATGGGTGGGGGGGGGGGGGGGGGGGGGTAAGAACGTGTGACGTCACTCCTTGCATTTACCATATGTGAAAAGAGGGAGGGGTAAAAAATCGGCAAAAGCATGACGACCCTTAAGAGTTGAACGTATTCATTGAAGAATCGTTATCAGCTATTCCTGCTATAGACCTACTGTTTAGCTGATACTAAATGACCAATGTCTTATAACTTCTGCTGGTAAAAATATTAACTTTTGATCAAGATCTAGATAATGATTAAGTTGAGTTGAGGGCTTGTTGAGGTAAGTCCGGAGACAAAAGTTTGACAACTTTACCAGCAAGAATAAAAACAACGTCAATACCGCCTAGACATTAATTGATTTAATAGATCTATATGATCGATTAACAAGACTCAAATCACAGTTAGGCTACTTTTACTTTAAAAAAACACCAATAAAGAAAACTAGATCTAAATCATACACAAAAAAAAACCT
Organism: Physella acuta; assembly: GCF_028476545.2. Lineage (NCBI taxonomy): Eukaryota > Metazoa > Mollusca > Gastropoda > Physidae > Physella > Physella acuta. The sequence goes on from NW_026732125.1 coordinate 217,971, forward strand.
TACCTCTTGAAGAAATCGAAGTACCCCACAGACGCCGGTAGGATAAAGAAAGTTCTTGGCTAAATTCCTTTCTTATCACAACTACTTGTTGTTACAGCACTTTACAACTTGAAACAAACCCCCATCAAAGCGGGTGGGGACTGGTGGGTATGTCAGAACAAAAGGCGGGATTTCTGCTAGTTTTGGTTCTGTTTGGTGCTAAAACATTTTTAACATTAACTCGGTAGGTCTAATAATATTAATTTTTTATTATATTATTATGAGCACATTAAGAGGAGATCTAGAATCTATATAGATTCTATCTACTATACTATGTATTAAGTACTATTAGTATTAAGTATAGGCCATAATATAAGTAAAAAAATAGATCTAGATCTAGATTCTAGATCTAGAACAAAATAAAAAGCAAATAAGTTACAAAACTAAATTATTTAAAAATACTAAGTCTACACTCTATGATAAATAATAAATATTATAATATTCTTAGTCTACTTCGTACTAGAATCTAGATCTAGATTCTAATGACTATTTAGTATTATTATTATAATTATATTAACTATTATTTACTAGATTATTAATTATTACTTTTCTTGTTATGACGGCCTGCTGTTAACTGAATAATCTAACTTAGTTAATATTTATTAATATTAAATATCAATTAATCAGATTGAAATAAAATAGATCAAATAACTTAACGTAAGTTACTCTTAAACTCTAAAGCCTTAAGTCCTTAAGCTTAGTAAGCTAATCTGAATAGAAATAAAAACCTAAGTGAAATTACACGAAGTTAATCCAATGGAAATCAAGTACAGTTAAATCCGTTTGAAAAAGTACGAGTGTAGAAAACTCGAGTCACTTGTGCACAGCACAGATCCCGTGTGTCAGTAATGACGTGTGTGTGTGTAGCGCTGGTGCGAGAAGGGGGGATAATCAAGAACAATTCGCTTTAAAAATAAACCACCCGCTAGACGCGTCGAGAATTTGTCGCGGTCCCCTGTCAACTATTGGCAAAACTTTTTTTTTCGCTGCTAAACTTAGTCCTTCCGAGTGGCCTCCCTTTCCGGTTTCGAGACAACTGTCGAGCTTTGGTTGTCGTTCTTAGTTCTGCCGCGCCGTTGCATTTCCCCCCTCTCTTTCACCCCCACCCCTCCAAATTCTGTTAGGTGCATCAAGACTTTAATGGCGTGTTCAAAATGTCACTTTTTTTAAATATTAGAATACTGCACCATTTAACTCGACAATTGTAAACAGTTAACAAATGTTTAAGCATGTTTACTATATTTAGTTCAGAAAAGAAACCTAAAAAAAAATACAATAAATAGTGGGGGAAGGTGGGGGAGGAGCCTGTTCTTAGCTATTACAAGTTTTCCCAATTAAAGAATCGTTTTAAACAAGGATAGTTCTAAAGCGTGCGTTTATGTTTCTTATAACATGGATTAAGTAGCCAATGTAGCTGGGGAAAGTAGAGAAACTTCTAGAACTGTAAAACAGCCTCTTCTATCGTCACAAATTGTCACAGTGTGACGTCATGCTTTCTCCCCCCCCCCTTCCGTCATTACACATCATCAAAGAAGTCCCATCTCTATCTCTAGGTGAAGCATGACGTCATTTATGAACCGGACGAATACAGATACTATTGAGTCTGGATGGTTACATATTCAATTAAAGTAGGATGAATACATAGAGTTAATATAGGGACGAATACATAAACTTAATATAGGGCCTACACTGAACGCCGATGTAACACAACATATCCATGTAGTATGATAACCCCCCCCCCCCCAACCCCAAAAAAAATTCATGGTATTGAGCAGGTATACAAACACTTTTATACGATAAAGGGGGGGGGGAGGAATGGGTAGACAGAAAGGCATGTAATATTACAATCAGCTATGTAAAAGCTGTTCCACATCAAACTCTGCGTGTAAGAGGATTGTATTACATGTGGTAACACCACACCCCCACACCGTGGTGTGATGTATAACTTCAAAAGCTACGGGAAGTTCAAACGAATTCCTGTGACCTTTATTTCAAGGTGAAAATGTTAGAAGGACAGGACCGGTACTTTTTTGATAATCAGAAGTGTCTTATCGGGTTGTAATATTGTTGTTGCTTTTTTTTTTTTTAGTTACGTTTAACCTAACCCTAATCCTAACCAAGACATGTCGACAGAAGGACATGTATACGATACCCGATTATTTAGCTAGTGGTAATAAAAATAAAATGACCATTCCGGGGGGGGGGGGGGGGGGGGGCTTTATATTATATGCCAGAAGTCATTATTGCGTGTTTTTTTTAATTCCCAAGGCAAAAAACAATTTTTAAAAAGTAAAAATGTTATTTATTTTTTAATTGTTTTACAAATAAAGTCGATTATATTATGGCTGATTGGCTTCTCACTAATAAATCAACACACTCGGACGAAACAACAGTAATGTGAACGCGGCGTCTGTCTCGGCAGATGGCACACACGCATCTTGACACGAGCAATCAAGCGTTCACCAAGGGACGTCATCCCCAATACATCTCACACTAACTGTTGCCGTTCAGCCCGTTTAAAAATATCGAAACTAAAAATAGTTTTTTTTTCTACAACAACAAAGGCAACAACCTGCGGCTCTGGGAATCATACTACTTGTTGAATCCGAAATTGTGGCTATTTTTAGCTGGTGTAAAAATGTCAGTGGGAAAATTTTCGAATAAAGTAGTTAGAGTTATTGTGTTAATATGGCTCTTTAGTTTTAAATTGGAAACCTACCCCTGCCCAGTGTTTCTTCCAGACATTTTTCTCACGGGGGGGGGGGGGGGGGGGGAGATGCCTGGAAGAAACTCTGCCCCTGCCTATAAGCATTCTCCCCACCCCCGGAAATTGTAAGTGTGTCCGTTCCGGTAAGGTTTTAATGCCCCCCCCCCCCCCCACTATTGTTTTGTAGTTATAAATTAATTGATCTGGAATGTTTCAAAGAAATCGCTACACTAAAATTTGCTAAAAATCATTTACAAAAATTGAACACAAACTGCAAACATAACCACACATGAATCCACTACAAAACAATCTTTATGAAAAAAAAAAGAAGAAAAAACTGTTAGTAATGAGTGTGCGTAAGGATTTTCTTTATAAGGGAAGTAACTGCGTAAAAACAAAATAACACAATTGAATTGTTGTTGCTTCCCTTTAAGCAACATCTGAATGGGCCTACATTTTTCTTATTTTTTTAGCGCAATTTCCATATTGGACAATTGCGATTATTAACTCGTCATTTCTGGATGGATGAATGGATGGATGTGTGTCCGCAGCTTTAAGTCGTATCTCCTCCTCAACGAAGCAATATCGAGGACTAGTTCCAAAAGCAAATATGTTAAGCAAGCTCCAAGGATGATTGTGGGCCAAAAAAATTCCCGGAATTCCTTCCTGGATTTCCCGGAAAAGCCAAAAACCATCGAACAAATGCAGTTTTTGGTCCATATCTCGGCAACCAGACCACTTAGCGACTTGAAACATTTACCAATCGATTCCTGCCATAATTTAGACCAATGTTGCCGAAGAAAGTTTTCAAAAATATCCTTTCGTTCGGTCACAAAAAATTAATTAAGACCATTTAAACTGAGCATCGTGTAGGCCTAGGATGGTTTAAACTGAGCATCGTGTAGGAGTTTATATTTATAGGATGATATTTACAAAAAATTAAAAATTTAAAATTGTTATGGATAACATAAGGAAATTGCGCTTAAATTGTCACTAGACTTTTTATTAACTTGTTTTTTTATTTAATTTTTTTTTCTGCTAATAAAAATATTTGTGCTGATTTTTATTTTAAATAAAAAATATTTCAGGAACGTCCCCCCCCCCCCCCCTCCTGCACAATACGACACAATATAACAAAATGATAACACATCCCCTAACCCTCTTTTTTTGTATAAGCCCAATCTATAATGCTGCTTTGTGAATACATTCATGTGCGAGTTAACAATGTAGTGCCTAGCCTATGGATGATATTTTAAATATTTGTTGCTGTTAGTTACCACCGTAGTAGGCGACCTGACGAAATAATGAACAGAACTTTCCCTCGGTTTTTTATATATATTTTTTTAAAGCGGAATCAATCGTTAACTTATTTGTCAGAATTCATTTCTTTGTCTATTTTTAACCACGACATCAACCTATTTTAATTTTACTGTCGTAAGCGGACGTTCGCACGGACTGTTATTTTAGTGAGTGTCGGTATTAGTGTATGGGTATTAAGTGTTGAGAGCTGGCTTGAGCGTGCTTTATGTTAGAAAAAAAAGGAAACGGAGCTTGTGAGTTAAACATTAAAACACTGACTAGTGACTATTCCAGTTTTAAAATCTGGGGGGGGGGGGGGTGTGTTTAGGGTTGGGGGGGGGGGGGGCTAAAAATCACGGACTGCTGCCTTGTCAACTCCCCTCCCCCTTAGTTTCGCCACTGCCTGACACTGTCCGAGTTGTGATACTGTCACACATCGTTAACATCACTGCCAATAACCCAATATATTATGTGGTGTTAGATTTCATTGTCAGCTGTTTCCATTACACAACTCGTGTATGTAATGTTTAACCATTATATATTTTTGTATTACTTAATTAACCTCCACCGTAGTATTATCCAACTCACCAACCCAGAGGCGTAGCGACCCCTCTCGGCGCCGGGAAAAACTTTCAATCCCCCCCCCCCCCCCCCGCCATATATTTCTTATGTTTATAATTCAAAACTGCAGCTAAAATGAGCTTTTTTTTCCAAACCCATTTAGGTGCCTCTAGGGTCGGCCCCCGGGGACATATGTACCCCCCCCCCCCCCCCCCGCTACACCTCTGCCCGCACCCCCAGAGAATGATGGGAAAGCCATGGTCATCAAGCTTTATCCCCAACACAGGCCTTGTGACCTAGCAAAGTCCACACGCGACCACAGGGTGCTGTTAAAGAGCCGAGTTACGATGCCTGTGATTTGGTCTATGTCGCCCTGTGTTCGACTGGCTTATTAAACTGTTATTTTGCGAGGTAAATTTGTTCACACTATTAACAACTGACGTATGCAAAGCATATTCCGATTCACATTTTTAAAGTGTTCTTAAATATTTCCTCGAAATGATTACCCTTTATGTAATACTAAAATACCACATTTTAGAATTGTTTCGTCTACCAATAAATTTACTGAAAAAGTTTCAATACGAGCAATCAAACAATCAACCGATACATATCAGTATATCGTGCAGTGCAGCTCTACTTCACCTGCCTAAAACAAAATGCCTGAGCGTCTCAGTGATTTATGCACATGTTAGTACTTATGGTTGTCGTGGACAGTGTCCAAATGTTAGATCATGCTGATGGATCAAACGTATTAGATAGCCACACATAAATTAAGGCAATATGGGAAAAGCAGGTTTACCGCCCCCTCCCCCGAACGAAATTGAATTTATATTCAAAATTTATACCCATGCCTCCCCCTCCTCAACCACAGAGAAAAATGTCTGAAGGACATCAAAATTTGATTACCATCAGTTTGTTCAGAGGTGTAAGTAGCTGTATATAAAATTTAATGGATTTTTTTTTTATTTAAAGAACAACATGGCAACAATTTTACATGTTTTATCATTTATTACTTCATGAAATAGATTTATGTAGAAACCAATAATTACTATAAATAACAGGCATGATAGAAAAAGAGTTTTGTAGAAAGCAATAATTAAATTACAACAAAGAAATTATTAATCGCTAAATTTTTTAAAGAAACCTTTTGGACGATGTTTAGTTCGACAAAGGGAAATAACAAACAAAAGCTGTAAATTCAAGTATAGTTGTTGCTCTTAGCTAGCATAAACAGCATGTTTTCTCTTTCATGATTAAATTTATAAAACTAAAATCCAAACAAACAAGAAATTTTCTCATATTTTGTTTTCTTAATGAACAATAGAAAAAAAATTATTATACACTTTTTCTTTCATTTCACACTTCTATAGGTGCAACAATTTCAATTTTCAAGGCAACAATAGATTTAGGAAATTCGTTTCTTTACTTTCCACTTAATGAAATGAACAAAAGGAATAAATATATTCATGTACAGAAATGGCACTTGGAAAAGATTCTTGTTGATGGAGAGAAGTAAAGACAAAGACGATGTTGTATGTACACAACATTATAGGGTTGTTGGCAGTTATTATTAATTTTGTTGTTAAAGTAGCGTCAATAATAAGATAACAAAGGGCTATGGGAAACTGTATTGATATCTGTTTCAGTTGATTTGTGTACATAATCAAGTTATTTTTACTGGTTAAAAAAAACATTCACTTAACCTTAACAAAGGTGGAATTTATTATAATCATTCAAGGTCAAGGTATTTTCTGGCTTTATGGAATGCATGACTAAACATGATTAGCAATTCTTCATGCAACTAATTTTATGGAATGACAAAACTAATAACTAATTAATTAGTAATTCAACCAACTGTTGTATTACTTGGAGGGCATTTGAAGAATAACTTCGCTTTACATTATATACATAACAATATTAGATATATTATAGTACTTAGTCATACGACAATTGTTATAAAAATACAAATCTAAGATCATGCTTTATGTGTCAGTGTAGTGACACAGGTCCACGTGGCAGTGAATTGGCAAGTCAGTATTGTGCATATTGTTATTATGCATGTAAAAACATAACAAGAACATTGTATATCTCTATATACAGTACAAGACACAGTGGAGTATTACTTTGAGTATCTGAGATTGTCCTAAATAAATAATTGTTTTACTGATATAAGCAACTATAATCTAAGTTTTCTATTTTCCAAAAAAAAAAAACACACAGTATTAAAAAGGTGGGCCCACCCATACATTATTAGGCCATTGTTTAGAAATTAACTTGTTCAAATTAGCTAATTATTGCACTTAAAATTTATTTAAACATATTTTAGATGGCAGTTGAAAAAAAAAATCTTGATTCAAAAGGTACAAAAAAAAGTTACTACTTCTAAATTTGAGTATGGTATAAAAGTAAATTTTAAGTACTTGAATATTTAAATAAACAATGCTTGACTGTGTAAGACTATTTCGAAACATTTGTAAGATTAAAGGGTGGTAACCCTCACAGCATCTTCGTCCTCGTCCGCATCATCTATAGTGGTAAGCTTTCCTCTGGTTAACACTCTAGCCTCCCCTTTCTCCCCCAGAATCATTCCCATGACATCAGGCAGTGACCTAGCTGACTTCACAATCATGTTATCTGACTGCAAAACACTTCTCAAAGTCCGGAAGTCTCTGTTGTTATCTGCATAGATACTGGTGGCCAGATAAGCGCTGTCACTGTAAGCCAAGTTATCCCCTTCCAAAAATCCCTTGCCAATTAGTGCCATTCTGGCCATCTTGGCATCATCACACAACGGCGCTGCCATGATTTGTTCTGATACCCCATTCACTGAACCATCTTTTTGCCAAGGGTTTTCTAAATGGTCGTAATACCCTTTCAACGAGTCAATGTCTAAATTTTCTCCATTTAATTTTTGTTTTAAATTGTGGAACTTGAGATTTTCTTCTGTGATTTCAAACTTTTTCAGGCCATCGGCCATGTTGTAAATATCTCTGTCTGACTCAGTGTCGCTGACTTTAAGACACTGACTGTAGTCGCTGAGCACCCAGTTGTTGTTGTTGGTGGTGCTAACAAATGTGCTGAGGAAGTTTGGCTCGGTGCTGTCACAATTTGTCTTCCGTTCAACTCCGTCACAGTGGTCGTCAGAGTTGTTGGAATAACACAGGCTATTTTTAGACCCTTTCTCAAAATAATCCTCTTTTGTATTAGACACAGTCATGTCTGATTGGTTAGACTGAATGCTCCCTCTTGAACTCTGGGAATCCTGGCCAGATTTTTTCAGATTTTCAGTTGAAACGGAGGAAGTGTTACTGTCGGAGATACCGGACTCGACACTACTTCTAGAGTCCCTGTGTCTGTTTCTGGCAGACTTTTTGGGAACTGTCTGGTTCTCCGTGGAACCGTTCCTGAGACTGTTCCGGGATTCTTTGAGTCTGTTCAAGGAATTAGTTCCGGTTCCTGGCAACAGAATGGGTTGAGATATTTTCCTGTTTTTGAGGGAGGTTCTGTGTATGCTACCCCTGGTCAGGGTATGGGTCATTTCATCATTTGTTGTTGATGACTGTCTGGAAGAGGATGTTTTCAAAACAATATCCGAGTGGTTTAAAATGTTGGTGATGCCACCATCAAGATGGATGTTGAAGCTGTGCCGACGTCGCACATTTTTATTTCCCACCTCCTCCACCGCACACACAGGCGTCACCTCAATCGTTCGTTGATTCGCCAACGTCTCGAACATATTCGTTACAACAATATCCGACGGAACACTCGGTTTCCCAATCCCGTAAACATTTTCAGCTCGTACGCGGAAAACGTATTCTGTGTTGCTAGCCAGGTGACGTATGTCGTAGCTGGTACCCTGGCACGCCTTGGTCACTGTCTTCCACTGCCTGTCCCCACACGGGCTCATGTTGGCGATCTCTATGGTGTAGGCCAAGATGTTTCCGCTGTCGGACCGAGGTGGCGCCCATGTTAAGGATATTGTGTCGTGGGTCACTTCAGTAAACACAGGTTTCCCCGGCTGACTAGGTTTGGCTAAAACAAAAGAAAAAATTACAATCTATTATTGCAAGCTGATAATAGATACTTTTTTAAACACTTCATTATATATTAAGACCAACTGTGATTTTGCTATATTTAACTATATTTACTAAGGACAAATATTTTTTTTTAAATATGTAAAATTTGTTCACATTGTTGGTTCATGTACATTGTTCTATTTTTTTGTAAAAGCTTAATGATCACAATAGGATAACATTAGTATACACGTTTACTGGTCAAATGGAGTATATAGAGCCAGATGTGTGAAAACCTTGACCCTTAACTAACCCACCTTACCTCTTAAGCAGTACCCTAAATAATATATTATTATGGGACACCCCCCCCCCTCCACTACTCCTCATAGAAACACAAAATGTATGTATTCTAACTAGAATATAGCTTAGAAAATAAGTTATTTAAATTAATAGCAATTTAGTTTTTAAGATTTAAAAAATATTAATAAAAAAATAAATCACCTTTTATTTTCCTTTCAGTTCTTGGATATAACCCATCAACTGAGTGATGTCCCCTGAAACTTGCTGTCTGATATGGGTTGTCTCCCAAAGTCCTGCAACTCTCGTGTCCCAACTCTCCGTTTGACTGGTTAGCTCCCATTTCCAAACAAAAATCAGTAGCTTCTCTTTTAAAAAAAATCCTCAAACACAAAAGTGTTTATTTACATGTTAACAGAATCCTCTCAGCAATCACTGTTTCGACCAATCGCGTTCCTCGTTACATCGGCAACCTTGTGCATCCCTCGACACAAAATCTTTGTTGGGAAATAAAAATCTATCCACACACACACACAATTTTTTGTACTCCTTTTTATATAATCGTCTGTTGTTTTTTTTAAATTTTAAATGTCCTCTTCTCCTGAATTAGACAGTTATTCGTGCACGTTCATCAACTAGAAATAGATTGTTTTCGATCTCGAATTTTTGTAAGTAATGAACACGAGTTATTTCCCTTCTTCACAGCGTGAAGCAAATTTTTGAGTGTCAAGTTGTTACTGATAGGTGGTTGAGTATCTGTACTAACTAAATCTCTTAGTCTACATGTGTTAGTAAGTCTGCATGCGGGTGAACAAATCTAAATGGGACTAGGTCTACTTGCAAGCACTGAAAAAGGAGGGAAAACAAAAAAAAATCGATTAAAACAATGAAATAATAAATTAAATTTCAATATCGTCATCTATAAATTTAAAACATTCTAAAAATAAATTTTATAAGGTCATTAGAACATTGTTATTCTGATGTGTCGATATTTAAAACACACAAAAAAACTCGTTAAAACAATCATTTTAAACATTTTTATAATAGCCAATCACGTTCAGACAGGCGTCTTTTAGCTGTCAATCTTTTAAAGACATGCGCAGACACTCACTGGCATTTGATCACGTCAGATGACGTCATTCGCACAACAAAGGGCGGATAATTCCATCTCAGATCGGGTTTCTCTCGAAATGAATTCTTTCATATTAACTTTTAATGAAATGTTTACGCTAAAAAAATAACATTTTATATGTTCTTTTAAAAAGAAAACTGCTGAAGTTTTACTTTCCTATTTTCAGATAGGCTTGCCAAAGATGGATGTCATCCCCCCTCCCCACACACACACTACCCTCACCAGATAATGACAAGTGGTTAAAACGATGCCACACCATGACGCCCCACTTTTCCTTTGTTGACATTTGGCTCTAAAGGCCAAAGGTCATGTTTGGCTGACCCAGCGTGAGCTTAACGTATGACCACGTGACCCAGTGTCTACACACAGGTCAGCTATAAACAATCAACTGACCTTGCTTTGTGACCTGTCAAAGTTGCCTAGCCATAGGCTGGGGTAGATATGAACACAAGTACAGTGTGTTTATGAACACGTCGTTTATACAAAATACGAATACTAATCATGTGTAAATATGAACACACATAATGATAATATAAACACGTAGGCCTATATAGCGGGTGAACCTATGATTTTATACACTGTGTGTTCAAACATTTTATGTGAAAATATGAAAACACATTTCCGTGTAAGTATAACACAAATTTCCGTGTAAATATAAGACCAAAACAGCCTTGAGTACAACACTATTTAGTGACATTACTAAAATTGTGTTAAATATCACGCAACTACAGCCAAATAGTATAAGACATATTTAGGGAAAGTAAAACACAAAGATACTACACAATGCAGTTTAAACTTTCTATTTTTACCCTTCCCATTATTAAGCAGGAAGATTATTGCTGAGAACAAATGAGTGTCACATTTTTTTAAGGAAACAGCCATATCCGGTGACAAAAGTCAGATATCGAATCATCGAATCATCCAAGTTTTCAATGGTAGACGAAACAGGCTATAGTGTTAGCCTTGCTTGCCGAATTCGCTTTCGATCCAGCTCAAGATATATTTTCTTTTCTAATCTGCACGAATTTTTGTTTAGCTCTTAAACCACGACGGTTCAAAACTTGATGTATAAGGGGAGGGGGATTGTAGGTAATCCAGACTAGAAGTTCAGAGCTAAGTGCGAAGAAAGAGCGCGGACTACTATAAAAGTGATCCTTTCTCTCCAACCTCTCACACCTTTTTAATATGGATCTACTGTGTCACATACATAGGGGCAATGGAAATAGAATTTAGAATCCCTGATCTAGACACGTCTCCGTTGTATATCCCCCCCCCACCCTCTGCACTTTTTGTGCGTATTCTAATTCCCCCGATAATGAAATCCAGGAGAAAAAAAAAATCGGTACGTTTTAAAACAATAGCTGGTAAGACAAGTCTTCTTGTGGTGCATTGTGTGGGTCTGTGGTGCATGTGTATGTATCTACGGTGTGTTTGTGTATGAATGTGTCTGTGGGTGTCCGTGTCGGGTCATCGTCGGGGTGCATTGTGTGTGTCTATAGGGTGTGTATATATGGTGTGTCTGAATATTTGTCTGTTGTGGGTGTCTGTGTCTCTACATATGTGTATGTGTGTGTTTAGGCCTACGTATTTATGTGTGTGTGTCTGGGCGTATGTCCCTGTGTATGTGTGTCTATGTCATATGCGTGTGCCTATGTCTTATGCGTGTGGCTGCGTCTCTTCTGTATGTGTCTCCGTGGATGTGTCTGATCGAATGTGCCCGTGTTTACGTTTTGTGTCTTTGATGTGTCGACACCAGAATCAATGCACAGCGCAACTTTTCTGTCGCACGATCAAAACAGTGCAGTCTAGACGAAGGAATACTAAACAAGCTGAACAAATGCATTTAAATTTAATGGCCCGGAACTTGGTGAAGAACTTTCTCAACAAGAAGTTATGTATAGATAGATATATACCACTTTACAGCTGTTATAAATAGTCTATACACCGATGTTTGTGTCGGTGGGTTAGCCAGTTAGAGCAGTTAAACTAACCTGAGAATTCGTATGGCGATAACCTTAAAGCAAATTTAAACCCAAATCTATTCTGATTATAAAGTGATTCACTTGCGCAGTAATTTAGGTCCGAGTAGCATGAATTGAAAGATTTTTTTTTCAGCTTTCGCTTCTTAGTTTCACATTTTTTAAAAGGATGAGTTGCGGTTTTCCTGACGGTTTCGGTGTTGTGTTAATTTATGTTATGGCAATAGCGAAGCTATAGACTGGGATAGAGATACCGATGTAACATGATATGACAACGGTGTAATAAGTTCTCACGTAGCCTGATATACAAGATTATAATAAGAGCAGCTGGAGATTTATCATCGTCCTAAAGCCATGATACATTTAAACCGTTTGTCCGTTGAACCATTAGAGTCATGTCATAATTGTTACTGTTGTGTTACTGTTGAGTTACTTGTCGCTGAGTCATCTCTACACTGTTACTGTTGTGTTACTTGTCGCGCTATGACTTACACAGGTTTATCATAATTATAGGATTCGCGTGTCGGTGTCAGAAGGTAATCTACCTGACCCTAACCAGGTATTCTTTCAGGCACCTCCCCCACCCAATAAGAAAAACGGCCACTCCTCCCACCCCTCCCCCTCCCCCCCCTCCTCGGCCGAAACAGAAAAATACTAAATTTAAATAAAACAAATACACCACTGCTCTTCCCCCCCCCCCCCCCACCTGAAATTTTAAACCCAATCTTCCCCCGGGGTAAAATTAAATGACTGAAAGAAACCCGTTCGGTGTATTATAGTGAATAGTCACCTTTTTCAAATATTTAATAAGAAAATAAACTAGACTTGAGAAACTGCCAATCAATATCAGTAAGAATCTAAGATAGTTGAGATAGTTAAACGTCTGGAGCCACACAGAGGTGAAGGTCACTCGATCTAGCCGACTCCAGCAAACCACGGCGTCAACGAAATGTCAGACGACATTGATTTCTTAGGTATGTCAAGACAAAGGGGGGGGGTGACACATAGCCGTCTGGAAATTAAGCAGACGTCAATACAGCCTACATCACAAAACAAAAATTGTGCTGACAGGCAGGTCGTTTGTTGTCAGGCGATGAAATATCGTCTGCTACTGATGCAACTGTTATACAATGATGTTAGCAGTGGTTTGATATTGAGTGAGATTCAGAGTTTCTTCCAGGCATATGCCCCCCCCCCCCCCCCCGTCGAACGAGATGGAATTTATATAGTAAACATACACTTTTACTAGTGTCAGCCCCCCCCCCCCCCCCCGAAAATATCAAGTGCCCCCGGAGAAAAAAGTCTGGAAGAAACACTGGTGAGATTTACAATCGAACTGCAATTTTTGCCTTGGGAATATTATTTTTTAAAACTGTAAAACGGGCACTTTCCAGTAAAGCATATATTATACGTTATATTTTTAACTACTTTAAGAAATACATTAACCCGCACAATGTTGACTCATGTATGATTTTTACACGTCTATTTCAAATGAATTATAGTTATTTATTATTTAAATATGATTAATGAGCATGCAATTTTTTTCACTTCATGTTAATAGTAATTACTAATTAGTTCGTAATTAGATATTTAGATTTTTGGCTTTGTACCTGTAAGCTATAGCACTATAGTAACTATACACTACACTGAACAGAATAACGTAATTAAGAATTAATTAATGGTGATTATGAAAGTGCTACATTAGACCATTAAGAATAGACAATAAAAGTTTTAATTAAAAAATATATTAATAAATTAAATAACTAAACTCACATTATATTTTAATAAAGTCCGTTATATAAAAATCGTTTGAATGGATCATCCATAATCCTACACATGTTTACAAATACAACGCTACTTCCAACAGAACTAGCGCTTCGAAATGCAACCTAGTTTTATAATAATCCGCAAATGACGTGATGACCTTAATTTTTAACGCCGCTTTCCATTGGCTGAGCCTGGTCTAAAAATAAAACCTTACTCTCCAACCGGGGAAACAAAAGCGAATTCACCCAGCGCTTAATTTAAATACGCTTCTGTCAACAGAAATGGAGTGTTCCTACTGTTTGGGTTTCTCCCTCAGTGACTTCCCTTTGCTTGAGGAAACTTGAACGAATAGAAAATCCGTGTTTTTTCACATAGGGAATACCACAAAAAACTATTTTTGTGCGTGTACCAATCCCCGTACCTACCCGCAAATAAATGTGTCATTGATCATCCTTCACCACTTTACCACGGGAAAATAACAAGCCCATGTCACACCATCAAAGAAATGACGTGACACTAAAATCGGGGACTGGATTAATTAAAGTAAATGGATAATATTTTAATATATTCAATGTGGATGTGTGTTGTTGATTTTATTATTATTTTAATTTAATCTAAAGTAGTCTTAGTCAACGCGTTTCTACGAATAACTTTTTTTAAAACTGCACTTAACGTTATTTTGTGAATTAAATAACGATTTTTTAAAGTAGGGGAAATCAAGAGATATTAGAACTTTTAACCCCCCCCCCTATACACACACACAATAAAAAGGGAAGAAAAAAGCACCACGTAAGTTAGGCGAACATTTCAAAACCTTGAACAGTTAACCACAAAAGGGATGTACTGATAAAAGGAATGTAAAGGTTATCAGGGGAAGTGGCCCTAGGTTTTTGCGAAAACTTTTGTAATTTTAGATAAGAGAACTTAACTTTAAATTGATGATGATAAAAATAGACAACATATTTCCGTTTAAAAAATTAACCGGGTAAATTTCGTTTATTTTGTATTAGATGACATGTAATGCCCAGTTGTATGTCTACATCAAGAGCATGGAAGGGTGCACGATTAATGGGGGGGGGGGGTGTACAGTGTGGGACAACTAAGCTAAGTGTGTAGGGGTCAGTGTGGGATAGTAAGGCTTAGTGTGTAGGGGTCAGTGTGGGACAGTATGGGACAGTAAGGCTAAGTGTGTAGGGGTCAGTGTGGGACAACTAGGCTAAGTGTGTAGGGGTCAGTGTGGGACAGTTAGGCTAAGTGTGTAGGGGTCAGTGTGGGACAGTTAGGCTAAGTGTGTAGGGGTCAGTGTGGGACAGTAAAGCTAAGTGTGTAGGGGTCAGTGTGGGACAGTAAGGCTAAGTGTGTAGGGGTCAGTGTGGGACAACTAGGCTAAGTGTGTAGGGGTCAGTGTGGGACAGTTAGGCTAAGTGTGTAGGGGTCAGTGTGGGACAGTTAGGCTAAGTGTGTAGGGGTCAGTGTGGGACAGTAAAGCTAAGTGTGTAGGGGTCAGTGTGGGACAACTAGGCTAAGTGTGTAGGGGTCAGTGTGGGATAGTAAGGCTAAGTGTGTAGGGGTCAGTGTGGGACAACTAGGCTAAGTGTGTAGGGGTCAGTGTGGGACAACTAGGCTAAGTGTGTAGGGGTCAGTGGGTGACAGTAAGGCTAAATGTGTAGGGGTCAGTGTGGGACAGTAAGGCTAAGTGTGTAGGGGTCAGTGTGGGACAGTAAGGCTAAGCGTGTAGGGGTCAGTGTGGGACAGTAAGGCTTAGTGTGTAAGGGTCAGTGTGGGACAACTAGGCTAAGTGTGTAGGGGTCAGTGTGGGACAACAAAGCTAAGTGTATAGCCAAGCCTGTATACAAGCAAGTACACCAATACAAGATATGCGCATATAAATCACATGGTCAGTGGTCAAGTGTGGACAGTGAGTGTGGTAGGACGGTCTGACAGGATGGGGGGAAGGAGTGGACTGTTTGATGTTTGTCAAGGGTGAGAATCTAGATCTTTCTGTTGTAGGGGTGGCCCCGTGTGATCTGGGCAAGGATCGGAAAAGATGAATTTTGTAAACAGGATTTGGTACTTGATGTATCACGAGGCTTGGACAGGGAGGTAATTGTCCATTTGAAAACAGTACAGGCGTTGGGGTGATGGTTGTAAGCTGTGGTGGTCAGTGGGAAATTGTGGGAAGATCGGTTGGCCACTGACCTAGTTCACACGGACAGGTTTGTCAGATCTGTGTGACGGGGGAGGGGGGGGGGGCGGCACTGTCAGTCTCATTCAGGTCGGGTACGACCGACACTGAACGACACGGGTGTGTTGTGTTGGATGTGCTGAGTTGATAGTGGGTGTGGGGGAGGGAAATAGTGTGGGAGTGAGAGAGTGTGGGGTTAAAATGTGTGCGGGATGCTCTATAGAGGAGTTTGTCGTACCGCTGGTAATAGCCGCTAATGAGCAAATAGATTTAACTAGGGATATAATCAAATATGTTGTGTTTTTTTTTACTTTAGTTAAACATGCACTTTAGCTTTGCTAAATACTAAAATTGAATGATGAGTAGCCAATCTAAATACTGTATGCCTATTTATAATTAGGCTATGCTAGACTAAAGACTATCCCACACACCCATTCACGAACCCGTATTTGCTTTGTAAAACAAGCTAGTAGATAGGACCTAGTTAATTATTTAAATAAAACATGTAGGCCTACAAAGTGAGAAATAAGGCCTATATTGTATCACCCAAGTTTAAAGTGTCTAAGATGGTTGCTAGATCAGTTTAAGGTAAGTTGTTACCATAAACATAATGTTTAAAAAAAATCGACACAGCAACAGTGTGTGATTTTAACATTTTACGACATACGACTTTTTAAAACTAACACAGCGAGCCGGTAGTATACGTCTAGGCTATTTGCTGACATATCGCTTATCTAAAACGAAAACAATGCTTTGAATTATACAACATAACTACTGTTTTCCGGTAGGTTATTAGGCCTATCTAACACAAGCAGCAGCCTACATAAAAATATTAACGGCAGGTCTTTTCATTAGCCTAAACATCCCAGTTAACAAAGCTTTGGTTGTTTTAATGAAAAATAAATTAACATAGGCCTAGGCCCTAAATGTATTATAAATTATAAGGATTTCGAATGCTTTGTATTATTAGTATCCAAGTCAACACTAATAACTATACAAGTTCTAAGCTCACCTTATATTTATAAAACCAGTGTGTGTTGTGTACCCATTGAAGACGACATATTAAAACAAAGCCACAGCCGAAGTAAACATCCAACCGACGGGGAGTGTAGGCTAACACACCAGCAACACACCGGGCAGTCCGCCTGACCAGCACACCGATTGTTAAGTGGTCACTACAGGCAGGGGAGGGGCCGGCGGTGGAGAGACGGGCTCAGGTTTCACAGTTAAGATTGCCTTGGTTGACCCAGATAAATGTTTATGGCTCACACTTCACGCGACCACTCGAGCTGACCGGCGCCTGACCAGCCCGGGGGGGGGGGGGGGGGTCGGCTAGCTGAACAAAAACAGTTACTTCATATTTATATTCAGGACTTTTACAACACCTGACATTCTTTTTTTTTCTCGAAGAACAATCTGCTCTACTTCAAAAATACCATCGCTCAAAATGTGTATGTCAGTAATTGTTCCATAGACTATTATTATAATACTCCCAACAATTGCTTCTTTAAACACATGGTCCCACTGAAGGTATAACTTTGTTATAATCTACATGTGCCAAAATATGTAAGCTACTCAAACAAATATAGGTTGTTTTTTTTTAAGTATATCGGGAAATTCCGTTGAAACAGACCAAAATAATGTTTCGGTAGAAAAACCCGTGTTTAATGCACATAGACTACAGTGTTGGGATATAGCACCACCGGTCATCTCGTTAAGAGTGTGGTGGTTTCGACAGCAGGGTCAGTTACAGAAAATGTCAGGTCACGGTGATCTGACCGTCTATCGACCGGACATGCCAACCTGGAAGTTAGACCGGAAAGAAAAGCCGGACATGTTGGTCTTGGTACTGTTGGGTTAGCTGTACGGTGCCGTAATAAAAAAAGTAAAGAATCCACTTTAGACCTAGCGATCCACTGGGCAGATGAAGTATAGAGTTCATGGTTCTTGACCTCGGCATATGAAGAGAAGGTGTAATTAGCACTTTGTCCAGCCGCCTTTAGGTTAGGTACCCATCAGAGCTGAGTGGACTCAGGGACGTTCTACTAACGTGGTGTCGTATTATATTAAATACTAATTTATCGATTAGGAAACTAACCCTAACCCACTAGAACAAAACTTGGTTGTTAGTTACGTTTGTTACTAGCAAGAGAAGACTATTCATTTGATGAGATGACTATCTAACAGTGGTTGGGAAAAAATCCACAAAAAAGCGTATACTTTTAAATAACAACAGACTCCTACCATAAATTGACCAAGGCTGGTATGTGTCAATTAATGACCGTGTCGAGCGTGTAAGATGACCCACGTGACCATTAACCCTCGGCCTGCCGTCGTTTATCGGCCGACAGAGATTTACAATCTCGGGAGTTTGGGTCGTGTCAAAAACTGAACGGGCAAACAAACGCCGACACGGGGTTAGCGCGCGGCGAGGGGGGGTAACAATACGTCACATCGTAGGGTGGGGAAGGGGCGGGCTGGGCAACGGGTGGTGGGGGGGGGATAGTGAGCGACACGGAGGAGGGGGGGGGAGGAGGAATGTAACGCTTTCATTCCACCATTAGACGGATGTGTTGAAACAAGAAATTATAATTAACGCGTAATGGGAGGGGATTGTTAACGAGGGCGAAAAGTGGGCGGGAGTATTGGGGGGAGGGGAGGGGGGGGAGGAGAAACAAAGGAATTCTGGTGAATGCTGGGACGACCTGACCTGAATACTTTTCAACAACGTTGTTGAATGGCCGGCGTTAAGGTCATTTGATCGTCAGACACGTTTCAAGATTGAATCATCAAATCGATTAGGTTACATTTTGTCCACCACCACCCCCACCCCTTTGTACCCAACGGTTAAGTTTTAATGTTTTAACATTCACCAAATGGTATTCGCGATACTTTATTACCCTACACTGATGTTTATAACATATGGAATCATTGATAATACACGTACTTTAACAAGCATAGCCGTAGAAACAGTCAACAATTTTAACTTTTGAGTCGCTGGTGGCAAAACAGTAGTCATAAATAACAGTATAAAAATACTATGCAGCTATAGCGATGTAAAAAAAATTGCTTACATATGAGTTTGCTCTGCAACAAATCCCTGTTTCTATAAAAATAAATGTAGCATGAAACAATTTCGTATTTCTCTTCATCTTAAAATCACTACCCACTACAAGTTATCACAACATATTTTTTTCAACTTGGATCATTCCTGATCTACATGACTATTCATGCCATTTGAATACTTGCAGTCAACTAGAATCCAATAACATACAACACTTCACGTACCAGTTGATGTCATTCAAATACTGCCAATATAGGTCACAAGGTACGACAGGTAAAATAAGGTAACCACCCACCTATTTGTTTGTCACCTGAGAACATGAGTCATCACCTGTTGATCAGGTAAGACAGTCCACACAGCTGTTTCCGTGTTCAGCTACAGATATTTTTATATTGGTATTGTTTAAGTGAGATTCCTAAACTCAGACGTCATACGCCGTATTAGAGAGCTTGTTGTTCTCATAATTAGGAAAGATGAATCGTCAAGCGGATGTTCTTTTATTTTATACAGGTAACCACAAGGTCAACAACCTTTCAGTAAAATCAAGGTGTGTTTGTTTTCAAGAAAAATAGTTGGAAACCGCACTAATAACTCAGATACTCAAATCTTTAAGGTTGTCAAGTGCTAGAGTTTTGATTATTTATTTATACACTTAGCTTTTAGCATATAAGTAACATATCGTAGGCTAATACATTATCGGATTGTTTTTCTATGCCGGTGAACACTGTTAGTGGAGGCTTAAGGATTGAGGCACTAAGGGCATTGATGCTATAAAAAAAATTCTTTCCTGTACGTCCGCATACGATCTGTGACCATAAACGTAGCCTAGGTTATATGTGTTGAGCTTTTTGAGTTATTCACGCTAACAATTATATGGTGGTGTCAGCTATGGAAGTGTATATGGGTGTCCACTCCTGCTTTAAAACAAGTATTACGTCACATTACACACAGAAACATAACACGGATGAACAAAATATACGTAAAAATAACGTACACAGTATACACATCATACACCAATACCCAATAATTCTCAATTTATGTCTTTTCTTTGGATCTTCAGACACCGTACTGTGACCTCCACAAAACCCACCTTCTCAGTTCCCACTGACACGTCATCATTCAAACCGACCACATTCCTCAATCCCCATGTGATCACTCCGCTTGACTGACCACCAAGAAATAAATGACGTAATACGGCTGATGTGTAAGGCCAGTCTGTTTGACCAATCGGAACGATCGTTCGGAATTTAAACCAAGTCCATTACACCAGAGTATGGAGGGGCGGGTGGGTGGAGGCGTTGTGTAAGGGGAACGCGTGTTTCTAAATATCTGCAAGTAAATTGGCCGGAAAGATCGCCGGATAGCAAGTGATACGGAACTTCGTCAGCAAGCAGATTTATCGCTCATAAAGATTTAGGATTAGTTATTCCTATTTTAAGACGACTTTTGTCACTTATTATAGAGTGCATGTAATGGCGTCACACAACAAGTACATGTTGTTCCCGGTATAGAATAACATACGATCACTCCCGGTTACCAAATGTGCTGCTTCGTGGATTTGTATGAGCACATATTTTGGTAACTGGGAATCGGGAACTGAGCTTATCACTGCATAATAGATACACATAACGTTCCAGCTACAACATAGACATACCCCAACCATCGTAGAATGACATCAGCTCCCACTATTAAGTTACTCCAGCTCCCACTATGAAGTTTCTCCAGCTCCCATTATAAAGTGACTCCAGCTCTCTTATATAACTTTGAGATTAGACCTAGGAGCTGTGGATGGTCTGCCTACAGCACGATGTCGTAAAACCTTGAATAGACGTCAGACATGCAAATAGCCATTGTAAATAAGACAAGGGAGATCACTCACGCCCCGAGCAGAGTTCGCGAGGAGGCAAGAAAACTCTTGGCAGACATTTGGAATAAACATGTCAAAGGCGCACAACTCTGTCACAATCACTTTGGGTTTGAATGTGTCTGACCGGGGTAATGTCCCCTTATCCGGATAACAGCGGGGTCGTATGTGAACACTAGGATTGATATAATAGATCTCTAACAGCTAATGGACAAGTGGGGGGGGGGGGGGGAATAGAAAGGCGGACGTAAGACCAATTGTTTACAAGTACCCAAGTATCCAAACAGGATAAGTTAAGACAGTTTACTTCGTTAAAAAATTTTTGAATCCCTGAAGCTAGAAAAAGTACCCCCCCCCCCCCTCTCCCTCTAAGCATCAATTCTCTATTGTAGACTTCGGTTACAAAGATAACAATGGGCTTTATCTCTCCCACGCCCCTGCCCACCCACCCCGTTTCCGCCCCTGACAAAGCAACCAGCGCCAATGACACGATCACATTCCAGAATTCACTTTCCCACACCCCATGAATGAACTTGATCAGAGTTACTTCAGTCCATTGAAAGAACTTGGTCATTTCGACCAAGTCAGAGTTACTTCAGTCCATTGAAAGAACTTGGTCATTTTGATATGATTAGAGTTACTTAAGTCCATTGAAAGAACGTGGTCATTTTGACTAGGTCAGAGTTAACTTCAGTCCATTGAAAGAACTTGGTCATTTCGACATGATCAGAGTTACTTCAGTCCATTGAAAGAACTTGGTCATTTCGACATGATCAGAGTTACTTCAGTCCATTGAAAGAACTTGGTCATTTCGACATGATCAGAGTTACTGCAACTCATTGAATGGACTTGGTCAATTTGACTAGACCAACATAAGCATTTCAACACATTGTATGGAAGAACTAATTGTTAAAAGTACTTATGTGACAAAAATACTTTAAATAACCACCAAATTGGCTATACAAGGATATTGTTTTATTTGTATTGGTTGTTTGTAAAGAGGTACTTCTATACATATTTCAACTTTCCAATATTAACGGCTGATAATAATCTGATATATATATATTACTTTTTAAGTACGTCTCATTAATTTAATTAGTTGTGGATAAGATCATTAAGGTTAAGTTAGATATCCTTATTCATTTGTGATATACGCGGAATTGTTCTAAATGGTTGGCTATTCCGTGTAGAGGCAGAGTTTCTTCCAGGCATCTTTTCGGGGGAGGGGGCAGAGTCCACGAAGAAAGTCTACCGCCCCCCCCCCCCCCCGAACGAAATGGAATTTATATAGAAAACATATACTTTTACCAGTGCCGCCCACTCCCCACCCCCCCCCCCCCCCCCAAAATATAAAGTGCACCCCCGGAGAAAAAAGTCTGGAAGAAACACTGTGTAAGATAGGATAAGGACGAAAATAATTCAATCGAAAAATAAAACACCCAAAGGATACAAGACAAAGTAATCAGCGAGAGAACATTAATTAAGGTAAATCTAAATCAGCCAATCAATTCACCCCGAATGCGCGAGCTATGGATTTCGTTGACGGTTAGGATGAGGTTCCCCCACCGGTGTTGAAGACCGTGGTTAGGATTAGGTTCCCCCACCGGTGTTGAGAAGACCGACAGTTTCAAACGACAGATGCTCCCTGCTCGGGAATTTGAACCCGCCTGCTTTGTCTGAAATTATTTCAGCATCAGACGCCCCCACCCCCTCCCTCATCTCTCCCCCCCCCCCCCCCACCTCCCCATTGTCGCCTCACAAAGCAGAAAAAACAGGGACGGTGTAGCATGCGAGGTCAGACGGGGATAAGGGGGGGGGGATTCAAATTTAAATCGTGGTTAGGGGTGGGAGCGGTACAGTGGGGTTGTCAACTTGAATTTATTTTTTAAAGGTCTAGACTGACCCCTGCTGACCCTTGTTTGAACTAGTGGAACAATCACGTGAATCTGGGAAAACAAAAAAAGGAGGCGCACGTGTTCGGTAGAGACGCTGTGGTGAGCAGCGTTGTGGTGAGCAGAATCGGCTCTCGTCAACATTAATATCGTTGTTCTGTTCACGTGCATCATCCAAAAACATTAATATCGTTGTGTTAACGTGCTATCAACCACCAACATTAATGTTGTTGTTCTGTATACGTGCATCAACCACCAACATTAATATCGTTGTTCTGTTCACATGATATTAACCACGGAAATTAACGAGCCTGTGTGTTCTTTTGTGTTCGCACCACCACCAAATAGGAGAGGCGTAAATTTAAATTCAAATAATCCTTAGCTTTGACCATAGAAAACAAGAAGTCAATCTAGTTAAAAGCCTTAAAGGACATTAATAAGCCTTGTCAAAGCCGTAATGAATTAATTTTGCCAGTAACGCTACTTAACCCTACTCCTAGACTTAACTGACATCGACGTAAAAAAACAACGTAAGATAATAATATTGCACCACTCGCTTGTTGACAGTAACTACAAACAACAACGACGCTCTTCAAATCTTTACGCCACAGTTGTTTTGTGTGAAACAAAATATATAAACTCATTCACAATGACGGAGTACATTTGAGACAAATAATGACGTTTAATAGTTATTTCAGGCATACCTTCAATCACGTCTACCCCCCCCCCCCCCCCCCCCGAACGAAATAGAATTTATTAACAAAATATATACTTTAAAAAGTGTCGCCCCCCCCCCCACCGAAGAAAAAAAAGGCTGAGCAGTACACAAAGCAATAGAGAATATCTGAAAATGTCATAAAGGATACAGCAATATTGTTTGCTGATCTTTTGAAACCAATAAATTTGCAGCAATTTTTTTTTAAAGGTGAAAAAGCGTACGACATAAATAAGCTACTAAAAAAATTATTTTAGTGTCACCTAAACGCATTCTGTCTAATACAATGGCAGTGAATTAATCTCACTAATTACATTAACTCAACCCAATATTGATACATTATTTTTTAACCTTAGTGAAGTAAATCAAGACACGTGACCTAGTTAACTGACCACTTACCTCTTACCACACAGCTATCTGACCATCCAGAGGTCAATAAGGTTTAAATGCACGGCATTAATCTCACAAACGTTTTATCAGAATTATATCACTGGACGATAGCGTCAGTTTCGCCGACTCAGAGTCGACTGACTCACGATAAAGTGGGTCTACTTGAAGACCACGTGACGTGTGGCCACGCCCCAACAGATGTACCGAGGGGTCACCGTCTACTCACGGTCACTCAAAGAGGGAGGTGACCCAATATGACGACCAGGAACAGAGACACATGATTGCATACTAATGTACAATTCTCAATATCAATCGATTAGATCATTGCATAGATCAAATTCGACAACTATTGTGTTGTTATAAAAGTAATTTTTGCAGTCCCCTTTTATTGAAATACAAACAAACCTAACAACATAGATCTATTACTTTTGCCTATACAAATCTTTGACCCAAATCACGATTAATCTATCCAAGATCTGACAACGATACTAGATCTAGCAAAAAATAATTTGCATTAAGCCCTGTCGACGATTTGTATACATTACCGCTGGTAACATACTTTAGAAGTTGCACCAATCCCCCAATTTCGAGAGTGCTATATTCACTTTTTCTTGTCAAGTTTCAAAAGTTACTTTCTTCAAAAAAGTCTCTAGACCTAGATTAGTAGTTTATCTAGATCTAGTAGACCTAGATCTACTAACTCGATCAAACTTCGGGAAACCTTAAATAAATACTTAAAAGTGACTAGATCTGTCTACTAGACATCTATCTATGGCAAAGTTTAATTTTTTTTAAATTTTGATCTAGTCAAGGAGATGAAACATTTTTAAAGAGTAGTTCTATTTTTTTAAATTAACTTACTAAAAGATCTAGATCCAGTAAGTTCCCAGCAACTAGTATACAACTACTAGATTCTAGATCTAGATCTCTAGTACTAGATCTAGTAGCTAATTTTATTTTATGATCTAATAATTTTGATCTGAGTTCGGTTCAACTCGCAATACAACAAACTGCCCTTTCATTTGCAGATTATAGATTCTATCATTAGGCAGGCCTTATGGCTTATTCGAGATCTAGATTATTCTAGATTAGATCTAGTTCATAATTTTAAAATAAATTTAATTAATTATGAAAAGTTAAATGAAATGCTTACATGTAGATTCCCGTGACAGCAGTATATATTGTAATCCAGTGTGTCGATGTGTAGGTGGTAGGTAGCAGGTACACAATGATTGAAATGATTGACATTGGTCAGATCAACGGGCGACCAACTAACACTCAACAGAAATATTTCAGCCGGTTGAAATGATTATAGATTTCTAGATTAGAAACTTAGAAACTGCTGTTTCAATTTTTAAAAAGACGAGGATTGTCCACAATTGATAGGGTCAAGATCTGAGTTAAACTACAGCGTCCAGCGGTCACATTCCTACAAGATCCTAACAAAGCTGACGACAACAAATCCTCGTGTGTCCACTTCCGGTACCTCGTGTCACGAGTCCGCCGTGTCGAGATGTCCGTATGAATGAACAACAGCAGACGACAGTCCGCCGTACCGTGTGTGTCCACGGAGCACGGCGCAGTTTGATAACAGTCGACCCCCTTTTTTTGTCTGGACATTTTTTGTGTGCGTGAGGACGGGGAAGTCGGGGAGGGGGGAGGGGAATCGATACCGTGTCTTGAGCTCGTCTTAGTGGCCGAGTGGGGGCTACAAGAAAGCGATGCACAGAGGTGCGTGGATAATTTATGACCGTGTTCGAATATCTTTAGCTACACCTGACCACGTTTGCAAACAGATATCTAACTATTAAAGCCTTTCACATGTATTCTTTACTCGTCTTGGAAAAAAAAACTCTCTCAAAAAGTAAATTTTATATGAAAACATTTTTCCCGCGGAACATGTATACATACTTGCTGCGAGTTAGTTTTTCATAGAGTATAGACATGTTAGACATGTATAGTATACATGTTACACATGTAAATGCGGTGTTATGTTCGCATGTCAATACTCCATAAATGTTACGATGTTTGATGTGGTCTAGATTGTAGGAACATTTCATAGAATTCAAATATATTATCGGATGAACTTCATACGCTTTTATTTTATAACTAGGCATGCTGCCCAGCTTCGCTTAGGCTTTCGAAAACATTGAGAATTTGAATGCTTAATTAATTCGCCAGAGGGTCGGTCTACGACCTCAGGAGTTATGAAGAGGTTCCTCCGTGGACATTTTTTTTCGATTTATAGCTCATATAAGGCGCCGGTCAGTCGAGTTCAGTGTTGACCCCCTCATCGTAGACTTTTCGGCCAACCGGCCCTCGTGTTCTGTCGTCCCAAGGCAAGATCCTGCCAAATTTGAAGCGCCTGCGGCGCCGGGAAGTGCCCTATCGGACACCCGACAACTTTGCTTTATATATTATAGAGATTAGCAAATTGCATAGATAAACAAAGATTTCAATAAAGTAATTAAGGCCTGAAATACTTTAGTATAGAAATGTATTGTTTGAATAGATTCTAGATCTAGGTAGGGTCTACATCTGTGTAAGTCTAGTTTCTCCGTAGATCTAGATCATCTAGATCTAGAATCCTAATAGAATTATTTTTTTTTAAGTTTAGCCCGAGCAAAATAAAAAAAAAAAAAATTTACCAAGTAGACTTGGTGCGTCTCGAACCCGCACCACCTGCGTGGGTTTAAGTACACTATCATCTCCGCTATATAAGCACCTTATAAAACACGGAGAATAAAAGACGTATTTTAAAATCTTAACTTACGCGAATATGCCTATTTTTTCAAATTAATTTTTTTATCCCAAATTAGCCAGTTCCAAACAAAGACTTTGTATAAAATAATTATGTCTTGAAATAGTTTAGTCCTAATATAGACATTTATTTTTGGAATAGATTCTGGAGAAGTTAGAGTCTAAATCTAGATCTTAGCGTCTACGTCTCGATCTAGATCTAGTTATTGCGTAGATTTGTAGATTTAGATCTAGTCTAGATCTAGAATCTCTAGATCTAGAATCCAAATAAATAAAATAAATTTTATGAGTTTAGGCCGGAAAAATTGTATTGTATACATTTCATAGTGTACGTAGATCTAAATCAAATTTGAATGAAATAGTTCATTTCTTTTCATTCTAAACACGGCAGATGTCGTCATTAGTTAATGTATAAGCAATAGTGACGTCACAGTTTTATGCGTTCTTTTTCACATGTATTAATGCTTTTCCGGTTGCATAAATAATACTGTTTCTCTACATTCGAATACGCCTTTAATTTTTATTTTTCTTCTTTAAGTAAAATTGTGGTTATACATTTAAAACATCTAACATATTATTTTCAACAAAAGTCCGTAAAAAGTTCTCCATATACCGCTGCCGATTCTGACGTGATGTCCGGCGAAAATTTTTTGCGGACAGAGAAAGAGAGAGAGAGAGAGATGTGCGAACGTGGGGATTTATATATTAGGATGATTGACGGGTGGTTAATATTTCTACCTTTCCTCTATCTCTGTCTCTAACCTTCACAATAATATAAGTAGGCCGAAGCGTTACTTTAAAAATTTGTAATATTGGCCCACTTGTTGAAAAGGAAGTACTAATATAAAACTTAGTAAGAAAAAAATACGTTTTAATTAATAGGTTTAAAATCTACTAGTATTCTTTTTATTAAAAGATTTGGCTGAAAAATGTCCCTATGTAGGTGGGTGGGTTTCTTCCACCCCCCCCCCCCCCAACAAAATGGAATTAATATAGAAAATATACACTTTTAACTGTGTTTGTTTTCTATATGAGTGATTTTTTATAGTGTTGTCACCTACACTCCCCCCTTCTCCTCACACACATACACATACACACACATACACAACGTAGATCATAGAGACCACGTGTCATGTCTGAAAGCAGTGTCATCTCAGAAAACTAGCAAGTAGAAGAAGCAGAAAGCATGCTTTAAGTCAACGCAGAACGCGACTGTGATGTATTACAGGACGTGCCCACTCGATATTATCTAATCGATGCTGTCGATCATGCATCCAATCTTATCAATCAAATCGATGCTCTGGATTAAGCTTCCAATCACGTTAATCTAATCGATGCTCTGGATTAAGCTTCCAATCACGTTAATCTAATCGATGCTAGTTTGACACGATTGGAAGAATATTTAAGTGTACACAACTTTTCGGTAAGCTCCTTTCCTGCCTGTTGGACATACAGCTCATCGATACATATATGGTTTATTTGGGCCCCATACACGGAACTTCTAAACCACCACGGAAGATTTACTTATCGATCATATGGGCTCTTATATACAGATTCATTTAAGCCCTCTATACTCAAATGGATTTTTTTTACTCACACCCTATATATAAATGGATCGTTTGGGCCCCATATATAAATGGATCATTTGGCCCCATATATAAATTGATCATTTGGGCCCCATATTTAAATGGATCATTAGTTCACACATACCAACACACACCCTGGCAAGATGTTTTTAAAAAACGATTTAAAAAATTCCTTTAAAGACGGTATTGTCATCCCTCTTTGATGTTGTAGGACACCGCCACACTCCGATCATAAACTTCAAAGCGGCCGCCCCAGGCTACGCTACGGCATCTTGAACGCACCCACCGTCGCCTCAAGCTCCGGTAGCTTAAACGTACCCTCTTGTCTAGACAAGGTGGAAGTGACGTAGCAACACGCGCTATCAGCATGGATGGTCGTCCGACGATGAATGACGTTGTTTGGGATAATCATGACCAAAGGAGAGACAGGATAATGAATGGTTAGATTATATGATTCAATGTGAATGTGATTAATTTCTCTAAAATCATAAATTTGCATATGATTAACTTTTGACATAATTCGCGATTAGCATGCGTTCAACGTGGTACTATAATAAAACGGAAACACTATAGCAACACTACCACGCTTTTAAACGCACTAAACGGAATTGAATACACCTTTTTAACAAACTATAAAACAAATTTAGCAAAAATGCTTATTAAAGATATAAAATCTAAATTCTATAGATTTCCCGACTAATTGAAATGAAATTCAGGTATTCTTGAATTGCAATGAGATACAAAGTATGATAAGAAAGAAATGGGTCAAATTTAAGTTTTATAATTAGACACACACACACCTACCAACGGACACAAAGGCATAAGAAACAAAATTATTAGAAATTTTAACTACATTTTACAATAATGGTAAAATGATATTTGATGATATACAGACTAAACTTAACTCTAATCGACCGTAAATGTCACCCTAATTTGTGGACTGATTATTTAATTGTAGCCAGAGGCGTAGAGAGGAAGGGGGGGGGGGGGTGACATCAATGCAAAAAAATGCAAAATATATAAAGAAAAAAATTATCATTCCAGTTAAATAAATGATTAATTAGAGTTTAATAGACTTTTAAGAGCAAAGTTGACATCAACAAAACGTTGCAAAATTTGTCAGAAAAAAGGTTTTGTTGAAAATCGTAATAACTTGTATGTTTTTTGTGACTTCAGCAAATTAAGGTATAGTGTGGTCAGCAGCACTAAGCTCAAACGCCATCATTTTCACTTACGCAAGTCGGGTACCTATAGGAGCCGAGTGGATTCGGTGAGATTGGGGTCAGAAATAGAAACGAATGTGTTTCACCAACACTGCTAACCTACTAGATGTATGTCCTTGTGACGAGGGACAGCGATTTGTCGGATCGTGTTGGATCATCGCCACTATAGGATAGACACGATTGGGCTTACCAGCACTGATAATTATCTATTGATTTCACTTTTTTTTTCTTTTCTTTTTACAACCTTCGCAGAGCTGAATACACTACTTCAGGAATGTCGAATTACGAAGCACATTGCATGTGACCTTGACTGACGCAAGCCCCCCTCCCCCTCCCGTAACAGCACCAATAAATTTTAAAAAGTCGGCTCCTATAACTGAAACACAAGGGCGGCAACCCATAGTTTACGAGGAACACCCCGAGTTGTGTCACACAGCTGGTTGTTGACGACGTTACCAAGGGGCATAAGCACTATGGTGGGGGGGGGGGGGGTATGGAGCTTGTCTAATGTCCTTGGCCGGGTACATGAGGGGGGGGGGGTGTAAATATAGAAGATAGGCTTGGGGTTGGGCCAGGCTTAAATTTAGGGGCGGGGATTAGGGCTAGTTCTCAGACTAGATTGATTTAATACACCAGCATAATAGACCGTCGATAGCGCCCAACTAATTAGCATAGAAATAAAAGCACGGCTAATTACAATGCTAGCTTAAAATCAAAAACATCCGAAATATTTTTACAGACAGTTTCAAGGTCTGTAGACTGGGTGCTAGGGGTTACAAGGGCAAAGAGAAAATTTTAATTATCTCATCTTAATTATCTCTTAGAACCACTTAGATTGTAAGTTTAAAATTGTGATTTGCTACAATCACACACAGCTTATGTGCCAAATTTTAATCAAGCCAAAACAGATTTAAAACACTTTTTCCTGTTTCAATGTTTGCTTCGAGCACTTAAAACATTTTTATTTCCTTTTCTAGAAATCGAAAACACTTTCCGGTCTATTTTTAAACTGATCCTTTTAAAAGTTAAAATACACTAAGTCTGTCTACTGGCGCATCCACTACCACCAGACCCCCCCCCCCCCCCCAACTACACTTGTAACCAGTGGCGTAGCCAGGATCGTCTCAAGGGGGGGGAGTTCCAATTTTTACCCGGGGACAAGCTTTCGATTTGCACCCCCCCCCCTCAGACTTTTGATTTGCACCCCCCCCCCCTCATACTTTATATATACTGAGGGGTCTATGGGGGGGGGGGGGTTCCCCCTGCCTTCGCCACGGCTTGTAACGAAATTTTCTTGAGGCGGTCACTATGATCTAACTACGGTAAACAAACAAAACATCATCGATTTAAATTTCGTTAACTTGCGGGCACAAACTAACAAATCACAAAACAGACTGAGGGGAGTTATTGTGTTAACTTGGTCTAAGCCCTGATCTAATCGGACATAGGTCTTCAGAGTTGAATAGATTTTCGTCTTGTGTTGATTCAAATCAAACGATCGCCTCCCCTAACATTTTAAATTACCTCCCTTAACATTTCAAACGTGTGAACAAACAAACCACAACTTGAAATCTTCCAAAGCTAGAGAGTGGCACGCGAGGAGATCGTTGATTGGTCAGTTGGGAAAACGTGAGGAAGGGAGTGTGGAACAAAAATAAAAGGTGGAGTGGTCAGTTGAAGATGACCCCCCATACGTCAAGTGAATCAACGAGATTTTCACACATTTTTCAGCCCCTCGCCCTGGGTATGGCGTGACCTCGTTCGTGATGGACGCTGACAAAGAAAGGTCATTTAGGTCGGGTACATCAAATGATGATTGAGAACCATTGAGGTGTCTATTCTGAATGGTACTGAAGATTGGGGTTCTAACTTGTCGACAGAATGATTGATTTTGTGGCGTTAAGGACTTCGCAGAAAAACGTTCCGCTTGACCGCCTCCCATCTTTTTCTTATAAATTAAAAAAAAAACATAATGGATGTCCTTCAAACTATGCGAACGATTTTGTTGAATAATTTTGGTTTCGACTGTAAATGATATATTGAGATTTTAGATTAGAAGCTGCCTCTAGTACAAAAATACTGGACAGCAAGCAAGTGATATTACAGCTTAGAGGAGTATTGCTGTTTAACAGTAATATTTGATTTAGAGAAAATGATACTTGTTTTATTTTTAAACTGTGTATGTTTGAGGGGGTTGGGGTGATATCTAAACTGTAACACGGTGTTTTAGCCTTATTGTTGCTAAACCACGCCTTCTTCCTTCTTTGGCGATTACAAGTGCATATACTCGCCACGCCCATACGAGTGTTTCATACCATCGATACAACAATACTGATCTTCCTGTTTATATATGTGATACAACATTATGTACCAAATACGTAATCTGCTGTTATGTTTATCACAACCCCCCCCCCCCCCCCGTACGCTGACACAGATGGGCATGGGGGTGGGGGAGGCGTTGTTCCCCAGACTTGTCATTGTCTTAAGTTGATGTGGTGACCGCGTGGTGACACAGTGGTGACACAAGTAGCTGGTGAATCATGGCGACAACAACGGTACTTGTAGTATCTGTCCACACCGGCCCCTCCAGCCAATCAAATCTGTCCAGGCCGGCCCTCCAGCCAATCAAATCTGTCCAGGCCGGCCCTCCAGCCAATCAAATCTGACATCATTGACGTCATAGGAGATACGCCGTTAGGGATATGTAATTATCATGGATATGTAGGCCCCTAATTATCCTGGATATGTTATTAACATTGAACATGGATATGTAATCATCAAGCCGTGGTTTGTCGTTAGGGATTGCTGTGACGGGGAATTTATAAATGTTTTAATTTTTTACCTCCACTTTAAACTTACAAAGTGGCGTTCTATTAATAAATGACATTGGAGTTAATATTCCCCTTATCCACATTCGTAAACTTATTTTTACTGTATAAACTTAGGCCTTCGTTTTTGTGGCATGGAAAAAAAGGGGAGGGGTGGTGATCTTATGGGGCAGTTCGCTGGTAGCTTATTATGTAGCATATATGAAATAGTTATGACGTTAACTTCTACTCTATTG
Organism: Physella acuta; assembly: GCF_028476545.2. NCBI lineage: Eukaryota > Metazoa > Mollusca > Gastropoda > Physidae > Physella > Physella acuta. Next base: position 250,508 of record NW_026732125.1, read on the forward strand.
CAAAACACACCTTAATTCACAAATTTATGAAGAATGAGGGTGTCCTTAAAAAAACGTGATGTGCAACAATAATAACAATATTAAAAAGTCAAACATGGTAATAATAATAACGATAACTCACTTTATTCGTGCGTTGGATCAGTGAATAGAAAAAAATGAGATAATTGACTTGGTGACTCCTAAATGTAATAATCAGCACATCTGCTGACCCGTTCAATGAAAGTGATTTCTGGACAGAGCAAGGGCGTGGTCTCTAGCAGGCCTTGGGCTCGAACCCACACCTCTCTTGTACACATACCTGATGATAACAACCAGTGACTCATCGTCGCCATTATCGTACTGATGCAATCGGAATACGTTTCTCCCATAGTACTATTTCACGACATTTTAGAGGTCAGGATCAGCATAGTCTACCCCCCCCTCACTAATTTAAAAGTCTACCCCCCCCCCCACTAATTTAATAGAGTCAGTCTACCCCCCCCCCCCACTAATTTAATAGAGAGTCTATCACCCACTAATTTAGAGAGTCAGTCTACCCCCCCCCCCCCCCCCCACTAGTTTAATAGAGTCAGTCCATAATGGAGTCAGTCTATCTTTTACTAATCAGTCAGTCTATCCCCCCCCCCCCCCCCTTTACACACATCTAAGAGTCAGTCCTCTCCCTCTAGTTTAACATGACAAAGTCACATTTTGCCCCGCTGATTAACAAGTGAGAGACTCTAGACCCCCCCTCCCCCTCAAGTAAATTGCCTGTGAAAGCGCTAAACATCTAATATAGATCTATCTTACGCCCGCTTCATTTTTCCGTCATGTTCGTGTAAGATTCACCCATCCGTGGCATTTTTCAAAGCTTATCTGTTTATTAACTACTTCAAAGCCACCCAACCGTGTCGACACAGATGACTGAGCTAAAATGACTATTTTTAAACACTGCAATTAAAACAACAATCCAACCGACGCAAATATGTGCAGCGATGAGTCGGACTGAATCACTGGCAGATTTAAGCAACATTCCACGGGGGGTTGAAAAAAAATGATGAAATTATTTTGTTCGAAACAAAGACAGGATGTGATTTGGGATTGTTCAGCTGTGTAGTTAAGTAAAAGGAAGGAAGAAGGTCTGAGAGGAGGGGGGCGAGGGGGGGGGGGGGGGATGATACATGTCGTGCGGATTTTTTCCTCTCTAAGTATCTATAATGTCTGTATTGAGCGACAAAAACCTAGAGTGTCACGGAAACATGTAGATCTACATGTCGTTGAGGTTGCAAGTTTAAAGGTCAAAGGTTGCCCATAAAAATATGAGGTTCGGCTTATTTTTTTTTTAAATGTAAAAAATAATTTTTCACGCTTCACCAAGAGAGAACAGACGAGAGCCCTGCCTTTTTTTTTTTAAATAAATTTTCTGACCGAAATACCAACAATCCTATCCTCACCCCTCTACTGAAAAACTCCCTCCCCTATAAAGAAAGACCCACATCTTCTAAAAGAGGCACATCGTCATCTCCCCAATGTCATATTTTATACGTCACCTACAATGTCCATAAAAACTGAAGACGCTTTAAAGATCCAAGAAAATTGGCCTACACGAAGTAAGAAAACAAACACCGATAAGAATCGCCTTTGAAGTCTTGTACCCAACTTATCATCCCTCCACGGTTCATTGGATTTGTTTTTCACCCCAGCTCCGCTCCCAGTTTTATAATTGTTGTCCTTATATCGCATAACAACACATTAAAGTATTTTGTTTGAACGCACAATCCAGCACCGTCGCGCGACAAAGGACACGTGGGGCGGGGGGTGCAAACCCCACCCTGGGAGTGACGCCACTAGACATACAGCCCGTTCATCAAACAGAACAAAGGTAATGCCTCGCGCTTGTTTGCTGAAAAAAAAATAAGTGCGCATGCGTAAAAAGGGTGACGCATTTGGGCAGATTTCAAAATAATTACCGGAAATGAATTATTTGGGTTTTACCACCGGTCAACAAAGTGATTCAAGTTTATTATATTATGCTACATCAAACCAACCCTAGTGCTCTATATACCAGAACTGGAAATACTTAATATGCAGTACCTTATTTCTACTTTTAGTCGTTAGTGGTAGCTAATACTAAGCTAGATAAAAGTATCAATACTTTATTTTCTATTAATTTATATTTCTTTCTTTTCGCACAACCATCGAGTCACCAATGGAGAACTTATAAGTGCGCCGGTGCGGGGAAAAAAACGCGAATGGACTCCCCACTTAAGCCCCCCCCCCCCCCCCCCCCCCAAAAAAAAAAAAGCTTGCATTGTGTAGTTTTCAAAACATTTAGAAATTCTGGAATCGCTTACAGCACTAACGATCATTAAATCCCCCTAGATTTTTACCCCCGTACCTCTACTGATCCTGGGATTTGTGGAACTATTGGTCTGTCTACTCCATGTGTCTCGTTAACAACAAACGCTGACTTTGGACATGTCTCCGTAATGTCAAAAACGAGGTTATCTCCCAGAACTTGACCTACAAGGTGAAACACAAACTGCAGACGATGAACGATGTTGATCGTCTGCCAGGGACGACGTGTATCTGGTCAGACAACCCGGCAACATGTCTCTGGCGTACATCGCCGTCACGTATCTGGCCCATCTCCTATGACAACAGCGTTGTAGCGGTGTGTCTAATTACCGCAAGACACGAAAAAACACCACCGTGCAGACATAACAAAGAACCCACACTAATTCATTCGCTTCGCTGCGGAAACAAGCTCAGTTTATTTATTCATAATTCCCCGGTCATGATGAATGCCTGTAAATTTATGTTTTACCATGATACACCATTCGACTTTAGCTATTATCAGTGTTTCTTTCAGACTTTTTTCTCCTGGGGGGGGGGGGGCACTTGATATTTTCGGGAGGGGCGGACACTAGTAAAAGTGTATGATTACTATAATTACTATAAATTCTATCTCGTTCGGGGGGGGGGGGGGGGGGGGGAGGAGGAAGGGGACGGTAGACTTTCTTCGGGGGGGGGGGGGGGGGGATGCCTGGAAGAAACTCTGGTTATTATCTAAGCTTACAATAGTTATTAACAACCTTTATTTATTATATCCTAAATTTATTTTGTTATATATAGACCAATATATAGGGATATATATATATATATATATATATATATATATATATATATATATATATATATGTAACACATATGGTTACGAGCCAAAGGGGGATAAAACTATGAAGTTTTTATTCATTGGGTTGCGGCCCCTGTGGGACTGCAACTGAACTGTTGACGTTTTTTTATGCTTTTGTGAGCGAAATTACCTGTGTTCCATGTCATGTGACATGTGCCTAGCCGTGTCGCACACGCAAGGCTGCTGTCTGTGGACCAAGATGTAGACCTAATGAAGGTAGTGTAGATATTTAAATTATGTTTGTTAAAATACTTACTTATGTATTCCTGCTAGTGCTGCATGTGCACACTAGTTAGGGTGATGTATTAAATTAAGTATTTATTTTGTAGTACTACTTATTGGTACTTGTTGGCAGTACTGTGTACTGGCCGAAAACATAATTTATTGTACCCGTGTATATTGTAGCTTACACGTGGTGTTGTCCTGAATGTAACTTTTTTATTTTACATTTGTTTTAGGGCTACAGTTCTTGTTTCTTTCTTTCCTTTTTGGATTGTTTGGTCTATCTTGGCTAGTTCGTTTTGTGTTGCATCGCCGTCATGGCTCGATGCTGTAAATAAACGAGTACTGGACAACAACTGTCGGTGTCGGTGTATACTTAATCTCAGGGTCAGCCCGTCTTAACCACAACACCTCAGTGGGTAAAAGCATCCCCACTGAGTGAGGGTTACATTTGGCGCCCAACGTGGGGCTTGACCTTGGGAGATAGGATGGAAGACAGCGACCCGACGTTGGAGAAGTTGTCGCAGGAGCTGGCCAAGTTGACGGCTAAGATGGCGGCGATGCAGGCAGATGCGCAGCGGCCCGTGAAGGTGGAGGTGTGTGCTCCAGCACACAACAGCAAGCTGAGTGTGTTCACCGGCCTTCCACCCACTGGAGGAGGGGAGGTGAGTTTCCCGGAATGGGAAACCCAAGTTCAATGCTTGCTGCGGAACACCAGCGTTCCGAACCCGTTGCCACGCGTCTTAGGCAGCCTGAGAGGGATTGCCTATGAGCGGGTGAAGCAAGCTGCGAGTCCAGAGGAAGTGCTATGCCTCCTACAAAGCACTTTTGGCGACACCAGATGTGCCGAAGACAGGTATCTGCAGTTCAGCCGACTCACTCCACATCCAAGGGAGTCAGCGTCGGAATTTCTCTGCCGACTGTGGTCAGAGATGACGAAGCTAAACCAGCAGCGTATCTTTACTGAGGCCGATGCCCAGAAGAAGGTGTATCACACTTTCTGCAAGGGGGTTTCACCTCTTCTGGCGCTCGAACTTCGCGGCACATTTGGTTTCGCAGGGGAAGCCAGTCCGAAGGTGGAGGACGTTCTGAAAGCTGTTAAAAGGCTGGACGGGTCAGCTGAGTCCCCAGTCGTAGCCACGGCAGCAGCTAACAGGACTATCCAGGTCGACGCAGTAACGGCAGCTGTTCACCAAGAGACGACGCCGCCGCTGATGCTCAAGGAGGAACAACTCGACCGTCTGGCGGAGAAGGTCGACGCAGTAACGGTAGCTGGTCGCCAAGAGACGACGCCGCTGATGCTCACGGAGGAACAACTCGACCGTCTGGCGGAGAAGGTGGCAGATATCCTAGCCCGGAAACAACAGCCCTCCAGAGGAGCTTGTTACGGGTGCGGGTCCACGAAGCACTTCGTCCGCGACTGTCCGAGAAAAGCAGCTAGGCAACGGGGTCAGCAGCAGGGAAACGCCAGTCGATCAGCGTCGGGGAGCGGATGCTGATGCGTGTTCTGCCAAGCTCCCAGCCCAAGTTTACACCACCGAGATCATCACAGTGTCGAGCAACCACAGCTCAGGTTACCTCGCCTAACGGCTGGAGGTACGGCTGTCGGGTGTTCCGCCGTGGAGGAGGGTTGCAGCCGGAGGGTGCGCGTGAGAAGGGTAGACAGCCACACTATGAATGTCAGTCTCAGCGCGAGCAAGATCGACGCTTGGGAGACAGACATGACACAAGCAGAGGTCGGAGACGCCGCCGGAGGAGAGGCCGACGACGTGGTGGACGCCGCCGTGGTTGGCAGCGACCCGACTATACAATGTCGAGTGCTGAACCCACTGTGGCGGAGGGGGAGCGACGGAGAGAGGTCATCCCAACCAGTGAGGCAGATGAAGGTGAGGAACTGACAATCAAGGTGGTAGTCCCAGCCAGACTTCGGCCGGAGGCAATGCCTTTCGTGCCAGAGGTGGTCGCCCGGGACGGGCAAGACAAGGAGATGGTCAGGCCAGCCCCACATCTGGATGAGGTGAATGCGAGGGACGAGGCATCGGACGAGGATGACTCTTGGATCAACCCAGAACCACCAGCGGAGCTGCGGAGGTCAACCCGTCAACGACGACCCGTCGAGCGACTCAACCTGGCGCATCAAGTGGTGACCAGTACCAGCACTGGAGCCTCTACCGGTTTGCCGGGAATAATCTATCTGAGTTGAAAGGACTTAATGTCTGTGTACTTGTGTACTGAACTTTTTTTTAAGTATGAGTTGTAAATGTAAATGTAAATGTGAATTCCATTGTACATTTATTTGTGAGGGGGGCTGTGTAACACATATGGTTACGAGCCAAAGGGGGATAAAACTATGAAGTTTTTATTCATTGGGTTGCAGCCCCTGTGGGACTGCAACTGAACTGTTGACGTTTTTTTATGCTTTTGTGAGCGAAATTACCTGTGTTCCATGTCATGTGACATGTGCCTAGCCGTGTCGCACACGCAAGGCTGCTGTCTGTGGACCAAGATGTAGACCTAATGAAGGTAGTGTAGATATTTAAATTATGTTTGTTAAAATACTTACTTATGTATTCCTGCTAGTGCTGCATGTGCACACTAGTTAGGGTGATGTATTAAATTAAGTATTTATTTTGTAGTACTACTTATTGGTACTTGTTGGCAGTACTGTGTACTGGCCGAAAACATAATTTATTGTACCCGTGTATATTGTAGCTTACACGTGGTGTTGTCCTGAATGTAACTTTTTTATTTTACATTTGTTTTAGGGCTACAGTTCTTGTTTCTTTCTTTCCTTTTTGGATTGTTTGGTCTATCTTGGCTAGTTCGTTTTGTGTTGCATCGCCGTCATGGCTCGATGCTGTAAATAAACGAGTACTGGACAACAACTGTCGGTGTCGGTGTATACTTAATCTCAGGGTCAGCCCGTCTTAACCACAACACCTCAGTGGGTAAAAGCATCCCCACTGAGTGAGGGTTACATATATATATATATATATATATATATATATATATATATATATATATATATATATATATATATATATATATGACTCGGGACATAATGTTTTTGTTTTGTATTAGTTGTGCGTGCACGTACATCCGTCTACTTTTTGTACCTGTCAGGTGAGTAACATCCGATGTCAGGTAAGTTTGTACCTGCTAATTTAGTCTCGATCAGCAGGCGAGACATTGTCGGCTGCTCGGTTGACCGTAGCGGAGCGCAGACGACAATCCGCCTTTTGCGACAGCAGAACCACCGGCAGTTTAAAAAAGGGGCGTGTCAGTCGCGTCAAAAAACGGATTGAAGCTGCCAGCAGACAACATAGAAGCAGACGATGGCTAGCAGACGACACTACTGGGTGGTCTTATAACCGACACGTGAAATAAAAAATTAACATTTTAAAATTTAAACTTCTAGAAAAATCCTCAAGATTATAAGAACTAGTTAAACGTTTAGGTAAAGATCTGAATCTTGAGGTAACCTTACGCCCAGCGGTGAGGTATGGGGAGTTTAGATGTTTAAACAAGGCTATGAATGCCAAGGCAAGATGCTAAATGTGATACCAACATGTAACACGGTTCACCATTCACATCTGAATGTATCAATTATCACGTGTGGTCCCTTTTAGCTCCGTATATAGGTCAACATTGGAATATGTAAAGGATTTTTAAAAAAAAAACTTTGGTAATCCCCCCCCCCACCCAAAACATCCACGTCCTACTTTACTGCTCTAGAGAATACCAAACAGAAAACCCTAACCTAATCAAACCCTAACCTAACCTAATTTAACCCTAATCTAACCTAATTTAACCCTAACCTAACCTAATTTAACCCTAACCTAACCTAATTTAACCCTAACCTAATTTAACCCTAACTTAACCTAATTTAACCCTAACCTAGCCTAATTTAACCCTAACCTAATTTAACCCTAACCTAACCTAATTTAACCCTAACCTAACCTAATGTAACCCTAACCTAACCTAATTTAACCCTAACCCAACCTAATTTAACCCTAACCTAACCTAATTTAACCCTAACCTAATTTAACCGTAACCTAACCTATTTTAACCCTAACCTAACCAAATTTAACCCTAACCTAACCTATTTTAACCCTAACCTAACCAAATTTAACCATAACCTAACCTAATTTAACCCTAACCTAACCTAATTTAACCCTAACCTAATTTAACCCTAACCTAACCTAATTTAACCCTAACCTAACCAAATTTAACCCTAACCTAACCTAATTTAACCCTAACCTAACCTAATTTAACCCTAACCTAACCTAATTTAACCCTAACCTAACCAAATTTAACCCTAACCTAACCTAATTTAACCCTAGCCTAACCTAATTTAACCCTAACCTAACCTAATTTAACCCTAACCTAACCTAATTTAACCCTAACCTAATTTAACCCTAACTTAACCTAATTTAACCCTAACCTAGCCTAATTTAACCCTAACCTAATTTAACCCTAACCTAACCTAATGTAACCCTAACCTAACCTAATGTAACCCTAACCTAACCTAATTTAACCCTAACCCAACCCTAATTTAACCCTTACCTAACCAAATTTAACCCTTACCTAACCAAATTTAACCCTAACCAAATTTAACCCTTACCTAATTTAACCCTAACCTAATTTAACCCTTACCTAACCAAATTTAACCCTTACCTAACCAAATTTAACCCTCACCTAACCAAATTTAAACCTTACCTACTCCTATGAAGACCTCACCGTTCAGGAACTTTCAGTTTCCTGGTCACCTGCGTGATTATCACAAGGGGAGATCAGCCGTTAGTCACACAGCGATGAGACAGAATAAGTCATTACAAAACTCAAGGACACACTTAATTACTGTGTCTAAAATCTCATTAGCCTTAATTAATCCTAGTAAACGTCTGTGGATGTAGAAATTATTGCCCCACCCCTCCCCCAAGACAAGCAAGGTAGACAACAGTGTGTTGGTATGGAAGATTGCAGAAAAAAAAAATCACAGGAAAAAAGTCACAGAAAAACAGTCACAAGAAATAAAGTCTCAGGGGGAAAAACCCCTCATATGTATTTGCATGGGAACTCGAACCACAACCCTAAGTAACAAACCTCAATGTCTTATATATATATATAATTTTTTTATGTTTATCTGGATTATCTTTGCTAAAACAAACACAAACCGTTGTTTAGTAGAAAGATTCTCTTTAAAAAAATGTGACGAATATTCACTCACGCATTCATAATGACCTTTACTTACTTTTCCCTAGATCGTGAAGGGCTCTAGATCTATATCAGATGATTAGCTTTCATTTGATTAAAATAAATTACACGCTCATTACTGACTCAACGCATCGTTATTATTTTTTTTCCTAAGAGAAGACAACTCTGAGGTCACACGAGTTACAGTTCGCAATATCAAGTGGCTGATTAATTGCCCCTTGACTGAAGTGCATCGTAACGAGAGAGGTTTTTTCGTTGGCTGATGGACCGCATGTGGTGTCGTTGTTTTATGTAACACGCGTTTTGATTGGTTGTGAGAGGTCTATTCCTGATCATTGCTAGGCTGAGTGTGCCAATGTCAAGGTCACGGCTATGACAGCTGAGAGAAATTTAATTTAGGATGTTTGAAATACAATTTTATACATTAACAAATTCTTTTATCTGACGCTTAAAATTAAATAAACTGTGTATCCATAATGTAAACATTTTGGCTATTAGTACATATAGGCCTATCCTAATGATTGAAGAACTGTTATTTAATTCATTATTGATGGAATGATTAATTATATAAAGCCCCCTTAGCAGTATGATAACAAAAATTAACCGGCTATGCAGCTAAGGTTAGGATTTGGCCTTAGATGGATCAGTGTAGTTCCAGCTCAAGGATTATGGTTAACGTTAGGGCTGAGCTTTATCAAAAAGTAATTGTATCAATATTATCAGAAAAAATAGATTCACTAAGGTTATAAAAAGGTTACTGGAATAAAGGATAAAAATAATTTCATACAATAACCTTCTGTCAGCTTATCGTTTCGTACCAGCTTTAATTATATATTATATATATTAGACCGAAAATATGAGAAGGATAGATATTTCGGTAGGTTAATTATCCATAAAGTGAATATTTCCCAGTTTTTTAAAAGGGATGTACTTTTAAACAACAAAACTAAAAATAAATTCGAGGCACTAATTTCAACACAGACTCGGAAATGATCACGTGATTTTGTTTACAAACAGATCCTTGTGTATGCTAGTCGATGATACAACAAGGATATTAAAACAACTATCTGAGCGTATCTACCTACACATATTCTAACATGATTCAACATGACTATCTAGTTGTACCTGGTTGAATCTGCCCATACATATTTTAACATGACACGACATGGATATTAAAACACAACTATCTGGCCGTATCTACCTACACATATTCTAACATGATTCAACATAACTATCTAGTTGTACCTGCTTGAATCTGCCCATACAAATTTTAACATGACACGGCATGGATATTAAAACCCAACTATCTGGATGTATATGCCCACATATAATCTATTATGACACGACATGGATATTAAAATAAACCGGGAGCGATCTCCCCGAAACTTTCTCGAATATCCTTATATAAAAAAAACAGGGGATGGGAACTCGGGATATAGACAAGAATTTTAATCCATTAACAATACTTAAACTTTTTAAAATAGAATAAAATCTCGTAGAAAAAAGAATTGCACACCTGTAAACGCCAAATAAAATGTGCATGATCGTGTGGAATATTATTAGTACTTTGTAAATTTATATTAGTTTTTTGAGAAATCGGAAATAGCGTAAATTAGTACTTCCGATCAACGGAAATTACTCAAAATTTGAAAGAAGGTATAGAATTAGATCTTTTACTTACATGTGAAATTTCATTTATCTATCTGAAATAGTACTCATGTTATACGCTTTTGAAAAATTCAAAGTAGAAAAAATACCACTTCCGGTTATCGGAAATCGCTCAAAAGTTGAAACGGATCTATAATTTTGATATAATACTTATATATGAAATTTCATCAACCTAACTGTAACGGTACTCAAGTTATCGTGTTTACACACACACAGACACACAGACACACAGACATACGGACGTAATTGCAAAGTCCAGTTTTTCCGAATCGATAACGCATAAAACGCCAAAATGTTTATATATTTGTATTTATAATGTTTGCCTGATTAAAATAAGTCCTCTATACTCCGGATGTGATGAAGGACTGAGGAGGTGAAAACTGTCAAAATTTCATGTTATTTTTGTGCACAATTACAATACTTTCTATATACTTCGTATATACGAGAAAGTAAAAATCAGAAAAAATACTTTTTTACTTTCTCGTATATACGAAGTATAGAGAAAGTATTGTAATCGTGCACAAAAATCACTTGAAATTTTAACAATTTTCACCGTATTACACCTCAGTCCTTCATCACATCCGAAGTATAGAGGACTTATTTTAATCGGGCAAAAATTATCAATCCAGATTTATCAAAATTAAGAGGTTTTATGCGTAATCCAGTCTGAAAAACTGGGCTTTGCAATTCTGTCCGTATGTCTGTGTGTCTGTGTGTGTGTCCGTGTGTAAACACGATTACTTGAGTACCGTTATAGCTAGGTTGATGAAATTTCATATATAAGTATTTTATCAAAATCGTAGATCCGTATCAACTTTTGAGCGATTTCCGATAACCGGAAGTGGTACTTTTCCTACTTTGAATTTTTCAAAAGCCTATAACTTGAGTACTATTTCAGATAGATAAATGAAATTTCACATGTAAGTAAAAGATCTAATTCTCTACCTTCTGTTAAATTTTGAGTAATTTCCGTTGACCGGAAGTAGTAATTTACGCTACTTCCGATTTCTCAAAAAACTAATGTAAATTTTTAAAGTACTAATAATATTGCGCGCTATTGTACACTTTTTTATTTGGCGTTCACTAGTTCACTTGGCGTGCAATTATTTTGTCTACGAGATTTTAATCTATTTTTAAAACTTTAAGTATTTAAAATGGATTAAAAATCATGTCAATAGCCCGAGTTCCCATCCCCTGTTGTTTTATATAAGAATATTCGAGAAAGTTTAGGGGAGATCACTCCCGGTTTATTTTTTTCACAAATTAAAAAATTTTCACAGGAGCTTATAGTGAAGTCACATAAGGTAACACTAAAATAATTAGGTTCTACCTATGATATATATTATTGTTGATCGTCTGTAATAAATTTACTCATACCCATATGGGTTATTTACTATTAGTTGTACCTTACTCCCGGTAGAGGCGGTTGAATTTTATTTTTTATTTACTGATTGTTGTTAGTATAAACGGTGCAATTAATCAACTACCGTTGACAGTCGGTTAGAACTGCTTGAAATCTGTTTCGATCCAGACAGAAAGTCAAACAGAAAAACAGATGGATGGAAAGAAAAGAACAACAAACTAAGGTAGCAAAATAAATAAAAGCTGGTAAAAATGTAATATTGCCTTTAAGAAATTGCACACCGCTCAAATTAAAAATAAAACTATTATTGCCGCACTTTTTTTGATTCAGTGCCTGATTGTCTATATTGTACACGTTAGTTACTTCCGAAATAGAAAAAAAAAATCATCGATTCTGTTACGGATGAATAAAAGTAGGTTAACGTTATTTTAATTGTTTTTAAAACGTTAGAAATATATCTTGCTTTGAAAATCTATGTCTAATAGTAAGAATGTATTATTTTTATTCTTATTTATGTTTGCACTATTTCATTTAAAACTATTCAAAGCTTATAAATGATTACCTTGTTTAGCGTACGTATTAATGTTCAGCCAATAAATAATTCCTATGCAAGTGCTAAATATTTATGACATGTTTACTTTAGGAATGTTTCCATCATGACGTCATCAGAGATATGTGTTAATATGGTCAAGTGTTTGGAGAATGTCTGGAGTGATCAAATGTTGTTTGACTTTGTGGTTAAGATCGCAGACGAAACTATCGAATGTCATCGGCTAATCCTAGCTGCATGCTCGGAATTTTTTAAGGGCCTCTTCCGTTCCGGCATGCGAGAAGTCACGGAGAATTGTGTTGTATTGGAAGATATTTCCAGTGACGTATTTAAGATCATTCTGAAAATTGTATACACAGGTTCTAATCTGTTGACTTTAGAAAATAATTTTGAAGTCTGGCGCGCGGTTCATCAGCTACAGATCCCATTTTTAGTGAATTTGTGCGAGACTTTTGCTATAGAAGCACTTACAGTAGATACTTGGGGCAATATTTACACAAATGCTAAACTTTTAGATTCGAAAAGAGTTCTTAAAGGGCTTCAAACTTTCATGTTAAAAAACTTTGAACAAGTCAGTCTTTCAACAACATTTCTGCAAATGTCTTTCAGTGAAGTTCGTGATTTGATACAGAGTCAAGACCTCGTAGTTGCTAGTGAGGATATAGTCCTAGAGTCTGTGATAAGATGGGTCGGTTTTATACCTCATAGTGAGCTTAACAGAAACAACGTTTTGGAAACTCATTCTAAACCTAATATGAACGGAAATGATCCAATTACTGAAACAACATTGGTTGATAAAAATCACGGCGACATTACAAAAAGCATTGAAGAAAATAACACAAATGCTATAATTGAGGCAAACTCTATTATTGAAACAAATCCCGAGTTGAAAGATTACCGTAGTGATAAGTCTCGTGATATTCTACCTGACTATTCTTCTAGGAAAGATAAACTTACAGAGTTGTTGCAGCACGTGAGGACGTGTCTTGTAAGTCCATCTGTTTTATCTCATGTCTACAAAATGAAAATCATTTCTGAAAGTAATGTGTTAATGAATATTATATTTGATGCGATATACTATGTTCAAAACTTTAGACACGGTCAGTGGCCAACGGCTGCTATCCAACGATCTTGTAGTAAATATTTTGAAGCTGGAGTACTCGAACAAAACGATGGTGAATTTACTGTGCTAAACGTACTCGAATACAAATTGTATGATATTCCAAAATGTAAATTTCTACAAGAAAATGTTCAGCTCGTCTCTTTTGACGGTGAACTTTTTGCTACAGGGAGGCAACTCAACCAACCCAATGGACCTTGTAAACTTTTTGTATTTTGCGACAAATACTGGTTGGAGGTTCTGTCAATGCCAGGACCGAATTTGCTCTTGTTGTCACATGATCAATTTATTTACATTTTTAACAAGGACAATCAAATCATTTACAGAATACAGCCAAAGCAAAAACTACCTATTTTAGAAACGTTTACACTGCTCCCGAAAAATGCTGAAATTAAACATTCGATGAACTTTGAAAAGTTTATTTTAATATTTTGCTCTGAAACTGACAATGGCATAGACAAAACAGCTGTCCATAAATTAGATATTTCATCCAAAATTTGGACTAAATTAGCCATCCTGGATGGAGCAGCTGAACACATAATTAGTTTCAAGAACGATAACTACTGCTATGTTTTACAAGCCGACGGATGTTTGTGGACTATTTTAAATTCAAATTCAAACTCGATCATTGAACTAAAATTTGTTTTAAAACTTTGGAATATACAAAAAATCTTATACGGCGCTTTGGCATACAGGGACCTACTTATTATTGGATTTGATTGCCCGAGTCCTTCAACAATACACGTGGATAGAGTAAAAATAGTTCCTGGACACTTTCAAGAGATAAAATACTGGACATGTAAAGATAAATGTTCAAATTTAATTCCTATCACATTACCGAAAAAGTATATATCTTAAACTTACTGCTTAGGATTGTTTCCAACTTATACTTGACTGTTTAATTTACCTCTTTTAAAACAAGAGATTGATCCTCTAAGATGTCATTTTTACTCATCAGTTATATCTATACCATTTTTATGAAATAAAGCTGCATCTTTAAATTTAGTTAAAACAAATATCAAAATAATAAAATTAAATAATTTCTATAGTAAGACAAGCAGATTTTTTTTTTTTACTTTAAATTTTGTAATGAAATTAAACTTTTACATTTTTTTTAGATATATCTTACAAATAAACAAAAAGTTTTTGCTTATTCAAGAAACAGCTGGTGGCAACAATACGTGATAGGTGAACCATGTGTATTTACCCAAACAGGCCTACTGTAATTTGCATGTTAGTAATTTAAAAACATCTTTAACTGGTGATTTGAATAACACCGTGTATTAGTGATACAAATATAAATATTGGGGCATTTTGTGTAGTTAAATCTATAACTTTTTCAGTTTAAATTAAAAAAAATATTTTTCCAATTTGTTGAATTTAGAGAAGAGGTAGCCTGTCGTATTATTGATGTTTTTTAAAAATCAAGTCGAATTGTTACAGATAGATTGTCTCTGTTAGCTGGACTTAGACTTGTGTTTATCGTCGCCTGGCATTTGAGTCGTTTTACACACAAAAACACTTATATTTATAAAATGTATTCTAAATGCATTCAATTCTTTAAATACATTTTAAAAAGTTATATTTACCAGAACAGAATATTTACAACTGATTGTCTGCGAATGTCAAAAACATGCTTTTAATAGATATCATTATATCAATTGTTTCATATATTTATACATCAAAACATGTAAAAATAAATACTTGTTTAAAATGCTTTAAGTGTGATGCATACTATCTTCTTTGATATAATTACATACTTATATATATATATATATATATATATATATATATATATATATATATATATATATATATATATATATATATATATATATATATATATATATATATATATATATTGTTCTAGTTTGATAACTGTTGATTTAATCTCAATATTTTGTAGAATACGTCACAGTGTTGTTTATACGGACCGATAACATAATGTTATTTTTTATCATTTGTAATTAGATATACTAAACACTCTATTTTATATTTCTCCAGTTTGTACACACATTTTTATTACATAGAATGTGCAGCAAATTACTTTATAATACCACTTCCTCAGGGGTATGAGAGTAATGCTCAACTACTGAGGGTTATTCCGAGTAGGGGCTAATCCTGAGATATAAAATAATTCACAATGTACGTGTTGAGCCAAATGCAATTTCTTTTGGAATAAAAAAAAATTGCCTAGTCACTGAAAATGTTAACTAAATTCGTTTAACTTTAAGTCCGACAAAAACCTTGCAATTGAGTTTTTATAATCATACTTATTTTTATACCACCTAATACGATTTTAAAAATAATATTTCTATTCATATTTCAAACTTTAGTCACTGTATTTAGCCACTGAATATACCAAAGCCAGATATCTGTAGTTCTGCAAATCCACACAATTTGGTTTTTCATAATCCCACTTTTTGTAACACCGCGTCGGATTTAAAAAAAAAAAGAAAAAAAAATCAAGAATGTGCACACAGTTCAAAATAAATATAAATCTATTAGTATTATTGTCGCATTTATTATGATTCAGTGCTAGACTATCCATAAACATGAAACAAGGTGTATATTAAATTACTTAGAGGTTAACGCTTTTAATTAAAAAAAAAGTTACATTATACCTTGTTTTGGCAATTCATTTCTAGTAGTACGAATGTATTACGGTTATTCTTACTTATGCTTGTACTGCTTAAATAAAAAAAAAACTAAAGCTTCTTAAAAAAACACATGCATTATGTATGGATTATATCAATGTTCACTTAATAAATAAACCGGGAGTGATCTCCCCTAAACTTTCTAGAATATTCTTATATAACTTGGAATATAGACATGATTTTTAATTACTTAAACTTTTAAAAATAGAATATAATCTCATAGTAAAAAGAATTGCGCACCAAGCGAACGCCAAAACAAAATGTGCATAATAGTGCGCAATATTATTTAAAACAGTTTTTTGAGAAATCGGAAATAGCGTAAATTAGTACTTCTGGTCAACGGAAATTACTCAAAATTTGACAGAAGGTAGAGATGTAGATCTTTTACTTACAAGTAAAATTTCATTTATCTATCTGAAATAGTACTCAAGTTATAGGCTTTTTAAAAATTAAAAGTAGAAAAAGCATCACTTCCGGTTATCGGAAATCGCTCAAAAGTTGATACGGATCTACGATTTCGATAAAATACTTATATATGAAATTTCATCAACCTAGCTGTAACGGTACTCAAGTTATCGTGTTTACACACAGACAGACACACACATACACACACACACACACAGACACACAGACATACAGACAAGATTGCAAAATTATGTTTTTCCGTATCAGTGAGGTGTAAAACGTCGAGATTTGCAAAAATCTCGATTTTTTTTTTGCACGATTACAAGACTTTCTCTATACTTTGTATATCCGAGAAAGTAAAAAAAAAGTATCTGGCTCTATCTGCCTACATATAATCTAACCGGCACCCAACCGTGTTCTTACAATTCAAATATCAACAGTCCTTACATACAATATAGCCACTATACAATTGCTCACACAATAGGCCGCCATATAGTTAAAGTGGGGGAGCGACTTTAAATATTGATGCCCCCCCCCCCCCCCACACACACACATAATCTAAAGTACTGCATTACTCCTAGTCTTAAATAAAACAAACAAACCATTTAGTGAAATAACTTTATGATCAATGGCAAACAAGGGAAACCAATTCATTGAAAATGTTATAAATAAGGATCGGGTTTTAAGGAGAGGATTAAGACATGAATGCAGGCTAAGTTTGAGTCAACAGGTCATATGGCACACAATATTTTGGCACGCAATACTTAATTGTGTTGGAGGGAAAATACAGAAGTTGAACTTGTAGATTGATCCCATCCAATGCTACAATTAAGAAAGAAGAAGAAGAAAACAAAACTCTCTAGAAGGGCCGTCGTAATAATACAACTGACAGCTTTTGACTAGCAGAAATGAAAAGCATCCTAGTCGATCTTTAGGTCATCCCGACCCCTGTTCCGCCTCTGGAAGGTCATCCAACATGGGCTCAGCAAGGTCCCCCAACACGACAGTGAGTGAGGCGTCAGTGTTCAAACTGCTCAGGCTTTGGGTCACGTAGACCTGGATGGACGGCTGCAGTTGCGGGTCACAGGCCGGGGTCAAGGTCACTGTAAGGTCAAGGTGGAAAAAAGTAATATATCACTACACAGTAATGAATAAAATACTCTAATACGAGTTAATCCATTCCCATAAATTCATTTAATAACATTGATTCTAGACCCTATAGCACATTTTAGCAAGTTTTATATCTGCTTGTATGAAGTAGGGTTTGTGCCACAATGGGGACTCAATGCTTTTAGTGTTAGACTGACTCGAGTTAACAGTCCTGTGTTGTTGTTTTTGTCTTGTATCCATGTTTGTTAAGTTAGGTGGTTTGGTCAGGAGACTTGTGTCACGTGGTTCGTGTAGGTCAGATGGGTCATCTAGGTCAGACGAGAGTAGGTAACTTAGGGCATTTAGTTCACGTGAGGCTTCTAAGCCAAATAGGTCATCTGGGTTAGTAGGTCATCTAGGTCAGTCGTCGGAAGTAGGTCAGATGGGGTATCTAGGTCACATCGAACTTCTAGGTTAAGTATATCATCTAGGTCAAATAGGTTAATAGGTCATTTATATCAAATATGTCACATATGTTATGTAGGTCACATAACTCGTTGAGGTTTAAAATATGTCATCTAGGTAAAATATATCATCTAGATCAACTAGGTCTATGTCATCTAGGTCAAATTTGTCATATAGGTCAGGCGGGTCATCTAGGTCACATTAATTATTAAAAAAATGTAAGCAACTCACCTGTAGGAGTAGGAAATGTCTACAGGAGGCCAGACGAGAGCTTCAAGCAAGAATTGTTCTACTATCAGACGACATCTCGCGTCCTCAAGTCTACAGGCTAGCAAGGTCAAGGGTAGCAGCAGTAAGGGCAAGGCTGCAGCAGCAAGGTCAAGGCTGCTGCAGCAGCAGATAAAGACCAAAAGCCGAAATATGACGTCATGCTCTAGCTCTCGCGACAGTAAAGGAGAAGCAGGGGGAAATACAAGTTTTCGCTAATTAATAAGTCTAATTAGTCTAATAGGGAAACAGTTTAGAAGATTAGATAGAAGATATATATATATATATATATATATATATATGTATATATATATATGTATATATATGTATATATATATATGTATATATATGTATATATATATATATATATATATGTATATATATATATATATATATATATATATATATATATATTTCCCTACGTGAATATGTTGTTAATTATTTACATTTTTAAATTCATTCTAATTTAATATGTTACCACTTAGAATTCGAACCTTTAATTTTAAATTTGCATTGTATTGTTAACGAAATAAAAATATGTACATCGAAAATCAGCGTCTAATTTAATAGGACACTGCAAGGACCCTTAAGACTAAGTCTACTCCAAGATATAAGGGGAAGCTACTGCAACTATCGTTTGTGCTTCAGACCATAATGCAAGGGACCGTACTCTGTAAAGTTATGAACGAACTGCTTTATTTAACTCTCAAAGCTCTTCTGATTGTTTAAATGTGTATCGTCTTTCATTGTTTTGCAAGATTATTTTTTCATTATTTGTTCAGTATCCGATATAAAGTACATCGTATTTAGGTTAGTAGGTCAAAAGGTCAGGAGGTAACTCGTCCCAAATATCGACATTCAAACTTTGAAGAAACACTTCAAGAAAGCACGACTTCAAATGATGAATCAGATATAATTTTAATTGTTTAGGAAAATAGTTTTCAAGAAAGTTTCCCCAAAAAAGTCCTTACAAGGTCATTTAAAAAAAATTTCCGTGTAAGCATTTTTAAAAATGTGTTAATTAGCTATTATTTATTTTAATTCAATTTTAGTCTAGACTTAGACTGTGATTGAAAGTTCATTTTATTTGAAAAACCTAAAACGTAAATTATATTTTAAAAGCTTACGAACTTAACGTGTGCCTATGTCAAGTTTGTCAATTAATTGGCAACAGCATATATCAAATTTTAAAAAAATTTCCAGTGTTCAAAATATTACGTGGATCATAAACATACTTTTATTTTTTTGTGTCTTGGGAAGAAACTGGTACGTTGATTTTGGTGTCTGGTCGCTGTTCAGTTAACAATGCTAACCTATCTAGTGTGTGTGTTCGTGTGTGATTATGGGGTGTTTATATATATTGTGTATGTGTGTATTCTTGTGGGATTATGGTGTGTCTATATGTTTGTGTGTGTGTTCGTGTGTGATTATGGTGTGTCTATATGTTTGCGTGTGTGTGTTCGTGTGTGATTATAGTGTGTCTATATGTTTGTGTGTGTGTGTTTACGATGAATGGGGTTGTGTATCTTGCTAGCTCTGACATCTGCTGATCTGCGATGACATCTAAACTGACATTTGACATTCGAATCGACTTTAAGATTGACTTTCAAATTCAACATTAAAATAAAATGTACTCAACAATGACAGTAGCAATTGACGTAGAGTGACCTTCGTACAAATGACGTTGCGGCGTGAGTGAACGAGTTAATTATTTTCAACTGCTGTGAGCAGAACACACCACAGCACGACCGTTCTTTCAATGACCTCTCAATGACCTCTCAATTACCTATCGGACTTGACGGCAGACGATGACCACCAAGAGATAACACCACACTATTCAAACAACTGTTTCACCACACTATTCAAACAACTGTTACACTCTACGGTGTAACCAAGTGTTTTCTCCAAGTGGAGTTTTAAACAATGCAATGCAGCATGTGGCTACACACTGCTGCTTCAGGGGCGGAGTCAGAACTGCGCAATACCGGAGGGAGGGGGGGAGAAAAACGGGGAGTTTCCTAAAAGAAAGATGGGTCCCATCTGCACCCTGTGTAAGCTTTTAAACGACAAATTTTACACCCTCTAAATAAATTCTGCTCTAAATAAAAGTAGATTTATATCAGTCAAAGTCCGATAGATAACTGAATAAGAGATGTTTTTTATTTTATTTTTTTACTTAGCTCTAATGAGGTTTGGGAGGAAAGGGAGACAATATGATGCTAGCCCGTTAGGTCCGATCAACATTCATTAAAAGTAACTTAAGTAACAATGTACAGGCCAACACTTTACCAAAGTCTACTATAGCTATAGCACTATATCTACATTCATTACACTAATAAAAAAAATATCACGCTAATTTTAAAAATTACATCTTTTTTAAATAACTTTTTATAACAATATGTTTTTATACTCAATTGACCAGCTGTTAAATTTTACATATTTTTTTATTCGCGGCTTAAAGTGTCTAAGCCTACACGGGAGATAACTCATTAGAAGGGGAGGCCACTTGCATCAAACAGAGGCTATTCCTAATTGAGGTCGGATTTTTTTTTCGCTTTGAAGAGCTCATTAACCAGCCAAGCAGCTGGAGTGTCTGGCACGGAAATGTGCTGAACACGACAAAACATGACAGGAACTAGGGCACGTTTTTTTTTCTTCAGGTGATCGACCTAAATACCAGCCTAGGTATCCCATCGTGAAGGTGTTCGCGCCTGTTTGTTTAATTAAAGGGGAGACAAACGGATAAATGCCAGTGTCACGCTGGTGGTCAACATGGGACACAACTCGTGTAAAAAATTATTTATAGATAGGATCAGAGACTCGAAGAAACAGGGACAGTTGATTCATTAAATATACAACCGTAAAAAATAAAAGTAAAGAGATTTGCTCAAGAATTGTTTTAGTACCCATAGAATCCCGATAAAATATAATAGCTTATAATATGTTTATTTTTTACACCTACTTAATGTCAGAACGAATTTTTTATAAAAACCATAATGTTACGTTCGTGTTCACTCAAATAATTTATACACTTAAACACCAGAGTTTTATATATGTACCACCTTACTTAAATGCGAGCATTTAAGATGTACATTAATAGGGGCTTTTTATATATTTAAGTTACTTATTTCCTCAAAGAAATGTAAACCAAGTTACTGTAAATTTGTTGTATTTCCTCTTTCTTACTGTATATGATTAATATATTTACTTATTTTTTCAAAGAAATGTAAAGCAATGTTACTGTAAATATGTTGTATTTCCTCTTTCTTCCTGTATTGATTACTATATGTACTTATTTATTCAAAGATATGTAAACCATGTTACTGTAAATATGTTGTATTTTGTTTTATGGAAAATAAAAGTATTAAAAAAAAAAATCCTTAAAAAGTAGTCCCAGATTGTAAGTGGCAAAATTAAAATAAAACTCATTCAGTTAAGAGTCTTGTTTATTTATTTGACTGTACAATCTTCTGAGTTTATCACTACGAATACCTATCTACCGGGTATATATTCAGTATCTGGTAAAATACACTTTGCTAAAGCAAATAGGCGCCACACATACATATACATATCTGTACTTCGCATATTTTTCTTGTACTAAGTGTGATGTGTACTGTTTGCCAATGTGACTGGTCAGATCTACTTGACATACATTGACGATAAGACGAATAATCGTGTCAGGTACTAAATAGAGCTGAGTGAACTCATTCTTGATGTGTCTATTCACCTGATCACTATAACTGTCCAGGCAGAGATTTTCTTCTTCTTCGTCGTTCCTAATTGTAGTATTGGACTTAATATCCTCCAATCTAATTAAGTATTACGGGTCAACCAGTAACACAGTGACCCCGATTACAGCCAAGAACAAACTATTGTTGTTAGATTTTGGTGTCTCCTACCCTAGATGGGTTGTTGTCATCTGCCCGGGGTTCAAACTATGAGCTTAACCGACCCAGCAGACAGAGTTATCCACCAAATATTTCACTTCATTTGCAATATACAAGCTGCACATCTAGCTAAGATCAAAACTCGAACTGGGGATCTTTGGTTTATCAACATGAGATAAACTCGGGATCTTTGGTTTATCAACATGAGATAAACTCGGGATCTTTGGTTTATCAACAGGAACTCGGGATCTTTGGTTTATCAACAGGAACTCGGGATCTTTGGTTTATCAACAGGAACTCGGGATCTTTGGTTTATCAACAGGAACTCGGGATCTTTGGTTTATCAACGGGACTTGAACTCGGGATCTTTGGTTTATCAACATGAGATAAACTCGGGATCTTTGGTTTATCAACATGAGATTTACTCGGGATCTTTGGTTTATCAACATGAGATGAACTCGGGATCTTTGGTTTATCAACAGGACTTGAACTCGGGATCTTTGGTTTATCAACAGGACTTGAACTCGAGATCTTTGGTTTATCAACATGAGATAAACTCGGGATCTTTGGTTTATCAACAGGAACTCGGGATCTTTGGTTTATCAACATGAGATAAACTCGGGATCTTTGGTTTATCAACATGAGATAAACTCGGGATCTTTGGTTTATCAACATGAGATAAACTCGGGATCTTTGGTTTATCAACAGGAACTCGGGATCTTTGGTTTATCAACTTGAGATAAACTCGGGATCTTTGGTTTATCAACAGGAACTCGGGATCTTTGGTTTATCAACATGAGATAAACTCGGGATCTTTGGTTTATCAACGGGACTTGAACTCGGGATCTTTGGTTTATCAACATGAGATAAACTCGGGATCTTTGGTTTATCAACAGGAACTCGTGATCTTTGGTTTATCAACATGAGATAAACTCGGGATCTTTGGTTTATCAACATGAGATGAACTCAGGATCTTTGGTTTATCAACATGAGATGAACTCAGGATCTTTGGTTTATCAACGGGACTTGAACTCGGGATCTTTGGTTTATCAACATGAGATAAACTCGGGATCTTTGGTTTATCAACATGAGATGAACTCATGATCTTTGGTTTATCAACATGAGATGAACTCGGGATCTTTGGTTTATCAACATGAGATAAACTCGGGATCTTTGGTTTATCAACATGAGATAAACTCGGGATCTTTGGTTTATCAACGGAACTTGAACTCAGGATCTTTGGTTTATCAACATGAGATAAACTCGGGATCTTTGGTTTATCAACTTGAGATAAACTCGGGATCTTTGGTTTATCAACAGGAACTCGGGATCTTTGGTTTATCAACATGAGATAAACTCGGGATCTTTGGTTTATCAACGGGACTTGAACTCGGGATCTTTGGTTTATCAACATGAGATAAACTCGGGATCTTTGGTTTATCAACATGAGATAAACTCGGGATCTTTGGTTTATCAACATGACTTAAACTCGGGATCTTTGGTTTATCAACAGGAACTCGTGATCTTTGGTTTATCAACATGAGATAAACTCGGGATCTTTGGTTTATCAACGGAACTTGAACTCAGGATCTTTGGTTTATCAACATGAGATAAACTCGGGATCTTTGGTTCATCAACTTGAGATAAACTCGGGATCTTTGGTTTATCAACAGGAACTCGGGATCTTTGGTTTATCAACATGAGATAAACTCGGGATCTTTGGTTTATCAACGGGACTTGAACTCGGGATCTTTGGTTTATCAACATGAGATAAACTCGGGATCTTTGGTTTATCAACATGAGATGAACTCAGGATCTTTAGTTTATCAACATGAGATGAACTCAGGATCTTTGGTTTATCAACTTGAGATAAACTCGGGATCTTTGGTTTATCAACGGGACTTGAACTCGGGATCTTTGGTTTATCAACATGAGATAAACTCGGGATCTTTGGTTTATCAACATGAGATAAACTCGGGATCTTTGGTTTATCAACAGGAACTCGGGATCTTTGGTTTATCAACATGAGATAAACTCGGGATCTTTGGTTTATCAACATGAGATGAACTCAGGATCTTTGGTTTATCAACATGAGATGAACTCAGGATCTTTGGTTTATCAACAGGAACTCGGGATCTTTGGTTTATCAACATGAGATGAACTCAGGATCTTTGGTTTATCAACATGAGATTTACTCGGTATCTTTGGTTTATCAACAGGAACTCGGGATCTTTGGTTTATCAACATGAGATAAACTCGGGATCTTTGGTTTATCAACATGAGATAAACTCGGGATCTTTGGTTTATCAACATGAGATAAACTCGGGATCTTTGGTTTATCAACGGAACTTGAACTCAGGATCTTTGGTTTATCAACATGAGATAAACTCGGGATCTTTGGTTTATCAACATGAGATAAACTCGGGATCTTTGGTTTATCAACATGACTTAAACTCGGGATCTTTGGTTTATCAACAGGAACTCGTGATCTTTGGTTTATCAACATGAGATAAACTCGGGATCTTTGGTTTATCAACATGAGATAAACTCGGGATCTTTGGTTTATCAACTTGAGATAAACTCGGGATCTTTGGTTTATCAACAGGAACTCGGGATCTTTGGTTTATCAACATGAGATAAACTCGGGATCTTTGGTTTATCAACATGAGATGAACTCAGGATCTTTGGTTTATCAACAGGAACTCGGGATCTTTGGTTTATCAACATGAGATAAACTCGGGATCTTTGGTTTATCAACGGGACTTGAACTCGGGATCTTTGGTTTATCAACTTGAGATAAACTCGGGATCTTTGGTTTATCAACAGGAACTCGGGATCTTTGGTTTATCAACATGAGATAAACTCGGGATCTTTGGTTTATCAACATGAGATGAACTCAGGATCTTTGGTTTATCAACATGAGATGAACTCAGGATCTTTGGTTTATCAACAGGAACTCGGGATCTTTGGTTTATCAACATGAGATGAACTCAGGATCTTTGGTTTATCAACATGAGATTTACTCGGTATCTTTGGTTTATCAACAGGAACTCGGGATCTTTGGTTTATCAACATGAGATAAACTCGGGATCTTTGGTTTATCAACATGAGATAAACTCGGGATCTTTGGTTTATCAACATGAGATAAACTCGGGATCTTTGGTTTATCAACATGAGATAAACTCGGGATCTTTGGTTTATCAACGGAACTTGAACTCAGGATCTTTGGTTTATCAACAGGAACTCGTGATCTTTGGTTTATCAACATGAGATAAACTCGGGATCTTTGGTTTATCAACATGAGATAAACTCGGGATCTTTGGTTTATCAACGGAACTTGAACTCAGGATCTTTGGTTTATCAACATGAGATAAACTCGGGATCTTTGGTTTATCAACATGAGATAAACTCGGGATCTTTGGTTTATTAACATGACTCGAACTCGGGATTTTTGGTTGAGTAATGTTTTTTTCTACCGCCTGCCCACTTATTCAACCAAGTTTTATCCATTACAGTCTAGATAGATTTTGTGTTTTTGGTAGTTTAAATTTCTAAAAATGATAAATCTATACAGACGTGTCATCTGGTACAAAATGATGAAGCAATATTGAATTTGGACCGTGAGTGTTAAGTGATGAACACATTGGCACATACAACATACACACTACAACATAAGATCGACACACATAAATCGAGGAAAGAATGACGGCTGAAGTTAAGTACAAATAAATAGTTTATTTATCACAACAAAACAAAAATCACAAATGGCTAAACACATTTTTTATATCTCTGTCCAAAAATTATTTCTACAGCCTGTTAAACAAATTATTGAATTTTTGTAACGTTTTATGTACAGAACAGGTTTATACAATAGGCAGTGCAAATGATCACACTTAATATCCCCTTTATAATCCCTTACCAATTATTTTTTATATAAATTATAAAGTAAAATAAATAATTAAATTATATTAATTATAGGTGTTAATTTTTTTTCAATCGATTTTTTAAAAATTAAATAAATTGTATAAACTATAAATCTAATCTAGATTAACATAAATAATGGTTTAGAGTTAGGGTAAACTTTATGAATAACGCGGCATAACAAAGTGATACAGTAAAACAAATTTTAAATTGTCATGGATAAAGTGTACACAAGTTTCTAAGTGTTTACAGTAAAGCTAAAATGAAAAAAAAAATGTACAAAACAGGTTGACATGTTTGGTTTCAGGTTTTGTTTCGCTAATAAACCATAGGGTTTACTTTCGTTAACATTTTTACGGAATTAGTTTTCAACAAGACCTTAAGGGGAAGAAAGGACAATTCATTTTTTATGTTAAGTCAGTCTTGTCTTAATTAAGTATCAGGGTATTCACTAGGTTCCTAATTACACAACTAACTCAATTAACCTAAGGTAATTATATTTTTCATATAGCAAGGGAGATAACCGATCATTCAGCAGACGGTATAATCCAGCAGTCACGAGGGTGATAACTTCCGTTAGCATCTTGGTGGTAGCAGACGTCAGGGAAAATGTCGGGGAAAACTTTTTCTATCCAGGTCTGCTTGGTTTCATGCGTGTGCTGTGAGGGAGGTAAGGGAAGTAACAAGTTAGAACATGCCAGAAACACGTGAAGAATAACAAGAAATGCCACACTAGAAGAAGAAAAGCTCTTTCTTAAAAATTGTTTCATAATAATTTCATCCTAAATTTTAAACAGCCTTAAATGTTTTGTATAAAGAAAAACAAAATATTTTGAAAATTAAAAAACAAAGTGAGAAATAAAATATTAACAAAAGTGTAGGTTAGTCAAATATATAAAGCATAATAAAATCTTTAAAAATAAATAAAAGAAATGTAATTAAAAAATAAATTAAATGTACATGCTATAACGAGGCATTTCATTCAAGTTTTTTTAAAATTCTGACAAAGAAAAAGCAAGTAAAAATAGTTTTCTTTCGATTATTTGTGAGAAACTTTGATCAAAATATCCTATGCCCACGTATACTTTAACGCGACAAAGCTAAATTAAGATTACAAAATTAGTCGGGAAAAAAATTAAAAATAATCAATTTTTTTTTAAATGTATATTTCTTAATTAAGCCTAGTTGTTTTGTTTGTTTAATCAAGAGTAGGTACACTAA
Source organism: Physella acuta (assembly GCF_028476545.2). Classification (NCBI taxonomy): domain Eukaryota; kingdom Metazoa; phylum Mollusca; class Gastropoda; family Physidae; genus Physella; species Physella acuta. Next base: position 277,735 of record NW_026732125.1, read on the forward strand.
GTACTAAGTGGTTAATTTTAAAAAATAACCTTTGAAGCATATAATTATAGCAAAAAAGAAGAAAAAATAGAAAGGGTTTCAGTAGCTCTTTAAAAAATGCAATTTAAGTAAATTTCAGATAGAGGGCGCAGCAAGTCTTCGCTACAGAAAAAGGGGTAATGGCAGCATCTTCATGAAGAGAAAAAGTTGTACTGGTAAGTTAAATCCAGGAAGTTATAAAACAAATGTTTTATTGTAGTGTACACGACATATGGCAAATTGTTTCTATTGTAGTCTCTACCTACAGGGTGGTTAAGACGTGGGGGGGGGGGGGGGGGGCAAACTTGATATGCCTAGATGGGCTGGACTTCTAGGATTATTTGATGTTTTAGCCGTGATGTATTGGATTGTTTAAATTACTTGTTTCTTTTAGGGTTTCTTGGATTACTAGCTGCCCTGCTCATTATGTGTTAGAGTGTATGTGGCCATGATGTGTTAGAGTGTATGTGGCCATGATTCGTTAGAGTGTATGTGGCCATGATGTGTTAGAGTGTATGTGGCCATGATGTGTTAGAATGTTTGTGGCCATGATGTGTTAGAATGTTTGTGGCCATGATGTGTTAGAGTGTTTGTGGCCATGATGTGTTAGAATGTTTGTGGCCATGATGTGTTAGAATGTTTGTGGCCATGATGTGTTAGAGTGTTTGTGGCCATGATGTGTTAGAATGTTTGTGGCCATGATGTGTTAGAATGTTTGTGGCCATGATGTGTTAGAGTGTATGTGGCCATGATGTGTTAGAATGTTTGTGGCCATGATTCGTTAGAGTGTATGTGGCCATGATGTGTTAGAGTGTATGTGGCCATGATGTGTTAGAATGTTTGTGGCCATGATGTGTTAGAATGTTTGTGGCCATGATGTGTTAGAGTGTATGTGGCCATGATGTGTTAGAATGTTTGTGGCCATGATGTGTTAGAGTGTTTGTGGCCATGATGTGTTAGAATGTTTGTGGCCATGATGTGTTAGAGTGTATGTGGCCATGATGTGTTAGAATGTTTGTGGCCATGATGTGTTAGAATGTTTGTGGCCATGATGTGTTAGAATGTTTGTGGCCATGATGTGTTAGAATGTTTGTGGCCATGATGTGTTAGAGTGTATGTGGCCATGATGTGTTAGAATGTTTGTGGCCATAATGTGTTAGTGTGTTTGTGGCCATGATGTGTTAGAATGTTTTTGGCCATGATGTGTTAGAATGTTTTTGGCCATGATGTGTTAGAGTGTTTGTGGCCATGATGTGTTAGAATGTTTGTGGCCATAATGTGTTAGTGTGTTTGTGGCCATGATGTGTTAGAATGTTTTTGGCCATGATGTGTTAGAATGTTTTTGGCCATGATGTGTTAGAGTGTTTGTGGCCATGATGTGTTAGAATGTTTGTGGCCATGATGTGTTAGAATGTTTTTGGCCATGATGTGTTAGAATGTTTGTGGCCATGATGTGTTAGAGTGTATGTGGCCATGATGTGTTAGAGTGTATGTGGCCATGATGTGTTAGAATGTTTTTGGCCATGATGTGTTAGAGTGTTTGTGGCCATGATGTGTTAGAGTGTTTGTGGCCATGATTCGTTAGAGTGTATGTGGCCATGATGTGTTAGAGTGTATGTGGCCATGATGTGTTAGAATGTTTGTGGCCATGATGTGTTAGTGTGTTTGTGGCCATGATGTGTTAGAGTGTTTGTGGCCATGATGTGTTAGAATGTTTTTGGCCATGATGTGTTAGAGTGTTTGTGGCCATGATGTGTTAGAATGTTTGTGGCCATAATGTGTTAGTGTGTTTGTGGCCATGATGTGTTAGAATGTTTGTGGCCATGATGTGTTAGAATGTTTGTGGCCATGATGTGTTAGAATGTTTTTGGCCATGATGTGTTAGAATGTTTGTGGCCATGATGTGTTAGAATGTTTGTGGCCATGATGTGTTAGAGTGTATGTGGCCATGATGTGTTAGAGTGTTTGTGGCCATAATGTGTTAGAATGTTTGTGGCCATGATGTGTTAGAGTGTTTGTGGCCATAATGTGTTAGAGTATGTGGCCATGATGTGTTAAAATGTTTTTGGCCATGATGTGTTAGTGTGTTTGTGGCCAAGATGTGTTAGAATGTTTGTGGCCATGCTGTTATAAAAGTGTTTTTGGCCATGCTGTGTTAGTGTGTATGTGGCCATGATGTATTAGAGATTAGAGTGTTTGGGCAACTTGATGTACTAGCCATGACGTATTAGAGTGTGTGGGCAACTTGATGCCCTAGTGAGTCAGCCAACCAAATGTATTTTATTTAAACATGTATTTGTTTCGTGCCTCACCGGAAAAGTTTTTGTTTTACCCTGTAGAGGCCCCGGATGGAGCACGTGACACGAACAATGTTGACGATGTCTGCGCATGACTCAGCGTGCCGTGACAACAATTGTCAGTGTTTGAGTTTAGAGTGGACTTTACTTTTAATTTATTTGTCAAACTGCCGACAGGGCGGCATTAATGAAAGCGGATGCTGAACAAGAGAAATTTATTTGCCAAGTTTGTCGAGTGCACTGAAGAGAAAAATAATCTAAAAATCTATTTGAAAAGTGATAACAGGTAAATCTAATTTCTAAATCTACTGGTAAAAAAACCCAGTAACCTACCAACACACATTGGAAGAAATTAAGTAGTGAAAATAAGCTACAAACATAGATGTAAACGAAAAGCAGAAAGAAAAATATTGAAGTGTGAAAATTAAAATAAAGGTGCGCAGAGTTTAAGAAAGTGCAGAAATAGAACAAAAATAAACTCAAATTGTTACCATGCAACGTGTCTTGGCTGGGGAGACAAAAATTGTTTGGTTAGTAAATAAACATAGGCTCGTGCGTGTGGGAAATGTGTGGTAATAGGTGGGTAGACGTGGGGGTAACAGGTGGGTAAACCTGGAGGTAACAGGAGGGTAAACACGGAGGTAACATGAGGGTAAACATAGGGGTAACAGGAGGGGGAGGTAAACATAGAGGTAACATGAGGGTAAACATGGAGGTAACAGGAGGGGGAGGTAAACATAGAGGTAACATGAGGGTAAACATAGGGGTAACAGGAGGGGGAGGTAAACATAGAGGTAACATGAGGGTAAACATGGAGGTAACAGGAGGGGGAGGTAAACATAGAGGTAACATGAGGGTAAACATGGAGGTAACAGGAGGGGGAGGTAAACATAGAGGTAACATGAGGGTAAACATGGAGGTAACAGGAGGGGGAGGTAAACATAGAGGTAACAGGAGCGTAAACATGGAGGTAATAACATCGAACAACAGATTATATAGATCAGCACTGGCAAACAAAAAGCTTTTCCCACTACCAAAAAGCAGTCTAGCCCTCAACCGCTAGGCCACTGCGACCCTTAAATATTCCAGATGGAACAGGAACTGTGTGTAAGCGACCAGTTACAATCAGAAAACACTTTCAATTGGAGATTCAGACGCCAGTGACAGATGACACAACAAGTGACCGTCATGCCACACACAGGGGGGGGGGGGGGGGGGGGGGGTTAAACAAAAACGTGCAAGCTGTAAATACGACTAGTTTAGTCTTTACATTGGGGCCGTCATCATAATGCGACAGATTCACAAAACCTAGGTCTATCTTACTCTATACATCCAAGGGTGTAAGGGGAAGCTACTGCAGCTATCATTTTGTATGGTAGATCATAGTGTAAGGGGAAGCTACCATTTTGTATAGTAGATCATAATGTAAGGGGAAGCTACTGTAGCTATCATTTTGTATGGTAGATCATAATGTAAGGGGAAGCTACTGCAGCTATCATTTTGTATGGTAGATCATAGTGAAAGGGGAAGCTACTACAGCTATCATTTAGAACGGTAAACCCAAGTATTCGAGGAAACTACTGCAGTTAGTTTTAACCGATTTAGTACGTCAGACAACAGTGGAAAAAGAAGCTACTGCATGTATTATTTTTAGCCCTTGTACAAGCGCCTATTGTGAGCAAGATGCACTAACGTTTGGGTTTTACCGTACGGCAGACAACCGCCGCGTCATGACGTAAGAACGGAACGGCTCTAGTCTGAGTGGAGTAATTAGGACCATGAACCAGTTGATTGTGTCCAACTGTCCAGTAGACGGACTGGCAACCGTCTTGTTCTGTTCTTGTCTGCGTCTGATTCTTCGTAACAAAGTCTTGTATTTTATCATGTCTTAATTACTTCTAAGTGGCGGGCAAACAACTGTCATGCCCTGTGACTCAGATAGGTGGTGCAAGGATACGTTAACAGGGTCATTAACGGAGATGGATGGGGGGATATAAGGGGACAACATGTTGCACCGAAATTGATGACGTGTTACACTGAATGGGGTGACGTGTCACACTGAAAACGGTGACGTATTGCACTGAAATGGATGAGGAATCACACACGTTACGAAGACGACTAGTTTGTTCGAGAATGACCTCAGTAAAACAAGTTAAAAAGTTGAACCTGACACAAAAGTCGTTAAGAAGAAACGAGACAAGCTTTAGAAGGGAAAAAAAGTTTCAATTAGATTTCTATTGTCATGAAGTTTGTGGGCTGTCGTGTTATCAGCAATTTATTTCAACCGATGTAAAGGAAACCATTAAAGACGGAACGGCCAGAATAAAGGGCGGGTGCCAGCAGATCTGATGGGGACGGACAGGTCAGACAATAGCTTGACCCCTGGGCGAGGGGACCAGGAGCGTGGCCGACGCGTGCTTGACCCACCTGTACGCTAACTGACCCCTTGCACCTGGCGTCCACGCGTCTTTGAGCTCACCAATCCTAAGGCTCCATAGCCTGGATTAAATCTACACCCCCCTCCCCCACCCCAGACACGCGGCCACGACAGCTGGTTGAGCGTCTCGTAGACTTAGCGTCTTTCACGGCTCAACATATCATTCACTCATCCGAGCCTGGGCCATCTAGAGAATAATGAACTGTGGCCATCAACCCCACCCCTTGCCTATCTTACACTAACTGGGCCATCTAGAGAATAATGAACTGTGGCCATCAACGTTGCCTATCTTACACTAACAACTGGGCCATCTAGAGAATAATGAACTGTGGCCATCAACCCCACCCCTTGCCTATCTTACACTAACAACTGGGCCATCTAGAGAATAATGAACTGTGGCCATCAACCCCACCCCTTGCCTATCTTACACTAACAACTGGGCCATGCAGAGAATAATGAACTGAGGCCACCACCCCCACCCCTTGCCTATCTTACACTAACAACTGGGCCATCTAGAGAATAATGAACTGTGGCCATCAACCCCACCCCTTGCCTATCTTACACTAACAACTGGGCCATGCAGAGAATAATGAACTGAGGCCACCACCCCCACCCCTTGCCTATCTTACACTAACTGGGCCATGTAGGCTATAATGAACTGTGGCCATCAGCCCCCCACCCCACCCCCTCCCCCCCCCCTCCCCCTTGCCTATCTTACACGAACAAACCTCCCCAACATTTGGTATAAGGAGTGCAGAGGTCAAAGTTGGCTTTGTCCACTGAAAGGTCAACTTATTTGTTAAAATTGGTGGAGATGGCGTGTTTTATACTTGAGATGTGGATGAAATGCCAGTCCTACTCTTTTCTACGAGGCAAAATGTGGCAGCATCACCCACGAATATGTTGCAGCATCACCCACACACAGCATCACCCACACAGTGTCACCCACACAGTGTTACACACACAAGTTCCAGTGTCACCCACACAAAGTTCAAGCATAAATAACATCGACGCACTATAAGCCTTATTTCCCACCAAAAAAAAACAATGTTTTTACTCAGTATTATTTCCCTGCCTGTTAATTTTTTAACGTCGAATTAGCATACCATAAATGTCCTCAACTTCGGGTTCATTGTCTAGACCCGAGTGCGACAAGACGTCACAGCGAAACTAGACGTGTGTCTCCCACGCTCAGTGACGCACCATTTGTCACCGTTCGGGAAATCCCGTTCTATGGTGTGCAGCATTGTTTGGATACATTCTTCATGTCGCCGTCCACAGCTTTTTAAAACCTACCGTACACGTCAGTACACGACAAGGGGAAGGAATGCCGTTCATGTCAGATATAGACGTGATCAATAAACAAGGGCGGTAATCCCCCACCTCCACCATGAGGGTTAAACAAATGATAAATATTATCTCCCTTGTGTGAATGAGCTTAACCCGACAGCGGACGTCCAGTGTTGTGTTTGCTGGCCGTCAACCACCGAATGGTTGTCGTCTGACGTGTCAGTGTACCACGTGGTTTCGGACACAAGACCACCCGTGACTGAATTGAGTCGAGCATGAGGGAGGCATGTCCCCATGTCCCCGGTATGACGGGACATGATATGAACTGACGGGCCGACACGGTTCACGGAGATGGGGAAGGGGGGGGGGGGAGCTTTTGGACATAGCCGACGACATGACTGAGTTAACCAGAAAGCAGGCGGGTTTATGGGTAAAAATCACCTAGGTTCAAAAGCCGGGGCGAGGGTTATGAGCTTGTACACTAGTTTAATTACCGAAAGTCCTTATACAGCAATTTAATTACCGAAAAACTTGAAGCTAACATTTACACTAGAAAGTGCTTGTACAACAATTTAATTACCTAAAAATTTGAAGCTAATATTTACACTAGAAAGTGCTTGTACAACAATTTAATTAACTAAAAATTTGAAGCTAATATTTACACTAGAAAGTGCTTGTACAACAATTTAATTACCTAAAAACTTGAAGCTAATATTGACACGAAAAAGTGCTTGTACAACAATTTAATTACAGAGAACTTGAAGCTAATATCTACACTAGAAAGTGCTTGTACAACAATTTAATTACAGAGAAAACTTGAAGATAATATTTACACTAGAAAGTGCTTGTACAACAATTTAATACCTAAAAACTTGAAGCTAATATTTACACTAGAAAGTGCTTGTACAACAATTTAATTACCTAAAAACTTGAAGCTAACATTTACAAAGAATGCCCATCGCGACCGACGCTACAAACTCTATTTCCCCCGGGTAGAGAATAAATCTGTGAAATAAGATCAAGGAGTCGGCTCCCCTGGATTAAAGAACGACAACCCACCTACGCCTGGCTTCCTGGCTTTAAATCCCACTTCAAATTTCCAGTTATGCATCGCGCCAAAACGCGAAATGAGATTCCCATTGAGAAGGTGCTGGAAAAAATGCAGAGAATTCCTCCATGATAGACGACCAAGTCTGGCCCCATGTCGGGCTTTCATAGGGGACTAAGCCGTGCACCAGGGGAGGTTACTTGAAATAAACCACTTGATAACACCGAGCGCCACTGGATCAAAACCCCCAGTGTACGTTTCATGGCCAATACGAGGCGCATTTCTATAAGGAATTATAGATGCGTAGATCTAATTCGATTAGGAGGAAGAATGCAAGAGGAAATGCAAGCATACAGCTAGTATACAATAGATGTGTATTTCGCACTATTTCGTTAAAAATTGATATCAAAGCTGATTTTTTTTTTGTATTTAGCTATCCGTTTGATTTAACAATAAATGTAATGCTTTATCCGAAACTAGTTTTTTTTTATTTACTTAAATGTGGTTTTGTTAAGGTCTAATTTAATTTAAATTTAAAATGTAAAAAAGAAAATCTATAAGTAAATAAATCTTCAGGTTGTTTTCTTAACGCTGGCTTAGCGAAATAAAAAAAAATAAAACAACGTCGACGTTGTATAGAAAGTAAAGCACAAGGCTGTTGTAATGGATGTTGTGGCCTGAGAGAGGAATAACGGAGAAAGACGCAGTAAGGCTGGGAGTGACTTTAATTACTGGCTCAAAGGTTACTCTAAAGGGGGAGGGGACTCAGCGGAGCCGTTTTATCGCCTCGTTAGCACAGGTGCCGAGGGTAGGGATGGGATGGGGGGGGGGGGGGGGTCCATTGTTCACAAAAATTTACGTCTCGAATTCGTCCTCACGGGAAACGGGTCATTACGGGCATCACGTGTCTACCAATTATCGTTTTAAGATTGGGAGAGGACCGGTGGAGGTACGAAACAAAGCTGACAAAAAACATCAGCGCTGCTCAAAGCTGAAGGAGGCCTTAGGTCGCAACGTTTGTAAATAAAACAGTTCTAAATTACCAGGCCTCAAATTTCTAATCACAATAGCGTTTATAACGCTGATTTTTTTAGTAAAGGGAGGTGGGGTGGGGCGAGGACGACGACGGAATATTACATTAATTTCTTGAAATCTGCCATAACCGATACTTTTGAAAATGTGTCAAATATTTCTTACATTATGAGACATTTTCGTACCAACACGACATTGGACTTATAGGTGGACATCTTGCGAAGTAGCACATTACACTTGACCCCAACTACATTAGCACCAACTGGACATCAGGACAACTACCACAAAACGCTGTAGCCCCTCCACATTAATATCAACTAGACATCAAGTCAACTACTACATGCATTAATATCAACTAGACGTCAACTACCACACAACGCCAGAGTGCATCATTTAATAATTTAAAAACTCATTAGAAAGTAGTAACACTTTTTTTAAAATGATAAAAAAATTGTACTTCTCCAAGGCAATAGTATCATTATTTAACCGATCACGTTTCTCTAAAGTAAACAAAAAGAAAACAATGTTAGCCCTACGGAGAAAAGAATCCTTATTTTTTCTGCGCCCCATCCGCGGATTTAATGATGCGCCCCTTGACAATTAGTGAGGTGACGTCCAATAGTAATAAATCATTAGCCGGGCTCTAGAGTGCGGAGATGTTTAGATAGGGACTGCCACAATAGTCGTGTGAATAGATCTAACCGTGGAAACATTTACTGTGTCTATAGACCCGAGCTAGAATTACCGGCGGCAGGGAAGGAATATAAATGTACACCCCCAAAGTTTGACGCTGGTCGAAAAAAATATGCCAGGAATAGGGGTCTTCGCCGGGCGTGGTGGGGGTGGGGTGGGGGGGGGGGCTGAAATGTTTGTTCGAAGATTTACGGGAGATACCACGCGCGGTTACACCAATGGAGGGGGGGGGGTGGTTGTCCCACCTGGAAGTCTTAAGGTGGGGGGGGGGGGGTGTCTCACGCAGGTGTTGCTGTCATTCAATACCGGGGATGGTCTCAAATAACACCTGACGTGCCAGAACATTCAGACTGACACCGTTTGATACAGGTGGAACCGTTGGGGACATTTTAGGTGGAACCGTTAGGGACATTTCAGGTGGAACTGTTGGGGACATTTTGTTGGTGACATTTCAGGGGAACTGTTGGGGACATTTTGTTGGGGACATTTTGTGGGGACATTTCAGGTGGAACTGTTGGGGACATTTGAGGTGGAACTGTTGGTGACATTTTGTTGGTGACATTTCAGGGGAACTGTTGGGGACATTTTGTTGGTGACATTTCAGGGGAACTGTTGGGGACATTTTGTTGGGGACATTTTGTGGGGACATTTCAGGTGGAACTGTTGGGGACATTTCAGGTGGAACTGTTGGTGACATTTTGTTGGTGACATTTCAGGGGAACTGTTGGGGACATTTTGTTGGGGACATTTCAGGTGGAACTGTTGGGGACATTTCAGGTGGAACTGTTGGGGACATTTTGTTGGGGACATTTTGTTGGGGACATTTTGTTGGGGACATTTTGTTGGGGACATTTCAGGTGGAACTGTTGGGGACATTTCAGGGGAACTGTTGGGGACATTTTGTTGGGGACATTTCAGGTGGAACTGTTGGGGACATTTCAGGGGAACTGTTGGGGACATTTTGTTGGGGACATTTTGTTGGGGACATTTTGTTGGGGACATTTGAGGTGGAACTGTTGGGGACATTTCAGGTGGAACTGTTGGTGACATTTTGTTGGTGACATTTTGTTGGGGACATTTTGTTGGGGACATTTCAGGTGGAACCGTTGGGGACATTTCAGGTGGAACTGTTGGTGACATTTTGTTGGGGACATTTCAGGTAGAACCGTTGGGGACATTTTGTTGGGGACATTTCAGGTGGAACTGTTGGTGACATTTCAGGTGGAACTGTCAGGTATCCTGAAACGGTTGTTGCCTTTAAGGTGGGACTGTATGATACACTGTATATAACACCACTTTCACAACAAGTGCGAGTATATCTATACTAAAACTGATTGATACTTTAAAGCTGAATCTATCCGAAAGATTTTAGTCGGAAGAATTTGACAGGATTTGAACTAAACCTTTACAGCTGAAGCTACTTCAAAGATTACAGCTTGACGGCACGGTACGGGTACAATGTGCCATAACAAAAAAAAATTGTCACTGTCTCTTGCAATGTTCCCTCTAAGGGAAAAAATTAGAAGGCAACGTGTATTTTGTGTGCGCGGTGTTCTAAAAGTCTTATACAAGGATATAAGTATTTTATAAAATCACTGCCTAGCAGCTCAAAACTACTGCGCGGCCGCGCAACCGCGCAGCTTAGAGGGAACACTGGTCTCTTGTCCAGCAGGGCTGCCACCTATAGACTGGCGCGTCATGCCAGCGTCCAGCCCACCTGCCAGGTAAAGGTGTGGTTGATGCTCACACCTAGCATGCACAACATGATGGAGGGGACAATAGCACAGGTAATGTACCTGCGGTATTGGCATGACGGCATTATGAGATCATACTGATGACAATATGTGAACACGTGATGGTATTATAAGAACACGTGATGGTATTATGATGGCACATGAGTAATTTGGGGATACATTTTCATAATGTACTAAAATTATATGACAAAGTACTAGATCTATCAAAGATTGAAAGATGTACTGAAATGTGGGACGACACTTAATGGTTTCCGATGGGCACTATGGGTTAAAAATGACAACGTGAATACGAGACAATAGCCAATCACGATACAAGAATTTGTGCTACAACCATGCTTATACTGACATTGTTATAGTTCACAACGATGATTGACATGAAATGATTTCTAACTTTATGTTTATGGCTGTTTGAAGGGGAAGAAAATACATAGTAGTTCAACGATTTTGCTTCCAACTTCTTTCAACGAAGGCATTTAAAAAAAAAAAATCTGCTCAAATTAAAACGAATCGGGGCAGATTTTTAAAAAAATGCAACCATTTCATGTATACGGTTTAATTTAGTTGTGAATCTATTGCGCGTGATGGCAATGACAATACTATATTTCTATAGTAAATATTGGTGTTGCATAAGTTCATTCCACAAGTATTGACCCTATGGTCGTGCTTTAGAACAAAAAGTGATGACAATACCTCGACCATCAGTGGTTTATTCAACGTGTAACACATACGTTTGGTAAGAAACATTAACAGAATCGTGTTATTTCTTCACAAATAAATAAAAAATGTAACAGAAATAAAGTAAAGATAGAGTAGATGCACACATAGTAGAAAATGGAGAGTTGAACTAAAATTGTGTAGGAGAAAGTAGACAGCAGGCAGAAGAAATGTGTAGGTTACACATCTACAGAAATCAAACTGAAATAGTTTGATAAACAAACACATGACCTCCATACGATTAGTTCACCGCCGACTTCCGGAAGGGAACTCAAATCGTCAGGAAGCAGCCAATCAGTGCTCGAGAAGTCGACAACAGCCGGTGTTAGTTTGGCTTTGATTCTATAGAACAAATTAGGCCAACCAAATCAGTGATGTAGATAGTGTAGTCCACCATTGGCCTATATTTATTCTACAGAAAAAAGCTCATTATAGCCTCTAACACCGCCTAACGCCTCTGATCACTCTTTAACTTGGCTTTTGTTTTGTGCCTTCAGCAGCTAGAGGGCGTCTAAAAATAGATATAGTCACGCGGTCAACCGGATGTACGATACACTCAAGCTAAACTCGAATTCTTGTTATATAAGATTAACTCAATAACAATTAAAATAAGTTAATCCATTTTTTTTTAAATTTGCTTTTTAATTTTATAAGGCATTAAATATTTAACTGAACGGAGAGATTTAGAACACGTAAAATCGGTTCACAAATATCGGCATGACGCCTAGCTGCTGAAGCGACAAACTAAGGGCAAGCACTACGGCAGAGACAACCTCGATGCATGCCCACAACATGATCGCTTCTTACCGTTACTTCTAGACGAGGTGGTGGAAGCGGAGTCGGCCGACACGTAGCCGCCCAGTTCTTCACACGGGGGAGGACAAGGAGAGAGAGAGCATTATGTAACAAGGTGGATGACATATGACAGTGTGACATCATCATGTAACAACGTGGATGACATGACATAATAACATCATCAACATCACAGCAAATATGCTCATGGCCTATTCTTATACACACTTTATATGAATAATATATAGGGGTGTAGGTCTGTGCATGTAATTAAGTACGTTTATCCGTATGTAATGTATGTATGGACTTAAGCATAGTATGTATGGAGTCTAAAATAGGCATTTGTGTGTTGCTCTATGTATGTCTGTAATGTATGTATCGCACACTTATCTCTCCTTAAATGTATGTACATATTATTGTGTACCCTATGAAGAATGAGACCATGATCCTATATTTGTGTGCATTACATCAAGACAAACATAACGACGTTCTGTCTACACAACACCAAGACAGCGCCGCGCAACACACGCGCGCATTTTTTAATTTTCTTGGATTGAAGAGTTATTCGGTAGGATAAAAACTATTACAGGAAAAATGTTGGAAGATTTTAAGATTCATTTTAAATTCTGCAGGATCTACACATTAGTAGATGGTTGAGGAATGTGTCAGTGATAGTCTAATTTTTAAAATTGTGTCGTTTGCCTTTCTACACGTTTAAGATGTTTAATGAGGAAATAGAATTACCACTACTACTCACTACTAGAAAAAAAAGTTAAAATGGTTTCATCATTTAGTAAGAACCGTTAAATTGTATTTGGGGGGGGGGGGGGGGGGGGGGTGGAGACGGGAGGTCTTTGGAGTATTGCAATGATTGATGGATGGGATCTAGTATGTTTTGTTTAGACAATCATATGTGGGCCAAAATATAGAAATGATTTTTAAAAAATGTTCATTGTACATAACATGATATATATCTCAATATGTTCGTTAACAAAATGTCTTATTAGTTTCTTTCATTTTCCCAATGTTGAGAAACTGATTTCTTTAAGGATTCCCTATGGTGTACACTAAATGATGTTGGAAAATTGTATTTCTATAGTAATAGGACACGAGTGTTACACAACTCATTAGCTACACTCCCCCCCCCCCCCCATCCCTCCTCCCCCCAAATATTTTCCTACCTCAAGAAAACTAACAATTAATTATTCAATTTTATGACTTCGGCTTCAGGTCATATTTGTTATTGTAGTTGGGTCAACATGACCTGCTTGTTAACCCCCCCCCCCCCCCCACCCCCCCCCATACAAACCTAACTGCTAAAAATTCAAATCAATTTTTTGTCAAAATTTTAATATTTAAACTTATATTTAATTTAAAAAATATGGGATAGATTTTGTAGCTTACAAAATGAGGTGAAGTTGAGTTATAGGGTTGTGGGTAAAATAAAATCACAGTTTAGTGTGGAGGAAATGGCTGCAGCTAGATATATAACAACGGTGTCGCAGCATTTTTTAGCTAACAGGATGAGCAGATATACAGCTTATTATGGTACAGCTTGCAAGGACAAACAGCATATTTGGAGTACAGCTTGCAAAGATAAACAGCCAGTATGGGAACAGCTTGCGCATGCAGCAATACAAACACCACATCAACACCAACACTTTACCAAACACAGCAGCACAAAAACACCACAGCCACTTGATCAGACCGACACTAAAAATTACATGACCCAACAACAGCTGACAGACAAGACAATTTTTACCAACTCAAATGATAAACATTTGACAATATTGTGGTTTTTAGCTCATTAATTTGGCTCAATGATGCTTATCATTTGACTTGTTTTTTTCAAATTACAACATTTAAAAAAATAAAGGTAAAACATAATTTTTAGAAATGCAGATTCTTAAAATATTAAACATAACAATAGATACTTATGCTAGTAAACTTTGATATAGAGATGCTTGGATATAATATACTGTTCCCAAATTTTAATTCACTTAAGTTTATATAATACATGCAGATTAGAAATATATAATGCTAATGAGTTATAGTTTTAAATTTAAAAACATCTAATCATATAATTACGTATCAAAACTTCTGGTTTTAATTTTTAAAAATAAATATCTGTTTCAAGGGACATAATCTCACCTTCAACAGAAACATAACAAGCAGTGATTGCTTCCCCTAAGTTGTTGACTGCCTTACAGCTGTATTTGCCCTCATCTTCAGGGTAGATCTCATTGATTTGAAGTTTACAATGGGAGCCAATCATAGAGATTTGGAAGTCCTAATGAGTGAACAATTCATACATTAGTTGAGCAATTATAACATTTGCCATATTATAATATATACTGCACCTATATCTTATCCTTAAAGCTACATTTTGTTATTCTGGTAAAGGGGCAATACAGAGCAATGTTATTTTACCCTGCATTTTTATTTTTATTTTCATTTTTATTTATTCTGTAAACTTTCTCTTCTATTTAGAAAAGCTAAGAATACAATTCTATTCTTAGAAATGATATGTAATTTAGGGGTAGTGGTCTGTGCACCATCCCTAAGCAAATGAAGTAAAATGTGTAGTGAAAAAAAAAACAACTAGGCAATGGAATTGTTGACATCAACACACCTGACTGTCAAAAATCTCCACACCATCCCTGATCCACGAGATCTGGGGGCGGGGGTTGCCTTCAATTTCACACTCCAAGGTCAGCCCCTCCCCATCCTTGACAGTTGTGTCTTTTAATTTTGTTGTAAAGTGAGGTTCAAATCTGCAAGAACAATTTTTTTTTTACAGATTGTTATAAAGTGATACGCAAATCTGCAAGAAAATTTTTTTTTTTTACAGATTGTTGTAAAGTGAAACTCAAATCTGCAAGAACAATTGTTTTTTAAAAAGATTGTTGTAAAGTGAAACTCAAATCTGCGAGAACAATTTTTTTTTACAGATTGTTGTAAAGAGAGGCTGCAATTTTTTAAAGATTGTTGTACATATGTTGAAAAGAAAAATACAGGTGAACAGCTTAATATTTATTTTACAAGATCAGAATTTTAAAAACATCATGCAATAACAACATAACTTACCCTTCTTCATTTGTTTCTTCAGCTGGTAAAATAAAATGTAACAAAAATGTATATTAATAATATGGAAGAAAAAAAAAATTAAATGAAAATTTAAAAGATAAAATGAAGATGATGTAGTTCAAGTAAGGAAAAATATTCAATGTTAATTTTGTAAAGGGTAGTTAGATGTAAACAACTGGTCAATAGATCACTAATATAAGTTGTTTTAATATATTTTTGTCTGTCAGTAGCTGGTATGTATGCAGATAAAATAATTTGTTGTCTGTTGGCAGCTGTCAACTGTGCTGATAAAATAATTTTTTGTCTATCAGTAGCTAGTATTTATGCTGATAACATAATTTTTTGTCTGTTAGATCAAATAATTTCCTGAGCCTACCTGCTATGGTCACTTTGGTGGAGGTGTGAATGAGGTCACCATCCTTGAGTGTGACCACACATGTGTATTTGGCTGAATCTTTTTCTGTAGCTTTACAAATGGTTAACTTGTGTTCGTTGATGGCTTGACCACAGGAAACAAAGAAACGAGCTTCCTTGGGCAGCTGAGGGAGAGGGATTTATCATTACAGTACCACAGGCAGTGTATTTTTTTAAACATCAACAACATATGTTCTATAACCAACATAATAAGCCAACAAGGTTTATGTTTCTTTTTGGCTATTTTGAGGGAGACAGTGAGACAGGTATTGTGTTGTCTATACAGTGACTAGTTCTTAACCCCACAATGATAGTTAGATTGTATGTTTTTCAGGTGCAAGCTAAAAAGTAATAAACCTAGGCAAAAATGATGTACATTATTTGCTTTTGGGTTAGCAAAAATGACCATTCTTAGGGAAGATGATGTACACCTCAGGCTTTGTTATGTTGACGTATGAAGAAATTGTATGGTCAGCAATATGCCCAGATGGCCTTTACCTTACCACATACAAGTAAGGTACTGATTAGAGCTGGATAACTTAAAGTCAGGTACCCATCATAGCTGGGTGAACTCAAGTCAGGTACCCATCATAGCTGGGTGAACTCAAGTCAGGTACCTAAGCTGGGTGGACTAGTCAGTTACCCATCAGGGCTGGGTGGACTAGTCAGTTACCCATCAGGGCTGGGTGGACTAGTCAGTTACCCATCAGGGCTGGGTGGACTAGAGTCAGGTACCCATCAGAGCTGGGTGAACTCAAGTCAGGTACCTAAGCTGGGTGGACTAGTCAGTTACCCATCAGGGCTGGGTGGACTAGTCAGTTACCCATCAGGGCTGGGTGGACTAGTCAGTTACCCATCAGGGCTGGGTGGACTAGTCAGTTACCCATCAGGGCTGGGTGGACTAGTTAGTTACCCATCAGGGCTGGGTGGACTAGTTAGTTACCCATCATAGCAGGGTGGACAAATACTGACCTCCTTTCCATCCATCTCCCACTTGACACTGGCCACCTCCCCAGGGGACACTTGAACCAAGAGTTCAACGTCCTCCCCATGTTTGGCGCTGGTGGTCTTGGGAAGGGGTTGACTGAAAGCAGGCTTTTGTGGTTTTTCATATTGGACATTTAATTTGTCTTGCTTGCCATCTGTTTGTTGGCCTAATCTGTCTTCTTTTTCTTCTTTCTTTTCTTGTCTGAAACAGAGAAGTAAAATATTTTAGGTCCAGCTAAATTAGCATGGAACATTGATAGACTAACGATGTTTATTACTATCAGAGCCAGGTGGATGTCCTTTGTCTCCAGGTTAAAATATTCAACTTCTAAACATCTCAGACATTTCATAACCTTCCTTCATTAATTTATAAAGGTCTACAACTACTTTTCCTTCACTCAAGTACTTAAGGTACTTAAGTTAAGGCTAATCTAAAAATGAAGTTCCTTAAGTATTTATAATGTATTTATGTTAAAAGTTTTAAAAAATCAAGAGATTTAATTTTAATGCAAAATGCATGAATGTTAAAAAAAATAATTAGAAACTGACTTGGGACTGGATTCTTGTGTCTTGCTGTCTGACGATGTTTGTTGATCCTCCTCAACAACTGGTTGCGTTTTAGAGGGTCTGCGGTCAGAGGAATCTGCGCGAGAAAATTTTTCTTAAATTTTAACTCAACACTCAAAATGGTTTCAACTATTCAATTAACTATGGGTTATTTTAGCATAAAGATTTAGCAGTCTAAATAATTAGAATTTACAATTATTTTCAATCGATCTTAAAGCTTATGTTGTTACATTTTTTTTAGCAGTAAATAAAAACCAGAAGTGCAGCTTGAAGAGAAAAGAAAATATTTACCATCAACCACCGTTAAGACAGCCCCACAAGTCTTTGTCCCTGCGATAGATTTGGCCTTGCACTCATATTCACCTTGATCGGATCTTAAGATGGATTTTAGTTTCAACTTATGTTTGTTTCCTATTGTGGTCATTTGTACTGATCCTGTAGCTATCAGTAATCTGCCATCTTTGTACCTAGAATTGTGCCGGGGGGGGGGGGGGGTGTTAAAAATTAATAGATGGCATAATATAATTACGTCATTAATACATAAAAAGACATAATATATTTGGTTATGTGTTGTCTGAATCATTAATTTTATGACTTAATTAACCCTGGTAGAGAAGAAAGTGCAATATAAAATTTAAAAAATAATTTTTTTATCTTACCATTTGATGTAGGAGATATAAAAGTTTTTAGACTTTCCATTTGATGTAAGAGATAAAGTTTTTAGACTTTCCATTTCATGTAAGAGGTACACAAGTTTTTAGACTTACCATTTTATGTCAGAGATAAAGTTTTTGACTTACCATTTGATGTAAGAGGTACACACGTTTTTAGACTTACCATTTGATGTAAGAGATACACAAATTTCTAGACTTACCATTTGATGTAAGAGATAAAGTTTTTAGACTTACCATTTGATGTAAGAGATAAAGTTTTTAGACTTACCATTTGATGTTAGAGGTACAAACGTTTTTTGACTTACCATTTGATGTAAGAGATAAAGTTTATAGACTTACCATTTGATTTCAGGCTCAGGATTGCCAGAGCTGGTACACTCAAACACAGCCTCACTTCCAACTGGACGTTCCAGATCCTGGGGTGTGGTCAAGAAGAGGGGGTGTTCCAGTCTACTGTCGCGGTCTGAAAATGTTCACACATTGATGTCATACTCTTTGGTATCACATTGTTTTTGTACAGTGGTTACACACTTACATGAAAATTTGGACTTGGTCTGTTCATACATTAAAGACTGCATACAGATTTAAATAAAAAACAAAACAATTAGTGACATTGTTCTATCTGGTAGGTATAAAAAACAAAAGTACCTGATTTTCTTTCCTCCTTGTCTTGAGAGCTCTTACTCATGGGAATGAAATCTCCATGGTAGCCCTCATCAGCAAGGTCTTTCTTTGTTCTCTCAACATCAGGTGAAGTGGACCATCTGATCAGCTCAATGCCGCGACGCAGGATGCAGTCCAACCTGACATCAACGCCTTGCATGACGTCAATTGTTTTGGGCAAATGTTTGATGAAGAAAGGTGCTGCAAGGGAGAAAATTTTATGTTTATAAGCTGCATTGACACATCAAATTATAACAACAAATTTAGTGCTACCTGTGGTAAGTTGCAATGTAAACAAAAAATAATAATGAAATCAATTTTTTTACAGTTCATAAATTATAAAAATAATTCATTTTAAAAAAATAGTTTAATAATAATTATCAATTTTTATTTTTACATAAAAAAAGTTGTAGTTGTAACAAATATTTATTGTTAAATCATGAATAATATAAAAACATTAATTTTGCAAACAAAAACCTCTCATTTTTCTCTAAAGGAGCCTGGTAAAAATGTAGTAAATAGTTTTATGTGCTCAGCAATCTGGCAACTGTGTCTACACTTTATTTTGGCAACTGTCAACAGTTTATCAGGCCACTTTAGATTTCAAATAACTTTAGTATTGTAGCAACTGATATTAAGAGTCAGTTTTTAAACATCATTTCTGTGTGCACAAAATAAAACTCAAAATTGTGATAAAAACAATTAGGATTATGTAGTTAATTTTGACTTGAAAAAAATAGCATTGTTAAAAATACATCAAATTTATCAGTATAAATCTTCAAATTAAATTTTTGTTAGTGAAAAAATTCATTTTTTTGTTAAATATTAAAAATAGTTTTTAGTTCAAATATTTTATTTGGACAATTTTTCAAATTTGTTTTTTTTTTAATTTGTCAGGCAAAAATAACTTAAACAGTTTCAACATAATTTAATTTTAAAACAACATAGATACTAAATATAGTTGTAACTATTTCCAACAAACTAGTTGACTAATATGAATGATATATAAATGTAAATTATAAGTGCTTACAGACAATATCAATTGTTTTAAAATGATCATTGATTAAAAATTGTGTATTTTAAAAATAATATTAGAAGAAAAACACAATGTGCATGCTACAGAAAAATAATTGGTAGTATTGTCAATAAGTGCAGATGTGCTTAGAACCACTTCAACAAGTGCCACTTCCTAGAACAACAGTATGACATTAATGTCACCACAGAAGTGTACCTTGTGGTCGTCTGTGTGCCGAACCCACAGCTTCTCTTCCACATTCTTCGTCTATGTCTGTAACACCATCAGCATCATAGCATGCAAGAGATGGGGGTGGTGGGTGGAATGGAGGGATGAGAGAAAACATGCATTGAAATAAAGTTTTTTTTTTAAGCAGAATCTTTTTCGGTGGTGTGAAAATGATTTTAAGAAATTAAAAGTCTTTGACAAATTAATGGAATGTAAAAACTACAACATCAACATACATGGTAGAAACAACATGGTGTATTGTTTATACATTTTAAATTGTATAAAATGGAATGTTATATGGGTTCTCTGTATGTAGCAAGGTTGGATTTAGGAAGCAAGAATAGACAAAGGTTATGAGGGACAATATAACTAACATGTTACAACGTACAAAATAATCTTATCTTCTTCACAACTTCTTCATCCTTGTGATCAGTGTTTTTAAAATTTAAGCTCTTATACTATACAATTATTTTATTCAGTAAGCTGAGTGAATCCCTGATAAATGCTCTTGTCAACAACAATAACTGAACTATTTTTATTTCATTTAGTGTTTATTTTCTCTATTGCAGTCATTCTTTATTTTATTTATTTTTCTTTGCAATTTTACTATTTTTAGCTGCTAAAAGGATAGTTTTGCTTTCTTTAGAAAAAGAGTATCCCAGAGGTGTAGCGACCCCTCCCTGCGCCCGGGGACAAACTTTCAATTTGGCGCCCCCCCCCTATATTTTTTATATTTATAATTCAAAATATCAGCTAAAATGAGCTTATTTTGGCGCCCTTATGGTCGGCGCCCAGGGACATATGTACCCCCCCCCCCCCATCGCTAAGCCTCTGGAGTATCCTTTCCAACCAAACTTACTCCCCTTCCCAGAGAAAACCTCTTTAATAAGCTTACAATAAACTCTATATTTAATTCCAATATTTAACAGATTTAAATCAAACAATAAAAAATTCAAATTAGACTTGGCAAAAAAACAAAGCAGAGTACCAAAAGCACAAAATTGTACACAAAACGCAGCATGTACCATACATACACACAAAAAAAAGAGTAAAAGAAGAGATTCTACCATACAAACTACAATTTCTACATCGTAAATCAAGGGAAGTGATCCATAAAGGGGAATTAATATAGTAGACTCACAACTGAGTCAATATATTTTCAAGTTCTAAATGGTAATTTACTACAAAGGATCAAACTGCACACTCGTACATATTTTAAAAAAAATATACCCCAAATGATGTAGTCAAGAGAAAATAAAAGTGCACTAAATTTAATTTTTGGGTAACTTATTACAGAAAATGGTCGCAATGAAAAAATATTAGGCAATAAAATTTATAATACAAATAAACAAATTATTTATAATGCATGGAAGCGGGTCGAGACTACTCTTTAATTTTTATAAGCTAAATATTGATGCCAACATTGCTGAGGAGACTGAATTTTTTAAATACTCCAGACTACAAGTAGGAATATATTTTTAGTTACTGCCTAAGATCAAATCCTAACAAAATGAGAGAGATTTCCTCACCTTGTAAGTTCATTCTAGCAGCATCTCGCATTGCCTCACGTCTGTAGTCTGGTGGTACAGCAACTTTAGATCTGTATACAAGTAAACACACAACATCAGCAAACATGTTAGCTTTTCTTAAATACTGCTGTATTTTAGAGTCTGGTGGTACAGCAACTTTAGATCTGTATACAAACACACAATATCAGCAAACATGTTAGCTTTTCTTAAATACTGCTGTGTTTTAGATAGGAAATATTAGCTAAAGTTGTCTCTTTATGTATTTTTATGAACATTTTATGGAAAAAATTGGGAGGGGGGGGGTAGGTCTAGTAAAAGGATTTGTGAAACAAAATGGCTAATTTTAGAGTCATCAAAAAGAAACAATAAAAAATTTTGAAAAAAAAGCACATGAGAAAAGGGTTTAAAAAGTATGTTCCTACCTTTGTGGTTAGATATTTAGGCAAAACGTAAAATGAAATGTTAATGAACTATGTACCTATACCTGACTTCAGATATTAAGTTAAAGGAATAAAATAAAATTGGAATGAACTATGTACCTACCACTCATTCAAGACATTAAGTTTAAAAAAAAAATTAAAAAGAAGATTTGAATGAACTCTGTGCCTACCTAGGATTTAAGATGTACAGGTGAAAAAATAAAATTTGAATGAAATATGTGCTACCACTGATTTAAGACATTAAGTTAAAAAAAAAAGATTTGAATGTGCCTACCCCTGAGGCAAGATGTTGACATGACAAGAGGTTTCAATGGTTCCGTAGATGTTGGTTGCCCTGACGATGTACTCTCCCTTGTCTATGGTCATGGTTTGAGGAATCTCCATGGTATGGAGAGTTCCACACAGGATGATGCGATGGCGCTGGCTATACATGAGCTCTCTGTCTCCCTTATGCCAAGTCACTGAAGCACGTTAAAAAAAACATGTTTATGATTTCATTCAAATATTTTCTTATTTAGTAACTGAATTTGTTTAAACCAGATATTTATGTGACATTATATAAAAACATAAAAGGAACTTCTTAGCCCCATAATTCAAAATCTGTAGTCTTAATGTTTTTTTAAGCTTGTAATGGTTGTTTTTTTTTTTGTTTATGTGAACTATTTACTCACACTTAAATTTGGATCAAAGATATTATAAGAACTTATAAACATGGGTAGATCAACAATACTTGTTAAAAAATTGGAAATAAAACCATATCTGTGACGTATCAAGAGGGACTGAGAACCCCTGTATATTGTCTGTGACTTACCAAAAGGAACTGGGAACCCCTGTATATTGTCTGTGACTTACCAAAAGGAACTGGGAACCCCTGTATATTGTCTGTGACTTACCACGATGATTTGAGAACCCCTGTATATTGTCTGTGACTTACCAAGTGGGACTGGGAACCCCTGTATATTGTCTGTGACTTACCAAGAGGGACTGGGAACCCCTGTATATTGTCTGTGACTTAGAGGGACTGGGAACCCCTGTATTATGTCTGTGACTTACCACGAGAATTTGAGAACCCCTGTATATTTGTCTGTGACTTACCAAGTGGGACTGGGAATCCCTGTACGGAACAGTCCAACTTGAGCCTCTCCCCAACAACAACGTCCAATGAGTTGGGCAACATGAGGGCCAGGGTGGGGGGTGAGCCCAGGTTAGCAAATCCTCTCTCAGAGGATCTCACCTCTCTATAGCTGGCCCTGGCATATTCAGCTGTTTCTTTGGTGCTGACGGGGGAGGGGGATTTAGCTGGTGGGGGAAGAAAACAATGTGAGAATGAGCCAAAACAATCAAGATTTGTTTTAAGTACTCTGTTTGACTTGAGCCATGCTTATTTTATAGTGTAAGTAGAATAGTTTTTATAAAAATGTATGCTATTTCCTGAAATTTTTAATTTGTCTTATAATAACCCAGATGTTCAATTAACAGCAATTTCTTTTTCTTTTGGTGCATATTATACAACAAATGTTAATGATTAACTTACATGAATTATTAGGAAATGTTGCAGTGTTATGAACCAAGATTTCAGATCCTAAACCTACATTTTGAATAAATTAATGAAACAAAAAAAACCAATCCAGACATACAGGAGTGGACTTACCTTTGACATGGAGGTAGGCGGAGCATTTGGCCCGACCTGACCGGGAGTAGGCCACACAGTAGTAGAGACCACCATCTGAGGGCTTGACGTTTTTCAAGGTCAGGTGGGCGTGGCCTTGGTTGTCCCACTCAGACTCAACATTCTTGCCAGCGGTGATGTTGATCACATCGCGTTGCCTGGAGAAATTAAAAATTAAACATGAGGGTTTCAGAGACAAGAAAACTGACAGATCCATACGAAGTGTCAGCACAATTATCATTGTTTCATCATCGTTTCCCGTTTGTACCCAAGACACATGCATGGGGCAGATAAAGTAGAGTTCAATGCTTCAGAGACCTCGGCAAATGAAGAGATAGTGCAATCAACACTATGCCCAGCCGCCTTTTTTCCCTAACAAGATGTAGATACCCATCAGAGTGGACTCAGGGACTTTTGGGTTAACAGTCTAGCTCTCTACTGCTAGGCCACACTGTCCCATATCATTATGTTTACTTGAGTATATATATATTGTACATTGACTTGTGATCTGGTATCAATTGATCAATCTTTGATTACATGATGTAAGAAGTCAGTATATTATAAAACATTAAAGAGTCAAACCAAAATGTTTGCAGAATTACCCTTCCCCAAAGCTCAATAGCTTTTTTAATAGTCCCAGTAATATGTGATGAATGTAATGTGAAAAACATTAAACCCAACTCAACAGTATCCTAATATTTTATCATAATGTACCCTTGTATACAATGATGGCTAACTACAAACCCAGACAAAATCAAGTCCCCACTCACCATTTGAAGGCAGGCATTGGCTTGCCAGTAGCAATACATGTGAAGGTGGCATCTTCCCCTTCATTGACATAGAGCTCTTCAATCTGTTTCAAGAACTTTGGTCTCAGGAAGTCTAGCTCTATGCTGGAGGCCTCTTCTTCACCTGAGATAGGAAACACAAGTTAAACAACCACTTCCTGTTGTTACATTATATCCCATTGTGTAGCCAACTTAAAAAATTAAGCTAAGCTGATTATAGTGATATCCGCACATTTACTTCACAGAAACAGATGCATTGTTTTATTTACTGTATTGTTTTTTAGGTTCAGATAAGGTACTTAACTTGTTTTACTTTTACTTTGTAATAAAGGATAATGGTGTGAGCCACTTATTTCTATCAGACTTTGGGAATAGCATGGTAAAGTGCTGGAGCACACAACTGCGAACCTAAAAGTCTCAAGTTTGGTTCCCTGACTTCAATCTGTTGAACATTTTTCTGTCCAACCAATAAATACCAGGCTCAAGTTTGACAAAGTAAAGTTAACCAAGCACTTCACTGGCCACACTATCCCTTCATACGTTAGGTCAAAGAAACAGGTGAACTCTACTTCATCTGACTTTCGACTTTCATTTAAATAAATCTCTTGTGCAGCTAGAATGATTTTATCATGTTTTTAATGCAAGCATACAAGAATACAGGACTCTTACATTCAACATCGAGGGTACATGAGCATGAGAAAAATGCAGGACACTTACATTCAACATCGAGGGTACATGAGCATGAGACAGACCCCTCACTGTTAGAGGCCTCGACTGTGTATTTGCCTGCCAGGGATTGTTTGGCGTAAACAATCTCCAAAGACAGGAGGCCGTAGTTGTTCTGAAAGGGAAATACGTTTGGTCTTCAGCACTTTATTTGTAGCATATCAAAATTCAAAGTAAAAAAATATTGCATTAATTTAGAAAGAGATACAACTATGTCTGGGTTAGAGCTAAGCTTGGGATACATTATATGTACACATATGTAGACTACATACATACACACAAACTCATAAATAAACACACACAGGTAATCACATATGTACATCCACCTACAGGAATGCACATATTCATAACAACATACACACACAAATGTATATAAATAGTGTACTCACACATGTATAAAAACATACATAAGCACACACGTACACTCACAGTGTATCCCATAACACACTCACCCTCATGGTGTAATCATGACCATCAAAGATCTCCTGACCATCTCTCAGCCACTTGACCGCGGGTGCTGGAACTCCAGTGACGGAGCAGCTCAGCCTGACAGTGCTGCCCTCTGGCGCTGTTTTGTTCTTCAGCTTGGCTGTGAAGTCAGGTGGAACCAGGGTGCGGTACTTCAGGTAAGGCGCGTCCTCTGGCCTGGGGAGACCCTCCAAACGTGAGGTGGTCATGTCCTGTGTGGGTCTCTCCTCGTAGATCTCTGCAAGTGACAGCATGACATTGGGTGACATTTGGTCATGTGACAGGACAAGTTGTGATGACATTTGGTCAAATGACAGGATGAATTTCAATGACATTTGGTCAAGTGTGGACATAGGAATGGTTTATTACACACCTTACTTAAGCTATATGGCTAACCTGACATAGACTTACTTAAGCTATAAGGCTACCCTGACATAGACTTACCTAAGCTATAAGGCTACCCTCACATAGACTTACTTAAGCTACCAAGCTACCCTACAAGAGACTACAACAACAACTTACTTAAGCTATCAGGATACCCTAACATACACTACAACAAAAACTTACTTAAGCTACCAGGCTACCCTACAACAACAACTTACTCTGTACACGTATCCTGGCCTCAGTGGAAGTTGATCCTGCATCATTTTCTGCCACACACATGTAGGCGCCAGCATCTTCAACATTGACGCCCTCAATCACCACAGTAGCGGTGCCATCTTCATAGGATCGGATCTTGTAGTGGGCATCGGAGTCAATCCTCAGACGATCTTTGTACCTAAGAGCACAATAACAAGTGTGGATGTCATAAATTATTTTGAAATGTTTCAAATAATGATCTAATAATGAATCATTAAATACAAATAACAAAAATGCATATAACAATAATTATTAAAACAAAGACCTAAACATGTATGTAAAAAAGTAAAGCAGTTAACCAATAAAGTAAAGAAGTGACTAACTGTAATTTAACCAGTCAAAAAGTGACCACTAACCCAAAGTTAACCAGTCAAAAAGTGACCATTAACCCTAAGTTAACCAGTCAAAAAGTGACCACTAACCCAAAGTTAACCAGTCAAAAAGTGACCACTAAAAGTGACCACTAACCCTAAGTTAACCAGTCAAAAAGTGACCACTAAAAGTGACCACTAACCCAAAGTTAACCAGTCAAAAAGTGACCAAACCTAAGTTAACCAGTCAAAAAGTGACCACTAACCCAAAGTTAACCAGTCAAAAAGTGACCACTAACCATAAGCTAACCAGTCAAAAAGTGACACCCTAATTTAACCAGTCAAAAAGTGACACCCTAATTTAACCAGTCAAAAAGTGACCACTAACCATTTAATCTGAGGTTTGGGCTGGCCAGTGACAGCACACTCGAGCCTGACCAGACTGCCCTGGGTGACGGTCATGTACTCCAGCTCCCTGACAAACCTGGGCTTGACGTGACCTTCTGGAATGTGCTCTACACGGAGATAGAACAATTCACGTTTAGCAAAGCAACTCACAGAAAATATTGTACAACTAAAGCTAGAGAGATCAACTTTGAACAAAATGATTGACATAAAATTAAATAAAACCAGAGGAATAGCAGTAGGATAACAAAGAAGTTTTAAACTGTATTGTACACATTTAATTTAAATTAAATTAAAATATTCAAGATAAATTTTAAAATAATATTCTAAGCTAACATAACTTTAAAATAAAATATTACGTCATCATTTATCATTTACTATCGTTACAATATCTTACAACAACTTGTACTTAAGACTAGAAATTAAAACTCAATAAAAAATGTTGAATAAAATACAGATATTTGGCTTAGCTACAGTATAACACAAGATTGCAGCTGAAGATATTTAGTCACAAAACACACTTTAACAGTATAAAAGGTAATTAACTTAACGACTGACCGATTATTTTTAGGTCACAAGAGCACCAGGCCTCGCCATAGGCGTTGATGGCCTGGCACTTCCACTCTCCGGCGTCTTTGAGGTTGAGGTTGAGGATGGTCATGCGGTAGACCCCCTTCTCGTGATGGAATGAAATTCTGCTGGATCTCAGGACTTTCTCGCTGCCAAAGTACCACGTGACATCTGGCTCGGGTCGGCAGGTCACTGAAATGGTAGGCAACTCTAGGTTGAGTTGATTCAACTCTTACAAAGTTGGTATCAAATCTAAACACTACACAAGTCTCCTGATATACAATCTTAGGGTAAAGAACTCTTGGCCAACAAAACAAAGTTAGGCAACTCTTGATACAAAACCTCTAAGGTAGACAACTCAAGTAAAACTCATGACTTATTAACTAAATTGCACAATTCTTCAAATTCAATCTAAAGGTTCATTACTCTTGGTTTAAAATCTTGATGTAAAAAACTCTTGATCCATAAACAAGGCTAAATATAGCTTCAATATTATACGACTACTTGAAATGTTACATGAAATATTCTGTTACGCCATAAAATTGAATGTAGTTAAAGTGTTAATATTTTGCATATTAATATATCAAATTACTAATATGTTTAATAATATGTTTAATATATATAGTATTAATATTTAGCATTGCTCCATCAGATGCCCAAAGGGCCCTTATTAAGTGTGCCCAAATACAGCAGGACAGAAGTAGTTAATGATAAAAATCTCTAGGATATATTTTAGTAGCTATTAGCTTGATCTTTTTAAATTTATTCAATTTCATTTGAAAGTTTGTGTAAATTTTGATTTAAAAACAGAGGTGACTAAAGTGTACATGTGACATTCATTTCAACATCAAAATATTGCACTATTTATATTGACATAATTAAATAGTTTCATTTATACATATACAAAAAAATAATAATTTTTTAGCATATGTTATATGTACGATGACATAATGTATATAGATTTAAATTAATGACACCACTGGTTTCCTTTCATACAAACACAAAGACCTGTTTAAATAAACTGTACCTGTTACTGTGAAGGTCACCTCATCCCCAACAGCTCTGGACTGGTCAATGAGAGGCAGGGTGAACTCAGGTGCTATGTTGGTGTCCAGCATGGTCATGTCATACTCATGGGCCGGACGCCTGGGGACACAGCATACGTATGACAGATTGTGCTTTCATACACATAGCATACGTATGACAGATTGTGGTTTCATACACATAGAACACACAGATTACATGCATACAGGTCAAGTGTGATAGATCTAAGAATATTACACAAAACTAACAGGGTGCCCGGTATAATGTATTTTGGTTACCCTATCAGACCTAAAGGTCAGTAGGGCAAATGAAGTAGAGGTCACCTATTTCTGTGACCTCATCATTGTTTCTTTCAGACTTTTCTCTCGGGTGGGCATATGGGGCACTTAAAGCTTTCGGGGGGGGGGGGGGGGCGGTCACTGAAGAGATGCCCAAAAGAAACTCTGCTCAGCATATGAAGGGATAGCGTGATCCATTGCCTTTATTGTCCTTAGCTTCACTCTGGTGCTTATCAAGTTAAGTTGCACTCAGAAGATCCTACTCTAGCATCTAACTCAATGTTTCAGTTTAGCAGTTGTATGTAAGGACTAATCACACCCAATACATTCAACTACTGGCTGCTTAACTGATTTCTACAAGAAGGCTATCTTACATTTTACTAGTTGTTCCATATTTTTTGAACAAAGTAAATATGAAAGTACTCACATGAACCTAATTGATGCCTCATCATCTTCCATCCTCTTTCTTCTGTGCCTGACCTCTGTAAACAACATTACACATTTTAAAAACATCAACAGATAAAATATACTCTTATATACCCAACCCAGGTTTACAATTGGAAAGTTAAAATTGGAATGTTGTTATTAGAAGTTCAGGTTAGAAAGCTAAAAATTAGAATTTTTAAGAAAGGGAGGTAAACTATTTTAAGAATTTAAAAGTTCACTTAAGATGTTAAATTTTAGCTTTTGTTTTTTTTAATGAAAAAATATTAGGTTTCAAAGAACACCTGATATATATATATATATATATATATATATATATATATATATATATATATATATATATATATATATATATATATATATATATATATGTAAAATACATCTTTTTTCTATATAAAATACATCTTTTTTCTATATAATATAGATATTTTTCATTATAATTAATGGTTGATCTTTGCTAAACAAATGTGTTTCATATATAACAGTATATAAAGCAATCGTGGATGTGACAAGTGTGAGAAGTGGTTGGTGTCGTGCTGACCTTCAACTGTAACATCTGCGCTGGTCTCTGCCACCCCCAGGTCATTGACGGCCTGACAGGTGTAGGTCCCAGCGTCCTCTGTGCTGAGGACGTTGATCTGGAGAGTTGCCTCCCCGTCCTTGAAGGTCGTGTGGTGGCGCTCATCTTCAGGCACGGTCTCGCCATTCTTCAACCTGGGAGATTTGAAAAAATTCAAAACTTTAATCTTGCTCAGTTGAGGGGTAGCAGCAGTCACTAAAACTTAATTAATAAAAAAAAAAAGAGCAAAAAAAAAACAACAACAAATAAAATAATCAAAGATTTAGAAGGCGGAGATTAATATGTAGCAAAACACATAACAACAAACTCATGAACTGAAAGACTATAACATTATATATATATATATATATATATATATATATATATATATATATATATATATATTTACAGTTGACAGCACACTATAAGTATTAGTTTAGTAAGAATATGTGTCAAGTGTATGTATGACCTAAGAAGTAAATATAGGTTTGTTTAATTGTGTATGTTTTTGTAGTAAACCATAATCATAATGTGAAATCCAATTTATGAAAGAAATGGAGAATAGAACAAAAAACTAGAGGACAGAAATGACTAGAACTATGCGTATACAGAGATTATATGAACAATAGAAGCAGGTACAGATGATGGTATGGATGCAAGTACGGGCTATGTTCTTGAGCTATGCACCTAAACTATGTGTTTAAACAACAGAGAAGTGTTCGCCCCATACAACATACTGGGTTTGTTTAGGCTCAATGAAATCAGGGATAATTATCTCCTCTTGAATCAAGGGCAGCAACTCCTCCTCGACCTCCATCTCCCGGTCGCTGTACGAATCAAACATCACCCCCGAGTCGAGAGTCATCGTGGAGTCATAATCGCTAGCCACTGACTCTTCTCTAGTGGAACCAGGGAGAGTCAGTGACTCCTCGTAGGCGGCGTGCTGTGACTTGAGATGCTCTAACTCCACAAGCGGCAGGGTGATGTCGTGGCTGGTCTTCCTGGGGCAGTGGAGCTTGTTGCCCTCGACCAGACTGGTGGCGATCTGCTGGTTGATCTTGGCCAACTTCTCGGCCAGCAGCTGCTCGGAGATGAGCCGATCCTCGTGGGAGGCCAGGGACATGGCTCGCCTCTTGCTGACGATCTGAACCTCCGCCTCTTCCTCCTCCAGCTGCTCCTCTGGAGGGTGGAAGGGGCAGTTCTTCTTGTTGGGGCATTTGTGGTTGGGTAACAGAAGATACAGTCTCTGGACTGTTGCCATTTTTTACGCACTTCAGAACATCCAATACTCTCTAAATCATCATTGTTTTTATACTCTCTAAAACGTCATTCTAATTTATCACAGAATTTTTAGGTAAGAATTTGTAGACACAAGCTCGAAATGTTAATCCAAGCACGAAATATCAGAGAGAAACTAGTATTGTAGAAGAAAAGAATATGTTGTGTATAAATAAAGGGACACTACTCAATATAAAAAAGGGGATATAATCACGTTTACATCAAGGTGGGGGGATAAATGTCAAAGATGTGGTTCCATTCTAAAAAAGGAGACCGAGGTTTATGTGAGTCATGTTAAACAGCTGACGTACCTTCCAGGAATAGATTTACCTTTAGGTTTAGATAATGTGTTGGACTAAACAAAAAACTCCAATTTTAGCTTTGGCTTTATGTTTAGATGTTTTTGAGTTTTAATTATCAATAACGCTTTTTAAAATTTATATAAGAAAAAAACACCAGGCCCTATAACTAAACCAAATTATGTTTAATTCATCAAGATTAATTTTATAATATTTTTCAAGCTATTGTTATTTTTAAAGATAAAAAACATCAAAATGTATATTGTTTTAAATTTAAAAACACGAAATTCGGAACGAATAAGTTTTAATGACGGTGATTTTGCTTATGAACTAATTAATTTTCTAAAACTAATTAGAAAACAATAAACGCTCCAATGAGAATAGTTTTCACACTTCTAATCCAACACTGACGTCTCGTAGGTCCGCGCCATTAATGAAGCTACTCACGATCTTCACACCAACAAGTAAACAGCTCGCAAATAGTAAACATAGCTCTTGTTCCCGTCTTGACGAAATGGAATTTGTATCCTCTGAAATAAACAACAACCTGCAGTTTGCCCTTGCCTCGTCTCCCTGCCTCAGCACCGCCTACAGAACTATCCAGCTCATTCCAGAGTTACCTTTCTTTTTTTTTGGCTGATTCACTCCCCTGCGACAGAGTTGAGTCCGCTGCTCTCCCTTGCCTGAGTCCCGCCTACGTTTGCTGAAGTGCTTCCAACAAACTTTTATCTCGTCTGCAAAAGATCCTGCTGGCTTGGATAATTTAAATTGATACCATCGGAGCATCACTTCATTGATCACCGGCCCCTGATCACTGAAGTACACACTGGCGTACACACTGTGTACACACCTCCATCTTCAGTCATCCGTGAAATGGCGTAAGATGTGTACATCACAGCCCAAAGGATTTTCCTAACGCTGATCCAATGTGTTTTTCACGTATCCTCAAGGGAAGTAATTTTTCCATTTCCCCAATAGTTCACGTTTCAAGCTAACTTCCAATGACAACTAACGGCAAATGTTTTCTAGCGTCCACCATCTCAACGAAAAAAAATATATCATTATTTCAGAGACAGCGTGCGGTAATCTAAAGTGAAATATTTCTGCGACGAAAACAATTGTTTAACTAAAACGCAGTATAAACAGGTTAAATAGACTTTGATAAAGTAGTATAAACTTTTTTTTTACTTTAACCCCTGTAGTGTCGCACCTGGAACTGACAGGGTTAAAGTATTCAAAATACCTGGCAAATTGGGCATGTGACTTCTCTAATTATAGAAAAGCCAGACAGACACTATCATGTAGGGTTGTAGTGACCTGACAATTTAAAGAATTTCTTAAACGCGATCAAGCAACGGGTGTAAGTATATATATATATATATATATATATATATATATATATATATATATATATATATATATATATATATATATATATATATATATATATAATATAAAATTATATATATATATATATATATATATATATATATACATATATATATGATTGATCCTAATCCTTTTGAGTTGCTAGAAGTATAGGGCCTGTCTGCTGTCCGTGTATAAATAGGCTGCAGTGCGCTAAGTATAGAAGAATGAATGCCGGGAATGCAAGAGGAGTGAAGGTGAGTAGATAGAAAAAAAACCTTCGAGCTCTTTCAAAAATAGATCGCATGCTGCAGCTGCACCTTGACGCAAGCGGCAGACGAGATTTAAAAAAAAAAAAAAGGTTACCGCCCCTAGACCCCACCTGTCGTGGAAGGAATACCTAGACACGACGTAAACTTGAAGAAAAAAATACGCCGATTTAAAGAATAAGTAATGATAAAGCAGAAATAAACGTGAAATATGTGGTCTATTGTAGACTAGCAGGAAAAAAAAAGAAGATTCACCAATAAAAATAGTTTGATGGAGATAGGGAGACACAAGCGAGATCTCAGCCAATGCAAATGGGGAAAGTTGTGCATGTTAGGCCGATCTTGTGCACCTTAAGGCCGATCTTAAAGATATGTCGCGTCTCTGCTTGCTGACAGGCTAACGTCTAACCGGGGTATTTTCAGAGATTCTCTTGGCTATATTTGCTCCTTGGTTAATTTGGAACCTGCGCACAGGTTCGTGTATGTGAAGTGTATCATCTTCTAATGTACTAGTCACGACATAGATCAATAGCTTAAGTAATGTTCACCAGATCACTACATAGCAATGTTTATAAACAAAAGGAGTTTCGATAAAAAGAAGACTGCCGAAATGGGAATTTTTATTTCAGATTTCAAGTCGTTAAATAAGAAGTTTAAAGAACAATAAACGTATTTTTTAAACGTATGTTCTTTTTGCTGACACATAAACTTTGAACTTGTAAATAACACCCCCTCCTCTTCCACACACACACAGACCCTCCCATCGGGATAAAAAAACGAATGACATTTTTATGTCTGTTGTAAAACCCCACCACATCCAGCTGAAGCAGCCAAACCAAAAGATTCAAGCTAGCTCACAGGGGCAACCACGCCTACGCATTAAACATAGGGATGGGATTATCTCTGTCTAAACCACCCCTCGTCTAATTTTCATACCTCCCTGTATACCTCTCCACCCCTCATATAATCATCATACTTCCCTTAATCTCCCCACCCCTTAGATAATCTTCATACCTCCCTTAACATCACCCCTTGTCTGATCCTCATATCTCCCTCTATACCTCTATACCTCACCCCTCATATCTCCCCATATACCTCTTTACCTCACCCCTCATATCCCCATCTATACCTCTTTACCTCACCCCTCATATCCCCCTCTATACCTCTTTACCTCACCACTCATATCTCCCTCTATACCTCTTTACCTCACCACTCATATCTCCCTCTATACCTCTTTACCTCACAACTCATATCTCCCCATATACCTCTTTACCTCACCACTCATATCTCCCTCTATACCTCACCCCTCATATCCCCCTCTATACCTCTTTACCTCACCACTCATATCTCACTCTATACCTCTTTACCTCACCACTCATATCTCCCTCTATACCTCTTTACCTCACCACTCATATCTCCCTCTATACCTCTTTACCTCACCACTCATATCTCCCTCTATACCTCACCCCTCATATCTCCCTCTATACCTCTTTACCTCACCACTCATATCTCCCCATATACCTCTTTACCTCACCTTTCATATCTCCCTCTATACCTCTTTACCTCACCCCTCATATCTCCCTCTTTACCTCACCCCTCATATCTCCCTCTATACCTCTTTACCTCACCCCTCATATCTCCCTCTTTACCTCACCCCTCATATCTTCCTGTATACCTCTCCACTCTACATACCCCAATATTACCCAAACATACAAACTAACTTGCGCACCCACAAATAAACAAACACTGTTAATAATCGTATTTCATCTCTGTAAAAGCGCATCAATTATTTTTGTTTCGTTTGCGTAGGTTAAGTTTTTATTAATCTAAGTTTAATTATCTGATTGCGTGGAAGTCGGTTAATCATCATTTGGCTAGATTAAGAAGAAAAATGCTAATTAAAATTTCAATTAATGCTTTAAAAATTGTATTTGAAGTTTTTTCATTACACTACCTGCGTGATAGGTCACAGGTTCACTTCATAAAGTAAAACACACATCTGTTTAATCAACGATTTCATGTACAGATTTTCACGATATGTTTTTCTAAACATAAAATATCCGTGAGAGATGATGTAATTTTATAAAGTTTACAACCGTTCGTGCAGCTTTAAACCAAGAAAATGTAAGAGGCTTTAATTTTCAG
Source organism: Physella acuta (assembly GCF_028476545.2). NCBI lineage: Eukaryota > Metazoa > Mollusca > Gastropoda > Physidae > Physella > Physella acuta. The sequence goes on from NW_026732125.1 coordinate 312,674, forward strand.
CATGTCTTTGAAACGACCTTCAAATGTAAGCAGTTTTACCAGGCGCTGCGTCTATTATCTCCCCTGAAGTTATCTCCCTTGAAATAACCCCCCCCCCCCCCCCCCTTTTGCTCACTGTCTTACTTCATTCATTGCTCCTCACTCACCGATCACACACAAACACACATGTCTCGTATCTTCTGATCTCTAGACCATTGTCTTATCAACAGGAAACTACCCGGCCAAGCAATGACACACACACACACACACACACACCACACACACACACACATAAACACACACACAGACAGACACACGCATGTCTCGTATCTTCTGATCTCTAGACCATTGTCTTATCAACAGGAAACTACCCGGCCAAGCAATGACACACACACACACACACACACACCACACACACACACACATAAACACACACACAGACAGACACACGCATGTCTCGTATCTTCTGATCTCTAGACCATTGTCTTATCAACAGGAAACTACCCGGCCAAGCAATGACACACACACACACACACACACACCACACACACACACACATAAACACACACACAGACAGACACACGCATGTCTCGTATCTTCTGATCTCTAGACCATTGTCTTATCAACAGGGAACTACCCGGCCAAGTAATGACACACTCGCCCTAGGTAAGAAAGGAGGTATGACGTCACCGGTCCCTGTCTTAGTATAAAGCGTGTTTTTATATTTTTTAATTTTTTTATAAGACCCACATCCCAAAGCCCAACATATATTTTACGAATGCACGGGTTAAAGGTCAAACAACAGCCCTGTACTATTAATCTTTAAGATTGTGTAACTTTAGTTAATCTCTAAAACATTCAGGAGCAACTATGCCTTAAATTTATTTACAGAATGTGATTCAAATTATTTCTTTTAAATTTGATCAGTGAAGCCAGGACAACATCTGCTTCTACTTGTGTTGTTTCTCTTCCCGCGATTAATAAATAGCTTTCATGAAACACGAACCAAATGAAACATCTTTACAACCATTACAGCTAGATATCGCTCAACATGGAGCTTCGTTAGGGCATTCTAGTCATTGCAGCTAAATATCGCTTAACATTGAGCTTAGTTAATGCATTAAAGATATCATCGTTTGATATATCGCAACTTTAAAGGTATCACCGTTTGATATCGCTGAATATAAAACATCGTTAGGGCGATTATAATTATTTCAACTGGGCTGTGTGTTGGCTAGGTGTAGGTTGTAACACACTAAAACAATTGTTGTAATCTCTTATGAAATAAATAAAAAATCTTTCTATAAATGTGTTTCTAGTTGTGACATTCAAATTGTGAGCATTGAGACATTCAAATTGTTATATATATATATATATATATATATATATATATATATATATATATATATATATATATATATATATATATATATATATATATATATATATATATATATATATTTATTTATTTATTTATTTATATATGTATACGTATTTCCTGGAAACAAACCAATACCTTCAGCGACCTATAAACAACAAGCAGACCAGCCGTCGATCAAGCCCCACATACATACACAACTTATCTAAAGGGCAACATGAACGATAAACTTTTTTTAAAAATGTAAGATTTCTGAAAAAGATTTAAAAGCACTTATTTTTCATAGACGTGTGTTGAAACGGCGTCAACAAGTGAGCGATAAAAAAAAATTATTGAGTTCTTTCCCTTGGGACGCTGCCAGCACCACTGTCAGTGAAAGAACCTACTAGAAAGTCTATTACACCTTCAGACGTGTGCAAACAAACACGTGAAGAGTACACGGGAACTAGTGAATCAACAACTCAAACATACAACTCTTGCTGTTGGTTTTTTTTTACCGTGCTGAAATGTGTACATTTTAATATAGATTCTAAATGCCAAGACTTTTATTTTTAATAAGCTGAACACGAATTAAGTATTGGGAAATGGTTTTTAAAAAATGCATTACTGTTTTTAAAACGGCAAGTATAGGAGAACTTTAACAATTGAAAGCCAACAAAACACTTATGGCATTTTAATTGTATCTACTTGAAGTAGTTCTACTTATATTAGTTCTATATGAACGCGTGTTACAGTTAAGCAGCATTCAACTTAACAGACAAACAGAAACAACAGCAACTGACAATACGAAATGTTTAAAAAAAATTAAAACAGAAAAAAGAAGGTTTCAAATACAAAAATTAATTAAATTTGGAACGTGGTAGACAATACGTCGAAATTATGACAAATCGGTCACTTGTGTGCTAAATATTTTAGCTGGGGATTGATCTCTGAGCTGACGCACCGTCAGGACTTAAGCAATGATACACGCATGTAATAACCATAGCATTATTTCTATGTTTTATAATCTCAACGCGATACTTGTGGACAATAAAGTGTACAACTAAAAGGGATCCGAACCCACTCCTGACTCTAGCCACCACACAACATGTTAAGGGAAATAACCAAAACAACATGTAAAGGGAAATAACCTATACATATAGTAAAGGGAAGTAACCTTTACAAAAGCAATCAAAACGGGGTAAGGCTTTACCTGAGCCAGTTTTACACCGAGATTTGCTGAAGGCGGCACGGGGCTATTTGATCCCCCCAAGCTTTGTTTCTTGTTCCCCCTTTTACCTGCCTCTGCAGGTAAAGACAAATGCACCCGACACCGACGGCTCTAATCTACGGTGCCGCAGGTGTAATGTTCCGTTACCCCTAGCAACCGCAGGTAGAGAGGAATTATTATTACGTTAGCACCGTGTGATGTGCACGACTCCCACACTAATACCCACCCACACCCCACCCTCACATCTACCTAGATCTTTGGTACGATAAAACTTATAAAACAGTTTGATGAACTGAGCACCCTACCTCCCCCTTCCATAATATACCGTAGTTTGCCAAATGATATAAAAACGCAAGAATTACTGAACTATATTGAGTGGCGAGTCAGGGTATTGTATTGTATAGTGAACAAATTGAAATTTAACATAGTTCTTTAATTAGGATAAACAAGCGTACAAAAGCCACAACATCGGCATGCAAATGGAATACAATTTATTTTTAAGGCTGATATTGCCCCGACAACTGTCAGCTACCCTTCTGCGCCAATGACGTAGAACACAAGATGCCAATGACGTAGAACACAAAATCGCCCGTAACATATAACAACACTAGGGCGCCAGCGAGTAAAGGTCAAATGATATAAGGAACACGAAGATAAAAACATCGGTAGAGATGGGGCATAGGTAAGTATAGATGTGAGCTAAGAAATCTGACATTCCCATTGGAAAACGTGTAGGCTGATTAAAAATACATACGGCTGAATGAAAGATACCATACGTACACGCACACTTTAAATGCCGAGTAACGCGTTTTCAAAAGCAACAGCATAAAAACGACGGGGAAAAACAAATCAATGATAAAAGTTTCAGGTTAAAAAAATACCTTTGTAGTGATTTGTCAACAACACAAAAATCTATTGAAGTGTAAAGGGTGGGCGTCGACAAATATATTAGACAACCACAAAAAATGAATTATCCAAAAAAAAAATCTACATTTGGCGGTGTATCAATATATTAGAACACACACACACACAAATATCCATAAATAATTCTTCACAAACCTGTACTGGATTGTCATCCTAGACAGTTCTGCTTCCCTTGCTACAAAAATCCGAAATAGAAGAAAAACGAATACAAACAACCTTTGAACTTAAATATATTATATCCTCCCTTAGAAAGTTGTTCAATCGACAGTGAGCGTGGATACGCTGCATGTAACCTTTGAACCTAAATATATTATATCCTCAGTTTGAACGTTGGTTAATCGACAATGAGCGTGGATACGCTGCATGTAAGAGCTAAACCTGCGCCCAACACAGACACCAATGTCAGAAACTCGAAAGTTAAATGCGTGTCACAGTTGATTCCATCTTGGGCTGGAGCCATTAATCCCGGGGGTACAAAACACGTCTTGTTCTGGGTTTATAAAGCCGAGCAGACACAGTATACAGGCAGCTAGGTGACACACATTAATTATAGGATGATTTTCTGATTTAAGGGGTAGGCGCTCGAGGATATGTCAATTTTCGACGAAATTGCCAATTTTTCCAAATGTGTACACCTATGTAAAGTCAAATATTCTTATAATCGATTTCTGTATAAATTATGCTTATGAATTTAATTAGTATTTAGATTTTTGAAATTACATCCACAGAAACAGAGTTTTAACCTTAAAATGCCTTTTTAAAATGATGCTAAAATGTAATATTTAGTTTAAATGTTATCTTTCTAAAATATATAATAGCATAGTAGGATATTATTTTCCTAAAAACCAATAAATATTAATTCAAAACGATCCACTAAAGCGTAATCTGCGAGTTTGTTTCATTTTCAAGAGAATCGGATCTTTATGCCAAGGGAGGTAAGAAAGGATTAGTTGAACAAAGTGAAAGAATTAGAAGTTCAAAGTCGCCCAGCAATGTTTTTAACTTGAAATTTGTAATTTAAATAACTTAGTTACACACATAATTTTTTTTATCAGAAAGCTTAGGGTTGCCAAGCAGCTAGCAATAAAAAAAAAAGAGAGATCGTTTTAAACACATCAGCAGCTGCTAACAAATAATTTTACGAGACTATTTTGCCAAGTAGTTCAATTTTTTTTTTGTCACAGTGAACTCATCGTTCGGCATCGGGTGAGAGATGGCGGCCATTAGAAGAGAAACAAACTGCTACTGTCTACCTAACACATGAGAGCTGACAATCAGAAAACACAGAAACTGTTCTCATCGGGCCTAATCAGAAATGAGAACAGACGACAGATAGAAAGATTGGATCAACTATTATTTTTCTTTCGCCGTGACGTCAGTAAAGTTGCGTCTACAGCCGTCTGACGTCAGCAAAAGCGTGGCGTTGCCAGCTGACAGGTATACAGAAAAAAAATTAGCTGATTCGCCAAGCCATTGAAAGATTTCCAAGATAAATTTACCATAACCCTTTACTGTAATCCTGATAGTTATCAAAATGAGGCAACCCTACCGATTTATTAGTCCTATTATAAACGTTTCCGTTAAATAGACTTAGTTAAAGATGGTTCCATGTCCTAGCCGTATTTTTATTTCAGCTACTTTAGTGCCCCCAGAAACATGGGAGGCAATTCAGTCAGACGCTAAGCTATGGAATCGTAGAGGTGAAACAAGATAACTAGAGGTTGGTTGGGACAGATACCTACAACTTTGTTGGAAATAATTGATCCCAGATAGTATATCTTAAAGTGGAAATCATAAGGTGAAAAGAAATTTTGTTAACAAGTTAAGATCAAACTCAGTGTTTAATTAGACGGCAATGTAAACTCATTAATTAGATGCTGTGCTTTGTATTTTTTTTTAAAAGACGAGACGGGTATATTATTACATGACGTGACATATTGTTTAAACAACTTTTTTCTATTTCACTAGATGAGTAAATAGCGCTTATGTACATTCAATGGCGTTTACATTACTTAAAAAGATGGTTTTTATAACATGTATCCAGATGGCATTTATATAAATTCATCAAACGATGGCCTTTCAGAAGTATTTACATGACTTGAAAATGTAAGCCTAATGAATGAAAAGAGATATGAAAAACTCACTGCTCAGCAAGTGCTACATCAAACACGAAACACAGTCTATTAACACAACTATAACACAAAGCTAGAGCGGCCAACACGACATGTGCAGCACCTAAAGAAGCAGAACTACCAGCGTGCAGTGGCTACACAAGCAACAGCTAATTCACACAAACGAATTAATGACGAACATCTCCGAAAGAAATTATCCAGTCGGTCTCTGAAACCACGGGCAAAAGGAGATCACCTTCCCGGGACCTCACTGTACCCCCAGGTGGAAGGGGGTGGGGAGGGTTTGACATCACGTGACTAGACCTGAGCACTGGAAATCAAAGGTCATCGGAGGGGGGAGGAGTGAGGGTGGAGGTAGCTTATAATAAAGTAGTATTTAGGGGATGGAGGGGGGAGGTGTGATGTTTGTGTATGAGTACACTCCACACCTGCTGTGAGGATTGTGTAAACGGATGGTGAGCGCATACAACCGTGTGGAGACGTGAGTTTTATAACATGCTCCTGCCCGCATGAAACAGGAGGGTGCCCTTTGCTGGGTACCTGGATGGAGCCAAAGGTCTTCAGGGAGGGGAAGTGGGGGGGGGGAGCTTCTGCTTCTCGACACACTGGGTGCACAACGTGATGTAGAACCGTGGCTCGGTCTGCACCAGAAGGGCGCTTCCTGTTAGACGATTCTGCGCCACTTGTCGTTGCACATGCGCATGTTTACAACTTCCGGAGTCTGTATTTAAGTTGGAAGGGAAAAGGACGACAGAATTGGGTTCTGGGCAAACTCTTGCAGAAACAGAAAGACAGAATGATGCTCTGGCAAAACACGAGAAACAGAAAGCCAATCACAATTTCCAAACAACTTTAATCGGCGGTTACATTCGCTTAAGACATCCCAAACAAATCACACTAAGTTCCCACAATCAAAAAGCTATGAGGTTGTACACTTTACTGTTTAACAGAAACGATTTAACGTACTTAAGTCTCGTGTGGATCTTTTGAAAACATTAGACGCTGAAGTAAAATGAATGTACACCCACACAAAATAAACGGAGGGGTCCCCAAACGGCTCAAATTTCATCACTACAATATAAGTTATCTGCCCTACTCGAAGTTATTTAGCCTACGTTAAGAGTTATCTACCCTACTCAATGAGTTATCTACCCTACTCAATGAGTTATCTACCCTACACAAGGAGTAGTCGGTCTTGTCTAAAAAGGTCGCGCTGTCCTATTTTTACCCCCACCCCTCCCATACACACAGGTGAGCGAGGAATATTGGCCTTTAATTATAGAGTCACATCGATATAGGCTTCAAATTAACCTACAGAACACATGAGGCAGGGGCTGAGAGAAAATAGGCAACAATTGAATGAGGACTTCTCCAAGTGGAGCAAGTCAAGGCTTTAAGCCAGGGATATTCCAACATAAGGAGCATGTATAGAAGGCAGAAACACTATAATATGTACAGTCGTGATAGGATTAGTTTCAGTATTTGATCATAGTGTCTTTAAAATGGCATCCGCCAAGTTAGCAGAGTGTGCTATTATTGCTGACATGGACCAAAAAATATCCATTAATCTCGTCTCTTTAGTAGACTTTAAATAAACCGGGAGTGATCTCCCCTAAACTTTCTCGAATATTCTTATATAAAACAACAGGGGATGGGAACTCGGGCTATTGACATGATTTTTAATCCATTTTAAATACTTAAAGTTTTAAAAATAGAATAAAATCTCGTAGACAAAATAATTGCACGCCAAGTGAACTAGTGAACGCCAAATAAAAAAGTGCACAATAGCGCGCAATATTATTAGTACTTTAAAAATTTACATTAGTTTTTTGAGAAATCGGAAGTAGCGTAAATTACTACTTCCGGTCAACGGAAATTACTCAAAATTTAACAGAAGGTAGAGAATTAGATCTTTTACTTACATGTGAAATTTCATTTATCTATCTGAAATAGTACTCAAGTTATAGGCTTTTGAAAAATTCAAAGTAGGAAAAGTACCACTTCCGGTTATCGGAAATCGCTCAAAAGTTGATACGGATCTACGATTTTGATAAAATACTTATATATGAAATTTCATCAACCTAGCTATAACGGTACTCAAGTAATCGTGTTTACACACGGACACACACACAGACACACAGACATACGGACAGAATTGCAAAGCCCAGTTTTTCAGACTGGATTACGCATAAAACCTCTTAATTTTGATAAATCTGGATTGATAATTTTTGCCCGATTAAAATAAGTCCTCTATACTTCGGATGTGATGAAGGACTGAGGTGTAATACGGTGAAAATTGTTAAAATTTCAAGTGATTTTTGTGCACGATTACAATACTTTCTCTATACTTCGTATATACGAGAAAGTAAAAATGTAAAAACGTAAAATACGTAAAAAATTACAGCTGAGAATATTTGGTTTAAGAATCAATGTTATAAAATCTATAAAATTAGCAACTTCAGATATCTCGAAAAATATTTTCTCTACTTGAAAGCTACAATTTTATTTTGATATAGACCTACCAACTCTATATTTTTAAAAAAGTCAAGTTTATATCGCAAATGCTTTATTAACACTGTAAATAGATGTTAACGTATTTATTGACCTCTGCACAAGTCCAAAGCCCAATGGATATTTAAGACATTTTAGAAACAGACGTCTTAGAAACAACCCGTGGGACAACCCAGACACAACCAGTAGAACAACAAACAGACAACCCGCTGCACGAGTTACAGCCCCAAGCTGTTTGAAGTCCCCCCCCCCCCTCCCACACACACACACGTATGACGTCACTCCCCCACTGCCACGAGTACACCTTGTCCCCAGGTAACGCAGCAAGGTGAGTAGATCACGTGCATGACATACAGGTAGAACTCCGGTCTCTGGCTTCAGCTAGACTCAACCCAGGTGGGGGAGAAGCGATGCAGGGGGTGGGTGATATTCACAGAGGGTGGGTGGGTGATATTCAAAGAGTGGGGGCGACAAACGACCCACCAATACTACACGATTCAGATTAAGGCTTCTTACACATAGGAAGAATATTTTACTAGAAATGAAACTTGACATAATAATGAGTCCTCGAGTTGCCACGGCGACACAGTGTATTGGAACAGCCTACATTACTAGACCTTATACTTAAGCCACTGTGTACTGTTACAGCCTACATTACTAGACCTTATACTTAAGCCATTGTGTACTGTTACAGCCTACATTACTAGACCTTATACTTAAGTCACTGTGTACATATATAGCCTACATTACTAGACCTTATACTTAAGCCACTGTGTACTGTTACAGCCTACATTACTAGACCTTATACTTAAGCCATTGTGTACTGTTACAGCCTACATTACTAGACCTTATACTTAAGTCACTGTGTACATATATAGCCTACATTACTAGACCTTATACTTAAGCCACTGTGTACTGTTACAGCCTACATTACTAGACCTTATACTTAAGCCATTGTGTACTGTTACAGCCTACATTACTAGACCTTATACTTAAGTCACTGTGTACATATATAGCCTACATTACTAGACCTTACACTTAAGCCACAGTCTACAATGTATAGCCTACATTAATAGAACGTATACTAAAGCCACGGTCTACGGTGTATAGCCTACATTACTAGACCTTACACTTAAACCACTGTGTACTTTTATAGCCTACATTATTAGACCTTATACATAAGCCATTGTGTACTGTTACAGCCTACATTACTAGACCTTACACTTAAGCCACTGTGTACTTATATAGCCTACATTATTAGACCTTATACTTAAGCCATTGTGTACTGTTACAGCCTACATTACTAGACCTTAAACTTAAGCCACTGTGTACTGATATAACCTACATTACTAGACCTTATACTCAAGCCCTGGTCTACGATGTATAGCCACATTACTAGACCTAACACGTAAACATAATGCTACCGGGCTAATCAACGAGCCATCACTAGAATATAGTCTAAAATACTGAATTTAAAAACAAGCATTTCAGCTAGATTTGCCAAGCACTAAACGAAAAAAAATATTATACTTGGCAGCCTGCATATTGATAGAACAACAACAGGGGAAGTAATTAGCCTAAGTGTAACCAGATGTTTACATTGCTGGTGTACGAGTCTAGATCATTTATTTATTTTGTTTTTTTGTTTCATGTAATTAATGGACTATGATTTTTAGACAGATAACAAAAAATAAAAGAACAATGGTGAATAACATGTTGTCTATTAAGACGAGGGAATTCAAAATATAATTATACCAAAATGAGTGGGCGGGGCTATAAAAAAATGATGAACAGACAGAAACATCAACTCATTAGTACACAGAAATTCAATTTTTAATCATTTATGATCATTTTCTCTGTTTTCTTCAAATGTTAGTATTCAAGAGAATAGAAAGCATGTCAACAATAATACTCACCTGATGATAGTACTTTAGTGTAGGTGTTGTGTGGGTGTGTGTGTGGAATGTTTATGTTTACATTTAAATGTGTATGATGGAAGTGTTGCTTGTTAGTTTAGTGCTTAGACAAGAAAACGAAACAAAACACACAGACTTTATTATTTTTAAATAACCACCAATAAAAGACAATAATAGCAATAGTAAGAGAAGCAGCAGTTTATAACAAGATATTTTTCACAATCTTACTTTAATGAAGAGATTTTGAATATTAAATACAAAAAGATATATCATTTGGGGAAAAAAAAAGGTCATGGATATATTATAGCTATGTAAGTTTCTCCAATTCCTCCCCTCCCCCAACTTCTTTAAATCTATGGTGCTGAATTGTTAAAATATGCTGCTTTAAGTCGATCACTACACAAGAGGAATAACTCACCAGGTAATTTGTGGGGTAGGTTTGCCAATGACCTTGCAGGCCAACTGTGTCCTTGACCCTTCATAGCCTGTCACATGTGAAAGTTCTTCTATGAAGGATGGGGCATGCTCTGGCATTTCTGTATAGAACAATAACATGTAACATTAGCCCATGATATAAAATCTCCATAGATCAACTACAATGTATTCAAGTTGTTAAGTTCCATGGAACAAATTACAATTATCACTAATTCAACTTTTTAATTATAGAGGTATAAAGATTTTCTCATAAGGTTCTGTATAGAACAATTACTGGTTTTAAAAGCTACATAGAACAAACTACAGTTAGCATCAATTTAAGTTTTCAAAGATCTAAAGAAAAAAATATAATTAATTCAGGTTATAAATGATAGAGGTAGGGCCTATAAAGATTTTCTCAGAAACTTTTACACTGATAAATTACAGGTAACATTAACTCATGTTTTAAACCTACATAGAACAAAGTACAGATTCAAGTTTTTAAAGATCTCTAGAACAAAGTACAGATAGCATTAATGCAAGTTTTTAAAGATCTCTAGAACAAGTTACAGTTAGCACTAGTTTGAAATGAGATAAGAATGCAGGCACTGACCCATGACAAGTTTCCTCATCACAATGCCCAAGTCTCCTTCCTTCCTCATGACAGCACTGTCCCTGGACAGCTTGCCAATAGGCAGGACGTCCATCTCATCCTCCTGCAAGATATTGGTGGGTAGAGCCACGCTCATGGTGGGACAATAGGTGACCACATGCATGGTAGGAGTGGTGATCAAATGGTGATATAGCAGTATATTGGTGGGTAGAGCCACGCTCATGGTGGGACAATAGGTGACCACATGCATGGTAGGAGTGGTGATCAAATGGTGATATAGCAGTATATTGGTAGGTAGAGCCATGCTCATGGTGGGACAATAGGTGACCACATGCATGGTAGGAGTGGTGATCAAATGGTGATATAGCAGTATATTGGTAGGTAGAGCCATGCTCATGGTGGGACAAAAGGTGACCACATGCATGGTAAGAGTGGTGATCAAATGGTGATATAGCAGTATATTGGTAGGTAGAGCCATGCTCATGGTGGGACAAAAAGTGACCACATGCATGGTAGGAGTGGTGATCATATGGTGATATGGCAGTATATTGGTAGGTAGAGCCATGCTCATGGTGGGACAAAAGGTGACCACATGCATGAGGAGTGGTGATCAAATGGTGATACAGGTGTATTTGCACAGGTAGTGAGGTAACGAAATGGTGATACAGATGTTAGGATTTGTAATTAGATGGTGATATAGCTGTGACTACAAAGGGGGTGAGGTAATGAAATGGTGACACAGAGGTGCATACATGTTAAGGTGGAAACTAGATGGTGATATAGAGGTAACTGCACAGTTGAAAGGGTAATTTAGAAGTGGTGACAAAGCATGTACATAGATGATTACACAAGATGGTGACACAATAGAATTTACAACCACATTGTGTGGTAAAACAAGATGATGACACAGAGGTAGCTACTTAAAATATAGGAGGGTTACAATGGTGTTCATATACAACTCACTTAGATGATAATATAGTTGTAATTTTAAAATAAAGAGATCAAATGAGAGTGTATCTAGTCAGATGAATGCTCAAATTTTAGTCTATTAAAAAAACAATGCTTTGTATGTTTAACTATTAATTCAGTCATATTAAAAACTATCAAATTATATCAGCAATTAATTTATAATATTCCATTCTATTGTAATTTGTGTTTCAAGAGTAGCATTGAAACAGAAAGACATGGGTGTCACAACAACAAAACACAAGACAGACAGACAAAGGATGAGATATTTTTAGCTACCTTGTGCTTGGTTCGTGTCCTGTAGTCTTTGTGATGGGCAGTGGACAGTGGCTGACCAGTAAGTTTCTTTTGAGCAGATCCCTGTCAAAAACATTAGATCATGTGGAACTGAAGCAATTAACAATAGCTGGGTGATAATTTTTTACTGGATCATGTTGTATAATTAAACATAATTCTAATCAAGGAATGGCTTAAGATAAACACAGAGTCAATCAATTATAATATAATTACAAAAACTGTGAACATAAATTATTTTAAATAAAAAACAATTATTAATAAGTTAGTAATGTTATCTCACATAAGGGTTAGTTTAGTTGTGCTCTCAACAAAATGAATATCAACTGAATGTTATAATTGAAAATCATAAAAAAAATATTTTTGGCACATTTAATGAATGATGTGTTAATAGAAATTGATTTAAATTGCAAACCATTCAGTTTTTTTTTAATAAATATTTCTTTACATACGTAGAAAATAAAATTCTTTAAACAAAAATACTGATAAACTGTTGTGTTGTCAAATTTGCAGAAAAGTTTACGAAATAAAAAGTGCAAAAAGTTGAAAATACAATGGAAAAAGTACAATATTCTGATAAAACTGAATGTTGAAAACAGTACAAAAAGTTGATAAAAAACAAAAGCAGTACAAAAAACTGATAAAAAAGAATACGAGTACAAAAAGCAGATAAAACTGAGTGTAAGCAGATGATGATGGTCAGTACTTACATCAACTACAGCAGCAGGAGCGCGAGGGTGTGGCTGTGGGCGGAGGAGATGAAATGAGATGGACAGCCACAATGATTTTGCTATATATTTCTATAGAACCTTTTTCATTCCATGCCTATCCTATTCCATTCTATGTTTGTAAATCATTGGACTCCTGGTCCAATTTAAATCGGTTATGGTTTGACTCATTACTTATTTTGTACTGTTTCTTGGTTTTTAAAAGAAATATGCCTTATATGAATTTTTTAACTTATTTTAATTTTACCAAATACTTTGATAATTTTAGAATTGTGGCATCAAAAGTAATTTGTTAAATTTGAGATCTTGTTTTAGATTTTAGATAAAAATAAACTACTAGAATGCCCATTTTTAAATTGTAACTTTATAGAAAATATAACTTCAATATAGACAAATGTTTTTAAGGGTTAAAATGAAAGAAGTCCTATAGATGAGATATGAGAATATTGTAGCAGGTACTGATAACACAAAGCCAATCACCACAGTAAGCAATATAAAAACAAAATCACAGGGATTATAACCTACTTGTAATCTAATAGGGAGCTTTTAAAAAATTAACAAGATTTAGAAATTTTCCTCACTACTTTGTTATTTGCTACTTTTTTAATATAAAAAATGTGAAGTTATTAAAATGACAAAAAAATGACATAACATAATCTTCATTAAAACTTGATATCTTTATAATATTTATTATTTTCTGTATCAAAAGAGTTAAACTTATAAAAAAAAAACAAGAACAAAATAGCCTTAACATTTTTATACATTAAAGTAATAAATAGAATTAGAAATTTAACTAGTTACACTCCTAATTAAAACAATATTAATCTAATTATGTTGATTAATGTTCTAATAAATGCTATGAAGGAAGATGAATATGGATCATATTAAAATGTGGTTAAGTTGATTAATTAACTTCACTTGATGAATAACAAGATATGAGGGTATGATACTATTGGCCAGTTCACCATAGCTGAGAGCAACATAGAGCAGGATAATAGAGGGCTGTTACAATATAGGGTGTGAATATACTTACATTGAGCCATGGGTGATTCAAAGCCTCATCAATAGTTAATCTTTGTCTACAGAAACAAAACAAGACATATATATATATATATGTATATATATATATATATATATATATATATATATATATATATATATATATATATATATATATATATATATAGGCCTATATCAATTGTATATTCAGCATTGCTTTGATCACTGATAATTAAATTTAACTCACAATATTTATATTTATTATGTTAAAGTGCTTTAGTTCCAAATGTATTTTTTGCCTGTTTCTAATTTTTGATCGATTCAAATTGAAATGCTAATCTTAACTGCAACAATAATAAAAAAAATCTCCCATGTCATCACTAAATCATGACAAGCACTGATACATCACGTGTATAAGGCAATAATTTATAAAACAAAAAGAAAAGAAACCCAGGTGTATTGAATGTTCCTACAAGTTAAAAATAGCACATGACATTTATGAGATGACTTATGACATTCTGCCCATACAGAAGAAATAAATGGCAGCAAGTTTGCACCACATATCTCTTGGCTCACTGACAAATTTACCTACTCTCCAGGATGAGAGATAAAAACACACACCTTATTTACACTTATAAAATTAATACTTGGATCTATAAAGATTATTTTGTTTAATTAAAAGGAGAAAAAAATTAATGATAGAAAAATCAAACACTATGTATGAAATTATTTTTTTTTTTGCTTGAGAAAAAATCAAATTAAAGTTTTCACCAATCATTCATCAATTCCTTGCCAAAACTAACACAACAAAATTTAATTCATCTAAAGTTAAAAGAAAACATGGAACATTAAAGAGCAGGTGCAGATTGTTTAAAGCTGGTGCTATACATTCTGCTATAACAATAACCAGAGATCCCAAGTTTGTTTGTACAGTGAAACTTGGCACAGGTTAGCATTACCACCAGTGGGTAACCTAGAGGGAATGTTGATATTTGATGAAAAGATCAAAGTCTAGGGGAGACAACTACCTGGAGTTATGTCCCCTGGTCTAGATCAAAACTTGCAGTGATCAGCAATTTTTTAACAGTGTAAATTGGAAACTAGTCAGTATTTTTATCAATAGGATGACAAAATAAAACCAGCTTACATTTTATATGGATAAGAACCCACTGCTATTATACTACATAGTTACAAAATGAAATTTTTACTACTTTAGACTTTAGATATGTTTAATAAGATAGAAAAATAAAAGAGCATCTCAGACAATGAAGGAACAAAACTACTAAATTAATTTTAAAACATAGCTATTTTCTGTGGTAGGCCTAGCACTCTATATCTGTACTATTTAACTGAACATCCCTTTATACCTGTACTGTTTCATAGACAACTAAAAATACTGGAAACTTTGTAGTCCCTATTATTAAAAATTTTTGTTTCCTTTATAGTTTTTGTGACTCTAACCCTTAACACTTAAAGCATGCGCCACATGGCCTTATGCGTTATAAGTTATATAACATCAAAGCCACGCTCATGGCTTGGCGAACTTTCAGTGTTAATGCAGTTACTCTTTCTCTAACTAATAGCAAAACCATCTCAATATTTTGATTGTATGAGCAGCATTTGTCATCCATTTAAATCATGTGTTTTTTCTTCATCTTTTTTTTTGTATTGACTTAAAGCTAAGGACAGCAAAAATTAGATTTTGTCGAGTTAAGATAAGAAAACATAAAATTCATTAGGTATAAGATTAGGGGAGAAAAAGTTTCTTATTTTTTAAGAATAAAATTCATTAGGTGAAAGATTTGGAGAAAAAAAATTGCTTACTTTTTATGAATAAAATTCATTAGGTGAAAGATTTGGAGAGAAAAAAGTGCTTACTTTTTATCCTTGATGAGCAAACGTTTGATGAAGTCTTTAGCGTCGTCTGAGACAAACTCCCAGACCTCATCATCAAAGTCATAATCAGCTTGGTTAACAAATTGGAATGTTTGGTGGTTGTCATCACCAGCAAATGGTGAGTAGCCACTGAGTCTGTTGGGTGGGGGATAAATATGTATCGTTAGAAACATGGACATTTCATGGTCAAGTGGTTTATTGAAGGGACAAATATGTAGGGTTAGAAACATGGACATTTCGTGGTCAAATGGTTTATTGAATGGACTAATATTTCAAGGTTAGTAACATGTAAATTGTTGAATAAAAGGGACAAATATTTCATAATTAGAAAAATGATCATTTTGTTGTTAATTTTTGAATTAAAGGGATAAATGTTTTATGGTTAGAAACATGGACATTTTATGGTCAAGTATTGTATTAAAAGGACCAATAATTCAGACCAGGGACATGGACATTTCTAGTCAATTTTTTTAAATTTACAAGGCCAACATTTCAAGTTAGAAAAACTGACAATGTGACAGTGACAACACTTACAGCACATAGGCCACCACACCAAGTGACCACATGTCAGTGGAGAATGATACAGGCTCAAAGTTGATGATCTCAGGGGCACAGAACTCTGCTGTACCAAATAAAACTTTGACTGACTTCCCTTCCTCAAGTTTCTGGGCCAGACCAAAGTCAATGATTTTGACATCGTTGCTATCCCTCGTCACACACATCACATTCTCAGGCTGAGATAAAAAAAACATTAGATTCACATTTTCTATCTTGATTTCAAATTATTTTTTGTGTATTACACTATGACAAAAAGTTTAAGCCTTTGACAGATACAAATGCATCCCCATCAGAAAGACCAAAGAACATTAAAATGAGCTTGTGTGGTTTATGTTGAGCCAACTCAGTTACAAAAGCTATCCTTAACTTAATTTTTTAATCTAAAACTTACTTGTTAGTTTAGTAAAGGCTACTTTAAATGATATCTATATACATTACATTATAGATAAGCAATATTTTTCAAACCTTTTACAAGTTTCTAAACTTTTTAAATATGTTTGTAAAAGCAGATCAAGGGAAGCTACTCTAGATTATTTTTCATAAATTCTAAGTTCTATTTTATCAATGTTAACTAAGCCCAAATATTATTACATGCTAAATTACCTACCCCACCTATATAATGTGGGGTTTGATGGATGCAGTTAGTGTTAGTACCTTGAGGTCCAGGTGTAGTATGTTGGTGTGGTGCATATGAATTAATTACCCCACCTATATAATGTGGGGGTTAAAGGAAGCACTTAGTGTGAGTGTGTACCTTGAGGTCCAGGTGTAGTATGTTGCTGTGGTGCATGTGAATTACCTACCCCACCTATATAGATTGGGGTATTAATGGATGCAGTTAGTGTGAGTACCTTGAGGTCCAGGTGTAGTATGTTGCTGTGGTGCATATGCTGCACACCTTGACAGATCTGCCGCATGTAGGTGATGCAGTCCTCCTCTGTCAGTGTGTACTCCTTCTCCACCAGCCTGTCAAACAGCTCACCTCCACTCAGCCTGACAGAGAACAAATGTACACAAATATCATGCTTGGTGTGATGATATGTTATGTAAGCAGGTTTACAAGTTGATAAAACATGGAACTGAAACTTTTGATGCTTTGCAACTCATTATGGAGATATGTATCTATTAAAACATTATATATATATATATATATATATATATATATATATATATATATATATATATATATATATATATATATATATATATATATATATATATATATATATATATATATATATATATATATATGTATATATATATGTATATATGTATATATATATGTATATATATATATATATATATATATATATATATATATATATATATATATATATATGTATATATATATATATATATATGTATATATATATATATATATATGTATATATATATATATATATATATATATATATATATATATATATATATATATATATTTATGTATACACAAATATACATAAAAATATATAGGGCCAACATATATATATAATCACATTAATACAACGTATTTACATACCCAATAAAAAAGATTTTATTTTTATTTTAAAAGTTGATGGATCCTATTTTATTTATTTTTAATGGAGTTTTTCTCTTAGCGTAATTAATATTTTTAAGTTATGTTAAACTTTCCAATAAACTTTCTAGAAAATTTCATTGCATCAACAAGGTTAAAAAGAACACCAGAAAAAAATGACGTACAGCTCCAGTATCATGACCATCTCTCCTCTCTGGTCAAAGGCCTCGTGAAGCTGCAGAAGTTTGGGGTGATGTAGACTGTTCATGATGTCAATCTCGTGCCTGATGATGTCCTTGTCCTGCGGGCGGCAGTGGATGAACTTGGCTGCCCAGTTCTTGCCAGTTGCCCTTTCTACGGCACGGTGGACCACTCCAAAAGCCCCTCTGGTTAACCAGAACACATTTGTAAATGTTAAACTGATTGAAACATAACAGAAAAGTATAGTAACAAAATAGATACATTGAGATCTCCTTTAAAAATAATGCATGTAAAACAATGCCTGGACTAACTCTTGATTTTTCTCCCTCCCCCCTCAAATATATTTTTGGTATAACAATTTACCCTAATTGTACTTCATAAACCTGGCTATATGTTTTAAAGAATTTAACGTTATCTGATATTTTACAAGTATAGAGTAAATTGTATTTCACAAAAGGCCAAACTTTAAAAGAAAAAGTTTCATGATGATCAAATCTCACCTTCCGAGCTCTTCACAAATGATATACTTCCCGAGGACATCTCCTTTGATGCAGTTCACATCAACAATAGATCCTAGGAATTTTTCATCATCTGAAAATATCACCAACACAAGTTGTACACAACAATGGTAAAATAGAGGGCTCAGTCATTTCAATTAGATGGTTTTTTAATTTGTTACTATATTATAGAGCTGGCAAAATATGAAACATGATGTGAAATATTGTGCTTAAAATTAATTTCTCAGCGAGCATTCTAAAACCAAAAAAAATCTTAACACATTTATTTTATTACAATTTATAATCTGTTTTTTTTCTTCTTTTTGTGGGTATTTTAAGTATAATAAATACATCTCACATTTAAACTTAATACCATTCTAATGTTTAATCTATGATTACAATTAACATTAATTAATATGCATCGACTCACAGAGCTCATCATAGTTAATTGAAGGCAAAGCTTCCTTCGTCACAACAATCTCAGACTCTCTGCTCGGTTCACTGACGCCAAATCTGTTTTCAGCCATGACGCGGAACCTGTGTTCTCCGTGTTCCTCCAAACAGGCAACTGTGCAGAAAGCGTCCGGAGTGGCCAGGGCCCACCTCCAGATGCCTGTGATTGGATCCCTGCGCTCCACAACGTATCCAGTTATGGGTGATCCTCCGTCGTACTGAGGGGGCGTCCACGACAGCTCGACACTGTGTTTGTCGGCTTCTTTGATCACAGGCTGTTGGGGAGGGTCTGGGGGCTCTGAGAAAATAAACATTGGAAATTAACTTATTAATTTAGAGTTAAGAGCATCTAGATAAAAAATAATGTTTTTAAATGGAGTTAATTTTTGCGTTCAAATGAATGCCATGAAGACTTAAGGCCTAAGCAAAGGTAATTTTTTGTAGATTAGTCTAACATTATTCTGGTATCTAGGAATTAGCAGTAGTTTTGTAACTAGCACACTGCATTGACAACATCCTGCAGTCTAAGAAAATATTATTTTTAGCTGTCTTAACTTATTGTTTTCAATCATATTAAAGTAATACAATATGAGTGTTTATAAAGTAGAAATGTGATTTGCCATACTACAACATTAATGGTTTTAAAAATTAAATAATGTGACTTACCAACTACAACAATATGATTGTTTATATATTAGATAACGTGACTCGCCAATTACAAGAACAGGACCGTTTATAAACTAGATAACGTGACTCACCAACTACAACAATAAGATTGTTTATAAACTAGATAATGTGACTCACCAACAACAAGGATAGGAATGTCTACCATGGCTGAACCAAGCTGGTTCTCCACCTGTAATGTGTAGTGCCCCTCATCTGACTTGAGGCAGTCCTCAATGATCAAGGTGGTGTGCAAGTTGGTGCCGACAATGTCCACACGACCTTTGCGACCTCCGACCTCCAGGATTTCCCTACCCTTTGACCAGGTGGTGCTGGGTGTTGGGGTGCCTGAGATTGGGATGCGCACCTTGATGGTGTCGCCACGGCAGAAGCGCAGGCCCTTGCCATAGCTGTCTGAGAAGTCTATCTGAGGTGCAGCTGTGAATCAGATTGATTTTATTTACACAACTATTTTAACAATTTTTTTTCTTATAAAATTGGTGCTTAAGAATTTGTTAGGACATATTTGATATTTTTCTGTAGTAGCACTACCACGCTGAACACTGTTACTGTTACCCTAACATTAACCTAGCCATAGCCAAACCACAGCTTTGACTATAACCTTATAACTAGCATCTGTGTAACAATGATCATCAAAGGAATGAGTCTCACAGTGACAATGACCATAAAAGGCCTGGTCACATGACTTACCTAACACATGAAGTTTGGCCCTGATGCTAGAAACTAAGTGACAATGACCATAAAAGGCAACTAGCCTCTCTGTGACCCTGGTCACATGACTTACCTAGCACATGAAGCTTGGCCCTGATGCTGACCGCTCCGTACTTGTTTCTAGCCTGACATTCAATGTCCCCAGCATCAGCAAACTCCACATTCTTGATGATCAGAGTCTGGTTGGTGGCCTCATGTCTTATCCAGCACTTCCTTCCCTCGTAAGCTTCCCTGTAGTTGCGGAACCTGAAGGACAACAACCAACAAAGAAAATTGTAGCACATAATCAAAAACTATTCCCAAGGCAATAGCCAAAGACCAATTTAAAAACTTGTGGCTCAAATTCATAACATTTGCTCAAACAATAAAAAAAACAATGATACAAGTTATAAAAATGAAGTAATGTTCTAGGAAAAATAACCTACATATCAGTTGGTGAAGCTTGTTTTTAAAAAAAGTGTTTATGTTATGAACAGGTCTATACAAAGGTTACTAATACGTTCTACAAATGTAATCATGTTTTAGAAGTAATCTATAAACAAGTATTTGTATAAGTTCTACAATGTATTTCTGTTGCAGTTCTCAATGGGATTAATATTATCTTCATCATGTTCATCTTACAACATGCAGCAAAGAAGGAGAAAAACTAGAGCTTTACCAAGAAACTTCGGGTGTTGGCAGACCAATCACTTGACACATGAACTTGGCATCTTGACCCACTGGCACAGATAGGTCACCAAACTCGGCTATGAACTTTGGAGCATCCAGAGCTAAAGAGAAAAAAAAAGAAAATTTTCTGAAATATTTTCTTTTACATTCTATATACGTTTTTCTGACAAGTCATTTTTTTTTCTGATATATATTAAATGAGAAACCACATAAAAAAGTTTTTCTATAATATTTAAATTTTCTAATTTACCTATTTTATGTCCACAGATGAACGGCTCTGAAGAGGGTGACGGCTCAGACACGCCCACACCATTTTCAGCTCTGACTCTGAACTCGTATGCCAGGTTGTTCTTCAAGTCTGTTGCTCTATAACTCAATTCTTTGATTGGCTGTTTAGTCACAGGTAGCCAGGATTTTCCACTCATGTCCAGCCTCTCCAGGATGTAGCCAGTCACAGGAGAGCCTCCATCTGACTCTGGAGGCAGCCATGACAGTTGTACAAAAGTTTCACCAATCTCGTCTACACTCGGAGCTTTCTTGATTGCTTTGGGTTTTTCTAATACAATTATAAAATCTTGTTAAGTACCACTCTCTTTGTCTAATTATGAATGAAAACATATATTTTAAAATATTTTACTTGCATTAAGAAAATTTTGTTTCAGAAATAAAATATTAACAATAAGAAAAAAATATTGTATAAAATTTCACCAAAAAGCATAACAAGCATTAAAAAATATGCAGGCAAGCTATTTAAAAGCAAAAAAATTACATTTAAAATGTTCACAAATAAATAAAAAATATACACAACAAATAAACAAACATGCCCATGAGCCAACTAAAATCAAGTGTAAATGTGAAGGTAACTTTTTAATTTCATTGCCGATAAGACTAACAAAAACTAATATTCAAAATGCACACAATATTTTAAATATTTATTTTTGAAAAATGAAAATAAAAATCAACAATACCTAACTAGCAGAACTCAACATTTTTAAATGAAGAAAAAAAAAATCTGGTTTATAAACAAGGAACAATAATACAGGGAAAATGCACATGGGATACATAAAAAGTGTATGGGGCAAACTGAAAAATAAAAAGTGAGAATAAAAATAATCAACAAAAATTAACACCTAGTAGCAATTGCTAGACAAAAATAATATTCTACAGCAAGAATGTGCAATAATTTACCATGCATTATAAAAGTTAAGTGCAATTAATTAATTATTAAGTTAACTAAAATAGAATAATTTCACTTCTATTTTTAAATCACATTAACATGCAATACAAATTTACAAAAATAGGGTTGATTTTAAAATTTAAGTTTAAGCAATATAGTGCTAGCAGTCATGCAATTTTGATAAACATATCATGCAATGACAACAAATGAACTATTTTAATACAAATGTACCTACCTTTTATAACTTTAAGTGCAACAGGACTGGAGAGCTCTGTTGGTTGACTTCTTCCAGCTGGGTTCTCAGCTGATACTCGGAAAACTAGAGATTTACCCTGTTGAATATCAGAATCACATTAGTGTAATGTAAACAACATCTGTAGGAATGCAGATTTGTTTTGTTAAAAATAGTTTAGCATTTTCAACAACTGTTACAAACATTTTTTATTAAAATAGCCTACTTCGTATAAATTCTACAACAAATATATTATTTTTTAAAATTCTTTAAATATTCAGCTATAATTTAGAACAGGGGTCTCCAAACTACGGCCCTTGGGCCGGATGCGGCCCACAAAGTCCTTTCATCCGGCCCGCGGAGATCTTTCTGTCCAAGGAAAAAACGTTTGTTGGTGATGGCTGAGGAAATTTGCCCAGAAAAATCACGACATGTCTGGAAGAAACTGGCCCCTAAACTGAAATTTGATAGTTAATGCGGCCCTCGGACTGAAAAGTTTGGAGACCCCTGATTTAGAAGCATTATTTATTCATTGATTGATTTATTTCTGACATTATTCATAAAAAAAAAGATGAAAAAAAAAACAGAGGTCTTACTGTAGGGAGATTCTTGGCCATGAACCATTTAGTTTTGCCTGGGACTTCAGCAATCTTCTCCCACTTGTCGGAGTCAGCCAACTTCTGTTCCAGGATGTACCTGGTGATTGTCCCATCATCATCCTCAGGTGGGGACCAGACGAGGGTCAGGGAATCCTTGTCCACCTTCTCGGCCCTCAGGTGTTCAGGGGGTGAGGGTTTATCTAAGGTGGTGGTGGGCAGGTTTGTTAGAAACCATTTTAATCAAATGTCTCTGGACTATTCTTCACATACATGGATACAGTGCACAGCATGTTTGGGGATTTTATGAAGACAAATGCTATTGCTGATGTGGAAAGTATCTGTCTTTATGTTTGCTCATAAAGGTAATGAATAGATGTGCATCAACTGTGTTGCGCCAATGACCCCAATAGGAGTTAAGGGATGATGATGATATATGTGCATACAAATATCCACAAATAAACACAAACATATACAACATATTTATTTTAAAATGTATTTGTTTATTTATTTATGAGTGTGTTTGTGTATGTTCATGAATGTTTTTGTGTATTTTGTGTGTTTAAAGATGTATATGTGTATCTATATATATATATATATATATATATATATATATATATATATATATATATATATATATATATATATATATATATATATATATATATATATATATATATATTACAAATAAATGTAAGTAAAGACGACTAGTGGCATTTAATACATATTCAAAATATGACTTGAAAGAAATGGATAAAGCTAAATATCCCATGGACCAGATAAGTTAAAGGATTTGAGAATGTGACAGTATCAGACACTTAGAGGAAATTTTGGAAGAAGAAAAACAAAGTACTCACCAATTTGAATAGACTCTAAATGTTTTAATTCCAGAATAGACTTTTTCACTAAACACATTGTGTGGAGTATTCCTGGCTTCTCAATGGAACCAGGAATTTTCTCTTTGATTGATTGTAGCGATTATTTTTAGATGCCTCAATTTACTTTTTAGCAGTGTCTGAGTTCAGTGTCTAAAAGTTACTAGTGGCCATTACAATTTTCAGTCACACTATGATTTATAGATTTGATTAAGTTTTGGTCGACTTTAAGACTTTGTGCTAGCAGTAGTATATCTCTGGTAAATAAAAACTATGCATTCTACACCATCTTCTTGTTTACAAAACTTAACACAGACAGTAGGATGAGTTACCAATACATGTAGTAAACTTATAAGCTTATATTTATAACAAAATAAATTCAATTTTTGCCGAAGATTTTTTAAAAAACTACTATAATATTGTTATAGTAGTAAGCTGTAATAAATAAGATTAAGGTTTTTACTCACCGAATCTTAAATTATGTCAGGGAGCATCAAATTACAACAAAATACAAAATTCTGGTAAATAATTATTTTTTGTGTGTAGTTAATAGATCGGCTAGCAATTGTTAGCAATTATTTTATCATCTAATTATTTTAATGTTAAAGAAATTTTTTTACTATATTAATTTGTGAGTTGGTTATAGTATTTTAAAATATGTTGTTTCATATATGTGAGTGTGTATTAATATGAATAAACTGTAAAAATATATTCCTCAAGAGAATTATTAGATAGAGGACAATTCAATAGATTTGTATTAGCTTTAAGATATTTTTATCCTAAAGCTTTCTTATGGCTTAGGGCTTTATTTTTTTTTACCAGGACAGAGATTCACTAGCAATGGGCTTCAGATTTTATTGACAAGTGGCTAAAGATTCCTTGGAGCATAGCGATTCCTGTATTACTTTATCTTTAATTAGCCTACTTTAGTAAAACTAAATTTAAGTATAACATTTTCATCAGCATATTAAAAAAAAATGACCAAAAAAAAGTTAATCAATAAAAAATAAACATAAGTTGAATAAAAGTTTTATTAGGGAATGTATCTCTAAATAAATCTAGTCAAGAAAAAAAAGATTTTAAAAACAGAATTTTTTTTTTAAACACAGGAAGGTCATCCCACACATACACTGCTTAGTAACAGAATAAACTTAGGATATAAATAAAGTGTGTAACAACCTTGGTTAAGAAAAACATTTGTAGGTTCTGATTGTAAAAAACAAAATTGCAACTTCAATAGGGAGGTAAATATCAACCTTTACACTTTAACTTAAGGGGAGGCTATTCATAATTACAATAATAATAGGATATTATATCTGAGGGTCATAAAAAAGTTATCATAAACTTTAGAACTATATAAAAATGTATGTACAAACTTAACTAGTTCTTTAAAATTTTACCTCTGAAACTGAATCTAAAAATTGTTTACTATTGTGATACTTTGGAATAAAAATGTGATTTTATTGTCATAATTAAACCCTATTTTTCTAAAAATTAAAGCAACAACAACAAAAACTCAATGAAAAAGCTAAATAAGCCTATTCAAATCATACAGTGACTAATTGCTGCAAAGAAACCAAAACGATGAATAAAAGCAAGATTTCATAATGTATAAAGTGAATAAGCCATGAAACTAATAAAAAAAATAATTTGGGAAGTACTACAGTAAATAAAAATTGGGCATGCTTTCAAAGTAAATGTGGATGTGATAATTTTCAACCAAAATAATATATTGGGCTATATAGGCTGATATTAATTGCTGTATTTTATGTACTATAAAATTCTTGTCGATTAAATTATGTGATTATTAAATCTGCAAAAGATCCCATTTTTATGCCAAAGTATCAAACCATAATATAACCCTACATTTAAAAAAAAATAGTGGTGTTTAATTAATTTCCATTATACTGAAGTTATTTAAATAATATTTTAAACAATAAAGAAAAAAAAAAACACACATAACAAAATTATAATTTTTAAAAAGAAAAAAACAGCCAAAATATTATTCACTGGTGTTAAAAACAGTTAACAAAGCACATTTCAGATCAGTTTAGTCACAAATTAACAATTACATAATGCAAATTTTGGTTATTGATAAAAAGAACTTCAACAACACAAATTTAAAATCAAATATGTATTTTTTAGTTACTGAAGTTAAATTTGAGTACACTCTAAAAACTTTTTTATTAAAAATAAAAATAAAAAATTTTAAATTAGTACAACAAAGATTATTGTTTTTAAACTTCATAATGTTATTTTTTAAAAATTCACCATTTCAATTAATTCCAACAAATATGTAAAATAAAAAAAAGAAACAAAAATGCATAACAGTTCCATTTAAAAAAGATCAATGCTCTACTTCTTCATCTAAAATCTGCCTTCAATGGAGCTCAAGTCTATTGTATCCCAAACAGAACTAAGAGGATTATCTGCATAAACTCTGTAAAAATATTCAAATCTTCTCAAATTCTGTATCATGTAGACATCAATACATGGCTGTAAGCTGGCTTCATTGAACCATGTCAAGCCGGTATATTCTGGTTAGAAAACATAACAATAATGTTTACACTCTGGCCTTTTAGATGCAGTATCCAGATTTTTTTAATGTTGCTGGTACGTTTAGGTACATTTTATTTAGATTTATTTAATTCTGCCCAATACAGGTTTAAACAATTAGTTACATTACAACAAAAATACAGCTAATTCTATCTTATTCCTACAAACTATCTCTGTCTAAACACCCCTTTCTTTCTAAATTAAACACATGTTCTAATAATAAATCTAAGAAATAGCATTCAAATCATTATTTTGATTGAATTAAAAATAACATCACAGCAAAAATCTAAATGAAATCACAACAATGATCATGCATAAAAAAATCTATATTGAAAATTGAATTTTTAAAATGAAAAGTTATATGTATAAATGTTTATTACATTTTTTTAAATTACCAAAATAATAAAAATGCTATTATTAAAAAATTTTAAAATTTGATAAATATTCAATTATTAAGCATTTAGATGATTTCATGCCAGTGAAAATCAAGCAGAGTGGAATGCAAGTTTCCATGCTAAGTTGCTATAAGGAACAAATGAAATACATGCTATTGTTGTTGTTGCTTTGTAAACATAAATTAAACTGATATTAATTAACAAAAAAAATGAAACTTAAAAAAAAACTTTTATAAAAAATACATCATTTTTTTTTTGTTAAAAAAATTTGAACTTATGTCAGATCTTATTACACATCTAATAATAGTCAGCTAATGAGCTTGACTATTTCATTTTTTTTTTATTAATACAGGATGAGGGTAAAGTGTAATACAGGAATCAACTAGCCCCAAAATCTATATCAGTAAGGTCAGGAGGGTGGGTGGGAGGGAAGTGGGCTTATCTAAAGGTAATACTGGATATTATTAATAGTATTAAAGTTGGTACTATGTCTAAGTTGTGGAATTAATAAACACATTGTCTACCACAGTGGTTCTCAACATATCACAAGCTTACAGCCCTGGATCATGATCACATGGAGCATTCTGCCCCAATCAATCTCCAACTGTTGAGAACCACTGGTCTACATCTCTTTGAGATAAATCTGTTAACTTCTTGTGGTTAAATTTAAGTCAAAGGGGGATTTTCATTCCTAGTGCAGGTTTCACGTTTTTGTGTTTCTGTGATTTGAGTATTTTAAATCTTTGAAATTTCAATTTAGTTTATATGTTAATGGAAATCCAAGGTAAAATATTTTTTTTTTTTTAATTTCTAACCTCTTGATATCATTGAAGTATAAGTTCTTTTCATAAAAAAAAAAGAATAATAGAAACAAAATAAATAAAAGAGAATAAAATATAATTTAAAAAAAAAGATAAATGTAAGTGAAGTAAATAAAGAAATTGTTTTTTAAAATTACTATAAGTGGCTTCTGAAAATATTTTTTCATTGCTTGTATGTAGTTGAAAACACAGGCTTAGTATTAACCATTGTAAAACAGGTAGGAGAGATAACTAAGTAAAAGAGGAAGGAAAGATTACTCTAGCCAAGAAGAACATCACACCTCTAAAGTGTCAGCAGAGAGGAATCTAGCTGAGGAGCAGTAACACAGCAGCTGCCATATCTGGTCTATGGGATCATTTCCAAAAGTAAGAACAAGTAACAAGACACATGGGATGGTAACTTGATATTTCAGATACAGTTTTTGTAGAAGTGTTAATTTTTTTCAGTGTTCCCATCCTATGTTTCTGTTTTTACTAATGAATCAATATCTAGCAAGAAAAAACAAATTTGTGAAAACAAATTTAATAATTTTTTAAATTCGGTTTTTTAAGTTTGATTTAATTCATGTTTGTTTTCACATTTTTTGTTAATTCTTTAAGCTATTAAAAAAATTGTTGTTTCTTTTCTATATTAGATTAAGTACTCACCAAATACTCTCTTTGGAATGATTGCAATGTCAGACTCTAGCGGCTTACTGCGGCCATATTTGTTTTCAGCGTAAATTCTGAAGAAATGTTCTTGGTTTTCATACAAAGCTGCGCATGTGAAGATGTTGACAGATGAGTCTGTGCGGCCGCAGTACATCCAGGCTCTCTTCCCCTCCTCATGGCGCTCCACCACATAGCTTGTTATTGGGGAACCCCCATCAGATGACGGAGGCTGCCATTGGATGGTTGCTGAGTCTCTTGTTATTTGCAGGGTTTTGATTGGACCAACCGGGCTAGATGGAGGTCCTAGGAGTTCAAAATCAAATCATTTAGCCTCAATTTTGTTTTGCTGTTTACATGTAAAAGAGAAAACTCATTAATAATGAAATGGTATTACTAATAAGAATTTTTTTTTGGAATAACTTGTTTTTAAACTTAGTTTTGTAATGCACAACTCAATAATTTAGTTAATCTGTTATTTTCAAAGGTTAACAAAACAAACATTTCTAAAATCACACTGAACTTTGAAGTTCTGCTTATTTAAATATATTCAAATTAATTTCAAGCCCTTAATTAAAAAAATGGTAAACATATTTTAGAAAAGATGTTTCATGTCTGATATCTCATAAGTTTTATAGTATAGAAAATAACAACAGCAATGTTTAAATCAAAATTGAAACATTTTTCAATGATTTAGCCCAGATTTAGCTGTTACCATAAGGACTCTTGGGTTTGACTGTCTGGTCTGATGTTAAAGGCTGGCTGATGCCCACTTTGTTTTCAGCCATCACACGGAACTGGTACTCAACACCTTCCAGAAGGTTCTCAACCTGGTGGGTACAAACAGGTTATCTTTAAAAATCTGGAGGGTATTTCTTTTTTTTTAAATCTGCTAGCATTTTATTATTGATATTTACAAAATTGTCGCAACAAACCTTGAAAGTCTAATATTTAATGATTTTAATTTTAAAAGCCACAAACAAGTTAAATAAAGAGGATACTAAATTTGAAATAAATCAAATGCTACAGTTTTTCTTACAATTTAAAAAAAAACTATAACTACAAACTAAATGTTTATAGCTTTAAAATTACATGGCTTTTAATGTCATTTACTTTTGATAGTATTCAAAAAGTGTGAAAATTTAAATAGTAGAATTACACTGAAAATAGGACAATATAACAGCAGTGATTTTTCTAAGTACCTTAAATGTGGTTTCATCAGAAGGTATAGAATCCACTCTAAGCCACTTTGGACGTCTCAGATCAGATTTCTCAATGATGTAGTGTTTGACAGGACTGCCACCATCAAATTTAGGACTTGACCACATCAGAGTGACCGTGTCCTCTGTGATGTTTGTTAGCTCTAGTGGTCCAATGGGGGCTGATGGTTTTTCTATGATGAGAACAGAAAACAATGCAAGCGTTTGGACATGAGTTTTTGTAGCAAGTCATAGAAAAATGGGAATTCAATTTTACTTAAATTATTTTAAGGTTATGTTTAGAAGCCAGGTTTTGGTACAATATAATTATGGTCCATTTTCAAAAATTAATTTTGATTTATTTGTAGTATTATGATTTTAGAATAATGAAAATCAATTTATATATATATATATACATATATATAAATTGGCAGCGCCTTATATATATATATATATATATATATATATATATATATATATATATATATATATATATATATATATATATATATATATATATATGCCAATTTTTTCCAACAGATTATCTTACCCAGTGGCTTTGAGGGTACAACCGAGGCTGACAAGTTTCCAGGTTCACCAAGACCAGCAGAGTTCTTGGCCCTGACTCTGAACTCGTACTCGTACCCCTCAATCAGGCCCCTGACCACACACTTGCAAGTGGTGCCCTCTGTGTCAGCAGCTGTCACCCATGACGCTGCCTTGCCCTCACGCTTCTCTACGATGTAGCTTGTGATGTGTGCGCCTCCGTCGTATCGGGGTTTCTGCCACTCAAGTGTGACAGAGTCGCGGTCAATGGAGAGGCAGGCAACATCCTGAGGTGGGCCTGGGGGCTCTGGAAGGCAAAAAAAAAATACTAATTAATCTAGAATATATGCAAAACAAGTAAACTATTTACTTTAAACATGTACTTTGACATTTCAATAAACTAAAAATTTACACAGCAAATTATTCTCAAAGGATAACTTATATATAACTCTAACTGATATCCTTATCTCTTGACCATAACAAACCAAAATAAAAATCACCATAATATTGCATCAAATCACCTAGGATTTTCGTTTAGAGAAAAAGATTTATTTTTATCAAAATGTAACTGAAATCTTGAGGCTAAAAATTTATTATATTAAAAAAATTGATTTCATCACCCACCTATGGGTTTCTCTGGTGTGATGGGCTTCAACAGTGTCAGAGGTTCACTGAGACCCTCCATGTTTTCTGCCATCACCCTGAATGTGTAAGGACGGCCCTCCAGAAGATTGCGGGCCTTGATGGACCTGGTCTTGGCCTCAGTGTGTCCAACTCGCGTCCACTGTTGCTTGCCTGCCTCGCGCTTCTCTATGAGGTATCCCAGGACTTCAGTGCCTCCGTCTTCCTCTGGGGGTGACCAGTCCAGCTGGGCAGATTCATCTGTGATGTCAGAGACGACCAAGTCTCTTGGACTGGATGGAACATCTAGAGAAAGTAGGACAAAGTTTGGTGAATATAGGCCAGAAATTATTTTTTTTGTGCAAACCTAAAAATATTTAAGCTACTTGAACAATTCTAATTTTTTTAAAAAACTGTTTCAGGGTATTTCATATTAAGAAAAACAGTTCATTGATCCCAAGGCCAGTGTTGTTTACTTTTCTGTCACATACATTTTGCTATATGAAAGTAATACTCGTGTTATCCAAATATTGGTACCATTTCATAAGCCGTATCATTATAATTAAAATACCAGCATGGCTAACAACATTTCAACACTAAACTAAATGGTTAATTAATGATCATCAGTGAATCTAGCTGTTGTCACAAAAGGTGTAGCTAACTAACAATAATGAAATATTCACATAAGGCGGAGTCTTCAGATGTTATACATAGAGAACGAAACACAAACACATGTGTAGCTTGAATAGAGAACAAGTGATAGTTGTCTCTGTGGTAAAAAAAAAGTCACCCAGCTTAAACTGACAGAAAAAAAGCTGTGTCCAGCTTGCATCCACTTACTGTAAGGACTCTTGCACTTGATGGAGGCCTTCATGTCCAGGTGTTCACCCACACCCAGCTTGTTCTCAGCGTAGATGCGGAAGTTGTAGTCGTGGTCAGTCACCAGGCCACTGACCAGACAGTTGGTGTTGGTGGATGGCACACGGGCAGCGCGGACCCAGCCTCCTCTTTGAATGTCCAGCTTGTCTATGATGTAGTGGGTTATCTGGAAAAAATTCATTAGAAAAATATTACCTAATTACTGTATACAAGTAAAATAAGCAGTTTATTATAATAAACTTATACTTTTAAGAACTTTTTTCATCAAGAGTAGAAAAAAAAATATAATAATCCCAAAAATATAGATTGATCTTAAAAATTATGGAAGGTTCTCAATTTGTATCTTTTAAATTTTAAGAGGTGTTCTTATATCATTCAGGTCCAGTGGTAATTTTACCTGACCAACCAAGGTAAAATTCTAACTAAACAGGTCGATGTAGGACAGTGAGTGTAAATGAACCACTTACAGGTGAGCCACCATCATCCAGAGGGGGTTGCCAGGAGAGCTTGATAGAATCCTTGCTGACATTCTCAGCTTTCAATGGACCTCGAGGTGCTCCTGGTGGCTCTGTAGACAGTCAACACAATAAGGTTAAGACACAATAAATGTAGATTATAGAGAAAAAACAGCGTCATTAAAGTAAGGTTTGTAGGCATCAAGTGTAGAGTGTATAGTAAAAACTGTGTCATTAAAATAAGGTTTGGAAACATCAAGTTTAGCATATAGAATAACACAATGTGTTTAAAGATATGGTCTCACACCTGTACCATTAATGATAAATTATAACACAAAGACCATCCTGTCTAAAGCTTAATGTTTATATCTCTCAGCCCTAATGGGTACTTGTTCCAAATTGAGCATAGAGCTAACCACACTCAGAGGCGTAGCGACCCTTCCCTGCGCCCGGGGACAAACATTCGATTTGCACCCCCCCTCGAACTTTTCATTTGCACCCCCCCTCAAACTTTCGATTTGGCGCCCCACCTAAGGTCGGCGCCCGGGGACATATGTCCCCCCCACGGCCCCCCTCGCTACGCCTCTAACCACACTATCCCATATATATATATATATATATATATACACCTATATGCAGAGTTCAGAGAAAAAGATGGACACTAATCCATCTATTTCATGGACCATCTAATCTGAAAGTGTATTTGACTTTTAAAACAGTGAAAAGTGAAGACAAACTTACCCAGTGGTCTTGACGGAACAACAGTAGACTCTGTCTCTACAGGCTTACTGCGACCAATCACATTCTGGGCACAGATCCTGAACCTGTATGGCTCTCCTTCAGTCAGGTTTCTGATCAGCTGTCGTGTAGCGTTAGGATCAACCTCAGCCACTGTTTTCCATTCTGGCAGAATTCAAACAAAAATATTTTATCAAGAGATCTTTTAGTTATGAAGTTTACAGCTTGCTATGTTAGAATTAGGTATTCTTTTAAGAAGTTTAAAAATAAAGTAGTTTAAAAATAAAGTATTACCATTAGATTTGCTGTCCATTGCCTCAATGATGTAGGCTGTTAAGGGGGAACCACCATCATCTAAAGGTGGCAACCAATCAAGGGTTACTGAATCAGGTTGGATTTTACTTGCTCTCAGCTTGCCAGATGGTGAGCCAGGTTTTTCTGCATTTGGGTTTTAAAAATAAGTTAATTTAATTTTAAAATTAACTTTATGATATTTAAAAGTATAAGTTAAAAATAAACAATATTAACACACTCTAATTGTTTTAAAAAGTAAAATAAAACCAACAAACCAGGTGCTCTACGGCATGTCACTGGGGCATCTGACTCTAGAGGGCTGCTCACACCTTCAGCATTTTCAGCAAACACCCTGAAAATGTAGTTGCTCCCCTCCATGAGTCCAGTCACCTCAAAGGTGTGGACAGTAGGCTTGACAGCATCCACCTGCAGACATAAGTTCACATGGTAATATATAGAATAAGTTTACATGGTAATATATAGAATAAGTTCACATGTTAATATATTGAATAAGTTCACATGTTGATATACTGAATAAAGTCACATCAATATACAGAATAAGTTTACATGTTAATATATATTAATATATGATTAATAAAGGTTTGCTGTGTCCTTCTCCATTTAGATACTAAACAAGCTATGGGTCAAAACCTAAATAAAGACATTAGTTTTTGTACCTTCATCCAAGCCTGCCTCTTGGCATCCCTGCGCTCTATGGTGTATCTTTTGATGGGTAAGCCTCCATCTTTCTCAGGGGCCTTCCATGAGATGGTAGCAGTGGTGCTTGTGATATCTTTCACCTCTAGTGGGCCAACTGGAGCTGATGGGGGCTCTGAAAGAGAAGTTCTCCATTTTTAAAAGTTGAAAATTTGACTTTTTGAACAATTAATACAAAGGTAAAATCTTTGCTTCGATTTCATTAAGTATTTTGTTCAATATGATTTCTTGCCTTACAAAAACACTAATTTTTATTTAAAAATGGGCTAATATATGGATTCAAATTTAAGTTAGTTGATGTATATTCAGTGTAAAGTCAGAAGACGTACTGTATGGGCTCTGTGGGACTACTGCATCATCTAGGACAGCTGGTTCGGATATTCCGGCCACATTTTCTGCCATGACCCTGATGTCATAAGACTGACCCTCTGTCAGGTACAGAACTTCTGCTGATGTGACAACAGATTTTACCTGTTGGGAAAAAGTTGTTTTCAATTTAGAATTTCACATTTTATAAAATTGATAACTAAACAGAAATTCATATTTCTGAATGAAATCTCAAAATAAATCTTTTTATTTTAAGTATTAACTTTGTAAAAACATTTTTTACAATTTTTGAATAATTCAATTATTTAACTTGATTTAAACTAAAATTGATCATCCATTTTTTAATGTTACTATACAACATATTTTCTATAAAACAAGTTACTTAAAAACATACATAAATATTGCACAAAACAACTTAGACAAATTCCTTTATCCACATTTCATTCATCATATTAACACATAGCCTCCAGTTTACACACACCCTTACACCTATTGTAAACAGCTTTCAATTAAAACACAGAACAGTTTACATTAGTCCTATCAAAAGTCCTACTAAAGTCCTATATGAACCAGCCAAAGCATGACTCACCCTGTCAACGTGAGCCCATGAGGATTTATAGGTTTCCTTCTTCTCTATGATGTAGTTGGTGACTGGAGATCCTCCGTCACTCTTGCTGTGGTCCCAGGCGATGGTGACCGCGTCGCGCTGCACCTCAGTGGCCCGCAGGTTCTCAGGTGGGGATGGAGGCTCTGGAAAATTTCATCAGGTGTTGAAGCTACATGCTACTAAATAACTTACCACATAACTTAAACGTAGTGATAGCGTTTCACTAAACTACTTTTTAGTAAAACCACAAATTACATAACTAAATAACTTCACTGATAGGTTTTATAGGGTCGCTTATTACTAAAATCATACCCGCCATAATTTAATAAACACATTGATACATCACCTAACTCAAATACTGAACTTACTTATAGCATTCGTTTGGACTATTTTCGACTAAAGCCATACATCACACACTAAACTCACTCATAGCTTTTGTTGGGGCAACTTATCATTACAATCACACATCACACACTGAACTCACTCATAGCTTTTGTTGGGGCAACTTATCATTACAATCACACATCACACACTGAACTCACTCATAGCTTTTGTTGGGGCAACTTATCATTACAATCACACATCACACACTGAACTCACTCATAGCTTTTGTTGGGGCAACTTATCATTACAATCACACATCACACACTGAACTCACTCATAGCTTTTGTTGGGGCAACTTATCATTACAATCACACATCACACACTGAACTCACTCATAGCTTTTGTTGGGGCAACTTATCATTACAATCACACATCACACACTGAACTCACTCATAGCTTTTGTTGGGGCAACTTATCATTACAATCACACATCACACACTGAACTCACTCATAGCTTTTGTTGGGGCAACTTATCATTACAATCACACATCACACACTGAACTCACTCATAGCTTTTGTTGGGGCAACTTATCATTACAATCACACATCACACACTGAACTCACTCATAGCTTTTGTTGGGGCAACTTATCATTACAATCACACATCACACACTGAACTCACTCATAGCTTTTGTTGGGGCAACTTATCATTACAATCACACATCACACACTGAACTCACTCATAGCTTTTGTTGGGGCAACTTATCATTACAATCACACATCACACACTGAACTCACTCATAGCTTTTGTTGGGGCAACTTATCATTACAATCACACATCACACACTAAACTCACTCATAGCTTTTGTTGGGGCAACTTATCATTACAATCACACATCACACACTGAACTCACTCATAGCTTTTGTTGGGGCAACTTATCATTACAATCACACATCACACACTGAACTCACTCATAGCTTTTGTTGGGGCAACTTATCATTACAGTCACACATCACACACTGAACTCACTCATAGCTTTTGTTGGGGCTACTGCTCTCTCTGTCTCCAGGTATTCACCCAGCCCTATCTCATTTTCAGCAGCCACCTGGAACTTGTACTTCTTGCTGGTGTCCAGATTGGGCACTGAGATGTTGGTCTTGAAGCCATCGGTGGTTCCCACATCAACCCATTTGGATGACGGAGAATCCTCTTTCATCTGTGGAAAAAATGGGTGTGTACAATTTGTAAAATTTAATTTACTTATAAAGGCCTATATTTTTTCATCTCTATCTGTTTATATTTATATAAATATATACATCTTGAAATAAAAATATACATATACATAAATAAATAAATTAGCCTATATATATATATATATATATATATATATATATATATATATATATATATATATATATATATATATATATATATATATATACACACATATGTATATAATGTAAAATGTGTATAGGCATATCCTTGTTCATCTATTTATTTATATGCATCTGTTTATATTGCTAATATCCTGAAGAACACGTATGTTTTAATTAACTGCTGAAGGTGAAAATTTTGGTAAAGAGCTGGAGTTAAAACTGACCATTATTAACTCTCAGATAACACAAAATATGCTGTAAACCACTTTAAAGACTCACAGGTAAAATATGTTAGCACCTGAGGTGTAGAAGCAAGCCTTACCTGTACTTTGTATTTCTTAATCCTGGCACCTCCATCATTGGTTGGTGGTTTCCACTCCACTGTCAGTCCATCCTCAGTGGACTTGGGTACGTGAATGGTCACTGGTTTGCCAGGTGGCTCTGTTGCAGACACAATTTTTGTGAGAATAAGATTATTAATGTTTACATACATTGCTACTAAGTTCTTACATCAAATAATACACATCAAAATAATTGTAAAAAATTGTTGATATATAAAAAGATGTTTTTTCATAAACGTTTCCTGGTTTAGACACAATTTTTGTGAGAATACCATTTTTAATTCACAAATAATTAGCAACTAAGATCATATATCAAAATTGTCAATTTATAGATAATTAGTTACTAAGATCATACATCACGATTATTACTTCATACATACCTAATAAGATTTTATATCAAAGAAGCTCACATCAAATTGTGTAAATTTAATAGCAGATATATAAAAAGTGCTTTAGTCTAAAACCTTACCTTGTTTTATTCTTGGAGTAACAGACTCTGTTCCCTCCAATGGCTGGCTCTCCCCCTCTGCGTTGACCGCCCGGATGCGGAAGAAGTACTCATTGTTTATAACCAGGTTGCGGGCAGTGTACTTGGTGACATCACCTTTAGTGACACCAGCTCTGCCCCACATACTGCGCCGAGATTCACGGATTTCAACAGAGTAATTCAGGATGGGTGAGCCTCCATCAGACTTAGAGGGAGACCACTCTAAATCACAGGAGTCCTGAGTTACTGTTAGTATCTTCAATGGTGCCTCAGGGGGAGATGGGACTTCTGATTTTAAAAAATACAGAAATAAAATTTAACATTGAGGAAATGTTTTCATTAGTAAGTTTTATAAATATCAATTCTGACATTTAATTATGATCCTCAATATTAACTTTGTTTAAATAGTTTTTTTTAACATTGCATTTTGAAGTTTGAGATACTAGCATTAGAAAATAGCTTTATGTAATTAAATATTAAAGTTAGTATCTGGCTAAAATAGAAATATAATTGAAAAATGATTTTTAAATATAAAAAAGAATTCAAAAGAAAATTATAGATGTTATTTTATAAGAGATATTGAAAAAAATAACTTAAAAAAAAGAAATGCTTTTTTTAAACTCACCAAATGGAGATTTAAGCATCACTGGTTTGTCCATCTCTAAGAATGGACTGGTGCCTTGCTTGTTGACCGCGGCGACACGGAAGTAGAACTCGCTACCTTCCACCAGAGCTTTGACTGTGACAGTTGTGGCGTCAGTCAGTGTCTTTTCTGCGCGGGTCCAGTTCATCCTCAGGGCTTCTCTCTTCTCTATGATGTACCCCGTGATGCCAGAACCTCCATCATCCTCAGGGGGTCCCCACGTCAGGGACACAGAATCTCTTGTGAGAACCTTTGCACTGATTGGCTTAGTTGGAGTGCTGGGTGGACCTGAGTAAATACATAAGAGTTGGACTTAGAGTTGTTACAGGGTTTTACAATAGTTACTACGTGTAAGAAATATTAAGGTGTGCACCAGGTGGTATCATAGGTGTGTCACCATCTTAAGGTTGATACAGGGTTTTACAATAGTCACTAAGTGTAAGAAATATTCTGAAAAAAAACACCCAGCAATTTTTATTGCTATAAATTTGTCCAACTCCAAAATGGCATAAAAGTCACTTATTCGCAACCCACAACTTTTATCAAAATATTTTAAAAATGTAGAAATTTTTTATCAAAAGATCCACAAAACTATATTATCACAAATCATAAGCCCCCTTCCACCCTCTTCCACTATTGATGTGTGACATATGGACCACCCCTTAGAAGTAATTAATGAAATGAAAGTTTCCTAAAATTAAATAAAAAATAATTACCTTTCTGGCGTTGTGGCACTACAGAGTCAGATTCAAGAGGTTTGCTAGCTCCGACCTTGTTGAAAGCAGTGATTCGGAACCAAACCTTCTGACCTTCTGTAAGATCCTTGACCTTAATCTTGGTGACATCAGCATCTGTGATGGTCACTTCTGTCCACACGTCCTGTTTAGAGCTAACTTCAACCTTGTAGGCTGTGATAGGAGAGCCTCCGTTTTCTCTGGGGGGCAGCCACTCCATGATCAGACCAGTGGCCTCGATGTTGGTGAACCTCACTGGTCCCACTGGCCTTTCTGGGGCAACTGGGAATAACACAGCAGATAAGTGGAATGAGATTTTGTGTTCAAGTATAGACTACATGAGCACACACTCATAGGAAACTGGGTTAGGTAAAGGTCTTTTAATTGAGTCAGAAGAATGTTCACACAATTTTAACAGAGGAAGTACAGACAGCTGGGCCACTCTTCATACACAATGGCTACTAGAAGATAGGCCAATCAATCACGTTTTAAACCATGGCCAAATCACAGATGAGCTACACAATCTATTCATACACATTGGCCAAAGAAGCAGGCATAAACCTTTCTACCAAGTTTTCTATACTATTTCATGTAGTAAAGAACTTTAATTATTTGTATGAAAGAGATTAAACAGATAATGCTAATAGACATTATTTGGAAAACAAATTACAAGGGTGGCCTCAATTACAAACAGGCATACCTGGTTCTCTGAGTGGAATAACTGCCTCAGTTAACTCAACAAAAGGTCCGAACCCTTCTTCATTTTCTGCAGAGACGCGGAAGAAATACTCCGCCCCTTCCAGCAGTGAGGGCACGTCTATGGTGGTGGCTTTGACAACTCCGGCCTTGATCCAGGATCCCCAGCGCTTGTCACGGCGCTCCACCAGGTAGGAAGTGATGGGCAGACCTCCAGTGTCTGAGGGAGGCTTCCACTGGAGGCTGGCTGAGCTGGAAGTGATTTCTGTGGTTTTCAGACTTTCTGGAGCACCGGGTTTGTCTGTTGGAGAAACGTTAAAGCTTTTTACTATATATATTTATATATTTATTTAAAACTGCGCAATGGAAATCTGCACACATAAAAGCGTGTAAGTACATTTTGCTTTCTTAAATTGAGCATTTATAGACATGAACAAAGAGTGACTACATGTACGCTTTAGCATAATGAAAACATTTCCATGAAATATGACAAAATTTAAGCATATTAGTGTAATTAGATTATTTTTGTGCATTTTTCTATTTACCCATTTTTTTGGAACATGATATTAGATATTTATTTATCGCAAGATTTTATAATTTTTATATTTTACAAAAAATGCTAATTTTTAAAGTGTTTTTTTTTAATTTAATTTATTTAATTTTTTTACTTCCCTTTTTTTTTAAAATTGCATTTTTAGTATTCAAGTTCAAAAAGTTATATACTTGACGTTACATTTTAATAATAGAAGGCTCTCAAAACTTACTGTATGGAGATTTAGGAACAAGTGGGTTCTCTCCCTCTAGTGGTTTGGACTGTCCAACAACATTCTCAGCCGTGACGCGGATGAAGATCTCCTGACCTTCCTGCAGGTGAGTCAGCTCACAGGTGAGCTTGTCCCCACTGATTCTCTCCACAGGCAGCCATGTTGTCTTCCAGCCCTCACGCTTCTCCACGATGTAGTGGGATATGGGAGCGCCTCCGTCATTCTTGCTGTGTTTCCAGGAGACACGTGCACTGCGTTTTGTTATTTCTGAGAACACTAGAGGTCCCTCAGGAGCAGATGGGGGATCTACAAACAGAGGTAAAGTAAATACACACATACAGATTATATATATATATATATATATATATATATATATATATATATATATATATATATATATATATATATATATATATATATCTATATATATATATATATATATATATCTATATCTATATATATATATATATATATATATATATATATATATATATATATATATATATATATATATATATATATATATATATATATATATATATATACACATATACATATATATAAATTAATTTTTTTTAAATTTATTAATTATTAGTTTTACATTTTTTTTTGTGTAACAAAAGTAATATTTTTGCATTAATTAGCTACTTATTTTTTTAGGTGACTCACAGATGGGTTTGTCCAGCTTGATGGCCTTAGATGTGACAGCTTTGTCGCCCACTCCCACATCATTTTCAGCAGAGACAGCAAAAAGCCACTCAGTCTCCAGCTCTAGGTCTGAGACTTGCAGGTAGTTTTTGTAGCCATCCACAGACACAACCTACGATATTTTAACAATAAAGTATATATGAGATATTGCTAAATTAATTTAATATAAGCCTCTAATCCTGAAATATTAATTATAACTTAAGATATAGTAATAATACTACTTGATCCTTAAAAAGGTTACTTTAAATCTGAAATTCATTAAAAATATATCGGCAAGAAATTATTCTTCGGACAAAATTTCTGTACTCTAACAGCTAACATTGCAATCACTCTAGAAATGATATAAATAATGCACTGTTAAATGTAACCTAGGATTTATCAATAAAAGTTACCTTCTCCCATTTATCTGTGCCCTTCTTGGATTTTTCAATGATAAACTTCTTAATTTTAGATCCACCATCATTTTCAGGAGCAGACCACTCTAAAGTCAAATTGTCTTTGCCAATGTTTCTAACATACAGTGACTGTGGTGCACTTGGGCAAGCTGTAAAAATGTATTTCAATATTAACAAAAGTAAGAAAATGTGAAGTATTACCAGTGTGAGTTAATGTCTAAATAGAACTAGAATTAAAACAGATTATGTAAACTTTACAAAAAGAAGATTAACTTACACAAAATTTTCTGAGGCCTGATTAGTTCACTGATGAGACCTTGACTTTGACCTTCCTTGTTGACAGCAATGACCTGAGCAACATACTCGTTATCTGGCACAAGTCCGGTCAAGGTGATCGTTGTTTCATCAGCTC
The DNA here is from genome assembly GCF_028476545.2 of Physella acuta. Lineage (NCBI taxonomy): Eukaryota > Metazoa > Mollusca > Gastropoda > Physidae > Physella > Physella acuta. The sequence goes on from NW_026732125.1 coordinate 354,487, forward strand.
TCAGTTCCTTGAAGTTGGTCCAGGCTGACCTCCTGGCTTCCCTGAGCTGCACCAGGTATCCTGTCACAGGTGTGCCACCATCTGAGTCTGGAGCATTCCATGTGATGACAGCGGTCTTGTCAGTGACGTCAGTGACTTTGACTGGGCCAACAGGTGAGGACGGTACATCTGGATAAAACACAAACTTAAATCTACATCTGAACAATAGTAAAATGTTATCTTAAATTTATGACATCATTGTATTTTAATTTGATATTTATATAATAAACTTCAAAAGTTTAATTAAACAACTTATTATTATAAAATATTATTAGCAATCTTTATGTTTTTGCAATGTTTTTGCTTTCATATTCAGTATTAATGTTAAATGCAACTATTAATTACTGCAAATTTTCTAGTTATATAAATCTAACACTCATATTTAAGACTTTACTTTAAACAAATTTTTAAACAACTCACCAAATGGACTCTTGATCTTCACCGGCTTGTCCATCTCCAAAGGTTCACTCATGCCAACTTTGTTTTCAGCAAACACACGGAAGTACAGCTCAGAGCCGTCAATCAAGTTCTGGACACAGTAGCTGGTGATGTCTGGGGAGACTTTGTCCACGCGGCTCCAGCTGGTGCGGGTGGCATCTCTCTTCTCTATCAGGTAGTTCTTGAGGGGTGCTCCACCGTCATCCGTTGGTGGCTTCCAGTGGAGGGTGGCTGAGGTCTTTGACACATCCTGAACAAGCAGTGGCCCCACTGGCTTAGAAGGCTTGGCTATAAAGATAAGCAGAAAATGTACATTTAAATTTTTTTTTTCTTAAAAGGCTGGGCTATAAAGATAAGCAGGAAATTTACATTTAATTTTTTTTTTTTAAATTGTATAGTTACTTCTCTGATACTATTAATGTTAACAGACACTATTTTTACTTTTACATATACTTATAAAGCATAAGACAGATCAAACTTACAGGCTTTTTTCTGTGGCACCAAAGTTTCAGACTCCAAAGGTTTGCTCTTTCCAACTTTGTTTTCAGCAAACACCTGGAAGACATGCTTGGAGCCTGTCTTCAGGTCCTTGACCTTCAACTTGGTGCTTTTGCCTTCAGTTCTGCCAATGTCCTTGAACTCCTCGCCATTAACAGACATCCTGACTGTGTGGCCTGTGATTGGTGTTCCGCCATCTTCTTTTGGCAGAAGCCAGTCCAAGGTGACTGAGGTTTCTGTGAGATCCTCAAATCTGATTGGTCCAGTGGGGATAGAAGGTGCCACTGAAATTTTTCAGAAAACATTATTAACATATGAACGTCTTAATGTTATTTTAAATTAATAACAAACTCCATGCCAATGTTAACCTGTTTCACTGTTGCTCAAACAAAAATTATATTTAAAAACTTATTTGAAAAATAAATATATTTATTATTTAGAAAATAAAAAATAAAAGAAATGAACCATATTTAAAAAAAAAATACAGCTTTACATTTATTACATTAAAATACTAGGTTATGAGTTATTTAAACAAGAATAAAAAAACAAAACAAAAAAAAAATTTTAATAAGAATATACAGTTGTTTTTTTTTATTTAAAAAAAATTATTCATGCATTAAAAATTTAACTAAACACAGATTTCTATAATAACATGCCCCTAACAGATAGGATTACGCAACAAGGAATAAGATAATGGATACCCTAGATAGCATGCTAGGAGATGAAAAAGGAAGAATCTGGTGCTGAAATAGTGTATGCTTGTCAATGTTTTCATCAAATGTAAAACCAACATTGTGGTGTGACGTTTTTTTTTTTTTTTTTAATTAATCTTACATGACATACAGAAGCAATGGAGTAGCTAAACTATGGAATCATTAAGCAATGGTCTACATACAATCATACTTTAAGCTATGATTGTTTTGTTATATTTAGTTGTTTGTTTTGTTACTTTTAGTTGTTTTTTTATAATTAGTTGTTTGTTTTGTTATTTTTAGTTGTTTTTTTATAATTAGTTGTTTGTTTCGTTATTTTTAGTTGCTTGTTTTGTTATTTAATTGTACATTTTGTTATATTTAGTTGTTTGTTTTGACAAATGTGGCATCAAACAGCTTAGGGAATCTACTCTATGTATCAATCAATGAAAGAAAAGGCATTTCTACATAGATAGGAATATAGAAAAATCTACGTAGATAGGAATATAGCAAAACATTTTTTTTTCTTTACTAGGTTGTTGAGGTCTGGTTTCAAGCTATCAATCATTAAATGCTGTGGAGTTATCCATGGCTACATAAATAGGTAACATGGTTCAAAAAGATATGGCTGCATTTCTTTATGAAGGAAAAAACCTATCATCTCTACAATAAGGAGAAAGATGGGATTCAAACAAGGGTTGTATTTTTTTTTCTTCAAATACTACAAGGCTTGAAATTATGGGATGTAAACCTGGTGGTCTCCCAGGAGTTATGGCTTCTTTAGTTTCTAGAGGTTCACTCCTTCCTTCAGCGTTTTCCGCAAAAACTCGGAAAACATATTCGTTTCCTTCTAGAAGATTCTGGATGCAGTAGGTGTTTATATTTGGTTTGACAGTGTCCACTTTAATCCAGGCCGTGTACTTGGTGTCTCTCCTCTCTATGTAGTAGCTGACCAGATCTAAGCCCCCGGTGTTAACAGGGGGTTTCCACTTAATTGTGATATCAGTGACGCCTACATTGTCAACTATAATTGGCCCTTGGGGCGCTTCTGGTACAGCTGTTGGTTAGGGTTAGGGGTTAATTGACATTTAACATTGAAAAAATAATATTGTGATTTGTTTTTTACATTTCTGTGCAAAAATAAATTTTTGAAATAAAATACTTCATTTAAAAAATAAATCTGTATGTTAAATGCAGTGAAGAACGTCAAAAATGTGTTATGAAAAGTTTTTGCAATATGTTATCAGATTAAACTTACTGAATGGGCTTCTTGGTTTGTAAGGTGTAGTTGTTTCAATAGACTTGGATGCCCCAACAGAATTTTCAGCAAACACTCTAAACATGTAGTCTTGGTCTTCTTTAAGACCTTGGACACAGTGGGTCAGCTTCTGGCCAGGTGCCTCTGGCTTGACCTTGGAGACATGTTGCCAGGTTGTCTTCCAGCTCTCACGCTTCTCAAGGACGTAGTGCTGGATGGGGGAGCCGCCATCTGATTGGCTGGGGCCCCATGTGAGGGTGATGCTGGTCTTGCTGAAGTCTGTCATTGTTAGAGGTGGTTCTGGCTGGCCAGGTTTTTCTAAAAGTTTGATTTTAAAATAATTTTTTTATAACAGATCATTCAAACTGTATCACAATATGCTCAAAAAATTATTTAAAAATCAATCTGCAGTAAATCAGTTGACACCAAAACTAAATAGCAATGGAAAAAGATTTTTAGACTAATCTTCTGTACTTATTTTAGGCAGATTTAAATTTAAAAAACTAAAATTTAATATAGATACTTCAGATGAACTAATTATTATTACCCCATAATACATTTTTATAAAGAAATTCTTTATTTCCACAACACAGAATCAGCTTAAAAAATATTTAAAACTATCATACCTGGTGGCTTCTCCAGAACAACCTTATCAGACTCCAACCATTTGCTCTGGCCCATCTTATTGACAGCAGCGACACGGAAAGTGTACTCTGTCTTCTCCTTCAGGTCAGTGGCCTTGAACTTGGTGGTGAAACTTTCCACTTTGGACAGCTGTGTCCATTCCTTGGCTGCAATGCGGATTTCAAGGACATATTTTGTGACCTCGGACCCACCATCATCATCTGGGGGCAGCCAGTTGATGGTCAGTGTTGTGCTAGTGAAATCTGACAATCTGATTGGTCCTTTAGGAGCTCCAGGCTCACCTGGTTTTAAAATTAAAATAAATGAATTATAAATAAAAATAAATAAAACTAAACTTTTGTAATTGTTCAAAAATAAACTTTATATGCTGTTTAAACAGATTTGGCTGAGTAAATGTAATTCAAACTGCTTTAAAATTACTAAAGCTAATCCAAACTTTAAAATATAAAAATCATTAAACCGTAAAGGGTATTTGAAAAAAAATTAAAACAGTTGCATTTATCTGTATTCTTTAACTATCAATTTCTTTAAAGTTCACTAAAAATAATTAAAAGTACCTTTTAAATTAACATCAAATTCATTATGAATTAACAAAATTATTTTTAGATTTACCAAGAGGTCTTGTGAGTTTAATGGTAGCAGACGTCTCAAGTGGGGGGCTGACACCTTCAGAGTTTTCAGCCATGACCCGGAAGTGGTAGTCTACACCTGTGGTCAAGTTCTGGACAGTGTATGATGTTATCTCAGGCTTGATTTTCTCCACAGGTGTCCAGGTGGTGCGCTTGAGGTCACGGCGCTCGATGATGTAGGCCGTGATTGGCTGACCACCATCTGACTTGGGGGGCTTCCAGGTGAGAGTGACAGTGGTTTCTGTCATGTCTGACGTCTCTAGTGGACCTTGAGGGGCACTTGGTGGACCTGAGGGCAGGTAGTGTTATATTGAGACAATTAAACTAGGGTACCAGAGTGGATTAAAAAGTTTTGAAACAAAACAATTTGTTTATAATTTAATATTTTAAGTTAAAATTGGTAAAAATAAAGCAAAATACTATTTTTACCTGAGTGAATTAAAAAGATACAAAAAGTTTTGAAACAAAAAAAGGAGTAACAAAATTTAATGTTCTGATAGGTAATTGTTTTAATTGGGAAATTAAATTATATTTAAACAGAAGAAGAAAAAATATATATATATAATGTGTACTAATTTTTAAAGACAAATAATAATAGGACTAATAAACTATGATGTAAATGTTGCTTACTGAATGGATGTTTGGGGATGACTGAATCAGAGTCGAGTGGCTGTGACCTTCCAACTGTGTTCTGGGCCATGACCCTGAACAAATACTCCTGTCCCTCCTTCAAGTTCTGGACACAGTAGCTGGTGATGTCTGGCGCCACGACTGTTGCTGGTACCCAGGATGATTTCCAGGATTCGCGGTACTCTATGGCGTAGCCGTTGATGAAGTCACCACCATCATCTTCAGAAGGTTTCCAGGTGAAGGTCACGGAGTTTCTGGTGATCTCAGTGAATTTGATTGGTCCAACAGGAGCAGATGGTTTAGCTAAAAAAAAAATATTTTGTTTTTCCTTTAAATATTTATTTATTTCAATGGCTTCTGTTAATACTTTGCCATTAGTACTAAGTAAACAACATTTTTGATAATTCATATTTGCTATTAGTAAGTATTTTGATGGGATGGCATGGTTGAGTTATAGAGCTAACAATGGCAGACACTAAATAATAGAGTTTAATCCCTTGGTAGTTAACTGACCACAATCCTTTCATACGAATTTGTCAAAAGAAACAAGCTCTATTCCACCAGCTTAATGAACTATCAAGGGATTTTCTTTACATTCTTAAAAGTTGACATCACTGGTTTTTATAACTGCATAAAGCACTGATGTAACTCTACTTACATGAGGGTCTCTTGGGTTTCACAGAGTTCTCTGTCTCAAGACGACCACTCTGGCCTAACTTGTTCTCAGCCACAACAGCAAAGAAATATTTCTTTTTGTCACTCAAGTTCTTGAAGGTGTAAGACGAGTCAAACCCACCAACTTTTCCCACTTCCTTCCACTCATCCGATCCATCTTCACGGATCAGCAGGCGGTATCCAATCAGTTTGGATCCACCATCCGACTTTGGTGGACTCCACTCAACACTGACAAAGTCTTTGCCGATTTCTTTCACTTTCAGGTTAGTTGGTGCTGAAGGATTTCCTAGTCAAACAAAAGAAAAGGTTGGTTTGCAAAAGTACAACAATTAAATACAATAAAAAAATTTTTTTACTCTAGATCCAAACAGCAGTGTTCCACAAATTGTAACAAGGGTTAGATTAACTAGAGATCAAGAAGTTATTTTTTAAGCAAAATAGGTAAGGGATACATTTTTTTTTTCAACATACCTGCTGGTTTGATGGGCTTGATGGTTTCAGCAGATTCCAATGGCTGACTCTCCCCTTCATCATTGACAGCAATGACCCTGAACTTGTAGTCATTGCCTTCATTCAACTTGTCCACCTTGTAGGCCGTGACATCAGCAGGCACAGAGTCAGCCTTGATCCAGGCAGTACGACGCAGGTCCCTGTACTCAATGATGTAGCTCTGGATGGGCTTGCCTCCATCACTGCTGGGTGGCTTCCAGGTCAAGGTCACTGAGCTTTCCTCAAGGTTAGAGAAGCTGATTGGACCTTCAGGCTTGCTTGGTTTGTCTGAGCACAATGAATGAGATAGTGAATTGTAATGTGAATGAAAGGTCAATGATTAGAATTTTAATAGTTTTGTTCAGTGATGCAAACAAAGTTAAGTAAGTGCTTGGTGGTCAATGGGGCAGACTAAGTAAAGTTAATCTTTATTTGATATGAATGGATAGTGTGGTCAGCACTGAGCCCTTTACTTTGCTTATCTAAAGTCAGGTACTCAACAGAACTGGGTGGGTTTAGGAATGCTGTACAAACCTAAATACATAAACCAAATAAGGCTTTTGGGTTAGTATGGTTCACTTTAACCACACAACCACAATGTGCCACAAGGGTTGTATTTATTTTTGGTTTTATTTTATATCTTAAAAGATAAATTTCTTATCTTTAGCATTTGTAGCTTTTAAAATAGTATTTAAAACTAAAATAATTTAAATTAAAAAGAATAAAACTTAGAAATCTTACCAAATGGATGTTTGGGAGTGACCTTGTCTGACTCTAGAGCATCAGATCTACCCACTGGGTTCTCTGCCATGACCCTGAACAAATACTCCTGTCCCTCCTTCAAGTTCTGGACACAGTAGCTGGTGATGTCTGGTGCCACAACAGTCACAGGTGTCCATGTTGTCTTCCAGCTTTCACGGTACTCAAGGGCATAGCCAGTGATTTCTGCCCCTCCATCATCTTCAGAGGGTCGCCAGGTAAATGTTACGGTGGAGCGGGTGATTTCTGTAAATTTGATTGGTCCAACTGGACGGGACGGTTTGGCTGTTTGATAAAAAATTAAATAATATAATAACAAACTTGTCAAATTATTTGAATAAAGACAAATAAAAAATTACATTTAAAATCATTTTCAGAACAATTTTTCAATATAAAAAGTTTTCAATTTTAAATAGATCAAAATTTTTTTTACTAGTTAATAATAAAATATTTTCTCTGAGTTGCATACATGGAAGATTGAACCAAATGTTTAAGTATAAAGTACACCAAAAAAAGGATTTAAAGTGGATACAATTAAAATCAAATAGAATGTTTAATTACTAAATACACCAGTAAGTGTAGAGGCAATGACGTAGATGTTAAAATATGTAAGACAGCAGGAAGTGAAGCAGCCATTTGTGATGCCTTACTTGCAGGTTTCTTTGGCTTCACTGGCCTGTCAGTCTCCAGCTTCTCACTGAGACCCAGCTTGTTCTCAGCGGCCACGGCGAAGATGTATTTCTTCTTGTCGCTCAGGTTTTTGAAGGTGTAGGTGGACTCGAGGTTGCCCACCTGGCCCACTTTCTTCCAGTCTGATGAGCCGTCCTCACAGACGAGCAGGTGGTAGCCGGTGAGTTTTGAGCCACCGTCTGAGTTGGGCGGGCTCCATTCCACTGACACAAAGTCTTTGCCAATGTCCTTGACCTTCAGGTTGTTTGGAGAGCTTGGTTTTCCTGAAGAAAAAACATACAAAAAATGAACGCCAATTACATTTTTTCCATACAAAATACATTTTTACATTCAAATATCTGTTTATATATTCAAGATGACATGGTTTTTTTTTTAAATGAAAGACTTATAAACCAATTTGTTAAAAATCTTATCAACATACCAGCTGGTTTAATGGGCTTGATGGTTTCAGGAGATTCCAATGGCTGACTCTCCCCTTCATCATTGACAGCAATGACCCTGAACTTGTAGTCGTTGCCTTCATTCAACTTGTCCACCTTGTAGGCTGTGACATCAGCAGGCACAGAGCCAGCCTTGATCCAAGCAGTACGACGCAGGTCCCTGTACTCAATGATGTAGCTCTGGATGGGCTTGCCTCCATCACTGCTGGGTGGCTTCCAGGTCAAGGTCACTGAGCTTTCCTCAAGGTTAGAGAAGCTGATTGGACCTTCAGGCTTGCTTGGTTTGTCTGAGCAAACAATAATTCATGTATTAGGCAAATCAACTTAAGCTAGAATCCTTCTTAAGTTATTCCCTGCCCACTGTCTCTGCTATTGTTTATTCCCATTTATTACAACAGACCTACATCTGGTATATATTAATTGATGAATATGTTATAACCTGTTTTTTACAATGCTGGTCTAAATACTTAAATTTAAAAATTAACTGCTCTTTAATACCTGATATAGGCAACCTGAGTGGATTTTGTGTTTAATTTAAGCATTGTATGAGATAACTGTTTGTTATTGTCAAGTCAGGTGATAATAATAATGACTTTGTTTTTGTCAAGTCAGGTGATAATGATAATGACTTAGGGTAGTGCCTGAGTGCTGGCAAGACTGAGGTTAAGCATTGCATGCACTACCATTTTACAAAACATTAAAAAAATTTAAATTAAACCCCAGCTGAATTTTACTGAGTCATATTTATTGCAAAACTAATGAAATAAGTATTTATAAAAAAAACTTACCAAATGGATGTTTGGGTGTGACCTTGTCTGACTCTAGAGCATCAGATCTACCCACGGGGTTCTCTGCCATGACCCTGAACAAATACTCCTGTCCCTCCTTCAAGTTCTGGACACAGTAGCTGGTGATGTCTGGTGCCACAACAGTCACAGGTGTCCATGTCGTCTTCCAGCTTTCACGGTACTCAAGGGCATAGCCAGTGATTTCTGCCCCGCCATCATCTTCAGAGGGTCGCCAGGTAAAGGTTACAGTGGAGCGGGTGATTTCTGTAAATTTGATTGGTCCAACTGGACGGGACGGCTTGGCTGAAAGAAAAATGTATTTATCATTAGAGAAAATTTTCAATTAAGTTTTAAATTTAGGAGGCTTTTAAGTTATAGATAGCATTGTTATGTAGGTAAAAAAGTGGCAATTTGACACTTTAAAAAATAAAAAATAAATTATTTTTAAAGATTGAATTGTAGGAATAAATATGTAATTTTTTTGTCAAATTTGAATTGCTATTGAAATGCCTTTCACATTTGTCTCATCTATGTTTACATTCACAGAAAGATAGACAAGTAAAACTCAAGTCTCAGCATGAAAATAAAGCCAAACTTTACCAGCAGGTTTCTTTGGCCTGACAGGACTGTCTGTTTCCAGCTGGTCGCCTTGACCCAGTTTATTTTCTGCCACCACTGCAAAGATGTACTTCTTCTTGTCACTCAGATTCTTGAAGGTGAAGGACGTCTCGAGGCTTCCAACTTTGCCAACTTCCCTGGCCTCATCGGACCCATCCTCACGTACAAGCAGGCTGTACCCTGTAATCTTGGACCCACCGTCAGACTTGGGGGGACTCCACTCCACCTTGACGAAGTCTTTACCAACGTCTTTGACTTTCAAGTTTGTAGGTGCACCAGGAGTTGCTGAAAAAAAAATTTAAAAAAAATTCAAATATTAGTTTAAAATTTCATTTCTAAATCCCAAATTTTTGTTACTACTATTTTATTCTGGAGAAGAAAAAGAAATATTTTTCTTGAAAAACAAACTTAAATCAATTATTTGTATAATTAAATTAATTTATCTGCTGTTCTTATTAACCTGCAGGTTTCTGTGGCTTGACTGTGTCCAGAGATTCCAAAGGCTGGCTTTCTCCCTCTTCGTTGACAGCCGTGATTCTAAACATGTACTCAGTGCCTTCCATGAGCTTCTCCATCTTGAAGGTGGTGACGTCCGCGGGCACAGAGCCGGCCTTGGACCACGTGGACCTGCGCACATCGCGGTACTCAATGTTGTAGTTTTTGAGAGGTTGGCCACCATCACTGCTGGGAGGTTTCCAGGTGAGAGTCACAGAGCTGTCATCTAAGCCAGAGAAATCTACTGGGCCTAGCGGCTTACTTGGCACATCTAAAAAATATTTTCGTTTGTAATTTACAATAAAATAATCAGGCTATTGAAAGCAAATTATTCTTAAACATAAATAATGCTGATATATTTCAGAGTTTAGTAGCATTTCATATTTCTACTAGATGGGTTTTTAACTGACACAACCAGTATAATTAAGAGACTTTGAAAAGTAAGATTGCGGAATGCTGAAATGAATTGTATTATATTTTGTTTCACTAAACACAATTTACTGCCTTATTTGTTTTTACCAAAACAAATATTTTTTTTATTGATTTTTGTAAAACAAACAAGGTTTCAGTTTAGTGAGGAAACTTACCAAATTTGCTTTTGGGTTTAATGGAGGTATCAGTTGCTATGGGTTCACTGGGCCCGTGCTTGTTCTCAGCCAAGACTCTGAAGTTGTAGTCAGAACCTTCTAGAAGATTGGTCACGGACAGACTGGTCTTGTCTGGGCTGACACGCTCGACCTTTGTCCAAGTGGGTCTAGTAGCCTCCTTCTTCTCAACCACATAGCCGGTCAGGGGTGACCCTCCATCATCAGTTGGGGGCTGCCAGGCTAGAGTTACTGATGTTTTCTCAATGTCCTTGACCTTTAATGGTCCAACAGGTGGGCTTGGTTTACCTGGAACATTAAGTAAAGGAGGAATTTTTATTCATGTTCTCTATCATTGATAGCGCAGTAGTGCTATTGATTTATATCCCTTTAATTCAACATTAAGTAAAGTAGAAATTATTATTTTTGCTTTCTATCATTGATAACGCAGTAGTGCTATTAATTCAATCTTTGAAATATCACAGATAAGTTTTCCTATAGCCTCATATTAATTATAAAAATAATTACATTCTGCAACCACAAAAATTCCATTTAGTTTTCACAAAAAATTAAAAACAATTTACTTTTAATTTTTGTTAAAATTAGCTTTATATCAATTCCCATACAATTATAACTCCAAGATCTCTCATCAATTAAGCAAAGAAATTTTTAAGTTTTTTTTTAATTCCGTCAACTTAATAATTATGGAAGTATATTAATTACGACATATAAATAGAAATAAATGAAATAAAAGATATCTTACCCTCTGGTCTCTTTGGCTTGACACCTTTGTCAGTTTCCAGTGGTTCACCATAGCCCACTTCATTCTTGGCCGAGACAGCAAACAGGTAGGAGGTGTCATCCTTCAGGCCAGTCACTTTGTAGGTTGTGTCATAGCTCATGACCTCTGCAACCTTGACCCACTTATCACCATCCTCTTCACATTTCTCCACCTTGTACCCAGTGACCTTTGACCCTCCGTCATTAGTTGGTGCCTTCCATTCCAGGTTTACGAAGTCAGGTCCGACCTTTGAGATTTTTATACTGGCTGGTGGGCCAGGTAATTCTGTAGGAAAACAAAAGTATTGATATTTAGGAAGATCTATGTTGTAGAGAGTTCCATGTTCATTTTGTAGAAGGTGCATAATTGCACTAAGTGTATATTTGGAGAAAGGACTATGTCACTGTTGTTGGATGGTCAATTTTAGTGTTGTAGACAGGTTTGAATTAGCATAACTTTACACAATGAATGAAGGTTTTGTTAGTTTATTTTTAAAAATCACAAGATAACATAATAAAGCCTTAGTTTTCAAGATATTCCCATAGTTTTTACTAAAAATAGTGCCACATTTTGATATCATTTTGTTTACTAATGATGTATTTTTTTTTTTTTTTGCACTTGAATATAGATTTAATTAAGATAAAAAGCATGACAATTGGTGTAATTTACAAACCTTTTAGAGCATGTAATTTCTAGTTACTAAACAAGGTATACTGACACCATGTCTACAATTTAAAATATTGTGATCACAACACTTATCAGGCATCCCAAGTGCCATTTTTTTTAGTGCTAAGGAAAATCAAAATTTAAAACTTCAATTATTTTCCCCCAGAATTTTTATTTTCAATTGTTACTAATGATGTATGAAACTTAGAGCCATTAACAGTTGCAAAGATAATAGAATATAAAATATCAAGTACCGTATATGGTGTGGAAATTATGTATGAAACTTAGAGTGATTAACATTTGTATAAATTTAAAAATAAAATATCAAGTACCACATATGGTGTGGAAATTATTTTAACCAAACTCTAAAATATAGTACATACCAATCTTTTTAGTTGGCTTGACTGTGTCTTTAGCTTCTAGGGCAGGACCTTGACCTTCCAGATTGACAGCACTAACACGGAAATGATACTCAGTGCCCTCCCTTAGGTCTTCAGCTGTGTATGTCAGAACATCACCTTTAACTTTGCCCAACGGGGACCATGAAGAAATGGCTGAGGGGCGGGACTCAATGATGTAAGCGGTCAGTGGGGTGCCACCATCACTTTCTGGTGGTTTCCATGTTAAGGTCACTGACTTGGCGGTCAGGTCACTGAGATCTAAAGGTCCAATGGGTCTGGTTGGTTTTTCTGAGGGTTTGAGTTAGACAAATTATAAATTTATATAAGCGAAATTGAATTACAGTAAAAGAAATCTAGGAAAAATATAAATACTTAACTAGTGCACCAGACTTCATTTTTAAATATTAAGAAACTATGAAAAATGTTTTAGTTTGATGAAAAAAAAATTAATAATAAACTTACCATAGGGACTTCTCATCTTGATTGGGCTATCAGTCTCCAGCCAATCACTGCGGCCGTGCTTATTCTCTGCACACACCCTGAAGTAGTACTCATTGCCCTCAATCAGGTTTCTTGTGGTCACTGAGGTATCCGAGGGTGGACACGAGTCCAGCTTTGTCCACTGGGTGCGGGCAGCCTCACGACGCTCTATGACGTAACCTGTGAGGTCAGAGCCTCCATCTGAGGTGGGCGGTTTCCAGGTGAGGGTCACAGTGGTCTTGTCAAGGTCAGAGTATGCAATGGGGCCAACTGGAGGTCCTGGTGGGCCTGGATAAAAATTGGATACATTGAAATAAATTATTTAACTTATTGTTCGGTACACAAAAAATCTATAAAGAACTATAAATTGTTAAGAAAATTTCAGAAAAATATATTAACTGGCAATGTCACTTAAACAGCATTGTAAACATACAATATTATTTAAACACCCTAATGAAAACAGAAATGTATAGCTGTTAGCTCTAACTTAAAGCCACAATTCAACAATGGCACAAATCCCCTATTTCATAAAACCTCAACAGTTATTTTTTATCACTCTGACCAGTTATCTTAAAGATACTGCTCTCTTCACACTAACATTATTGTGTCTCATAATAGATTTGTAATAAAAAAAGTTAAGTTTACAATGCTATTTGATAACTCAGTATCTTTAAAACAATTTAAAAAATTGTGTTTATTTAAAACCAAGGTTTATTTAATGTTCTTCATAATCCTTACCTTCTGGCTTCTTGGGTTTAATCAGTGCATCAGTCTCGCAGGGCTCACCAAGACCTGCTTCATTTTTGGCCGACACAGCAAAGTAGTAGCCAACGTTTTCTTTCAGGTGCTCAACCTTGTAGGTTGTGTCCACCGCCTTGATGTCAGCGACCTTGACCCAGTCACCAGAAATCTCTTCTGCTTTTTCAATGCGGTAGCCATTGACCTTTGACCCTCCATCAGTGGCTGGGGGTTTCCATTCGAGTGTGACGTAGTCGATGCCAACTCTGGCTGCACGCACATTTTGTGGTGGGCCGGGGGGTGCTGTCATGGGTAAACAAAGCAAAATATTTGCATATACATAATGTTTCTGTAGTATTAACTGTCGACATTTTGAATATTTTTAAAATCAAAGTGAGAAATTTATAACAACAGAGGGAAATTAGCCTGCATTGTCATAAAACTGTTTTAATTTCAAATTAGCCTTTTATGTCAAAGTTTGTTGAATAAACTTTTCATTATAACTAATTAATAAAAGAATTTTGACAATTTTAAAATGCTAGCACTTTTGATATCCGTTACACAGACTAATTATTACTATAGTTAACATTTCCGATGGCATTAAGTGTTTTTAATTTAGAAAAACCTGCTCAAAACTTACATATTTTCTTGGTTGGCTTGGCGGATTCCTTGCCTTCCAGAGGTGAACTCTGACCTTCAGCATTGACAGCTATGACACGGAACAAGTACTCTGTATCCAAGCGCAGGTCTGGCACTGTGAAGGTGGTGACGTCCCCTTTCACCTTGCCAGCCTGTATCCAGGTAGAGCGAGTTGTTGGCCTTGACTCTATGATGTAAGAGGTCAAGGGTGACCCTCCGTCACTTTGTGGTGGCTTCCAGGTCAAGTCTGCTGTTGTTTCTGTCACATTGGACACCTCAAGGGGACCTACTGGGGGTGATGGTTTGTCTGGGGAAAGCATTATTTTTTTCATTAAAAATTTTTAAAAAAATTCATTTATCTTTAAAAGTGTTAAAAATTGAAGAGAACTGGAATCAAATAACATTTAGGTTTGCAAATACATGGTTGATTTCTCACTAATTACAGCAAAATGTTCCTGTTTAAAAAAGAGTAATTAAAGCACAAGTCTTGGATTTTAAGTTCCATAGCAGTGGATGAAATAAAGTTCAACCGTTTCTTTGACCTCTATATGCAGAAGTTACTATTGTGAATTTACTTCCTGTCTGTGGACTGACCAGATTTTTATCACAGCACAGGCAGCTTCCACCACCTGTCTACACCATCCCAAACATTTAAATTAAAGACTTACCAAAGGGACTCTTTGCTGTCACTGGTTTCTCAGTCTCCAGTCCTTCACCTTGACCCGCTTTATTCTCTGCCATGACCTTGAAAAAGTACTCAGTGCCCTCCAACAAATCCAGCACATTGAACTCAGTGGTGGACCCGCCCACTTTACCAGCGGGTGCCCAGTTTGAGCGTTTGGAGTCCCTCTTCATGATGACATAGCCAGTGATGGGTGATCCACCGTCATCACTTGGTGGCTTCCATGAGAGGGTGGCTGAAGTTTTCTGGACATTGGAGATTTCTAAAGGTCCGGTAGGCTTGGAAGGTTTGGCTGTAAGAAGAGTTGTGTACATTTGTTAGTCATTGATACACTCCACATATATCACATTTCAAATATGTTACAGCTGAAGGAAATCTATAGAATCTAGGTTAGCAAAATATTACTTGATTTCAAGAGACTCTGATTTACATATTTGGTAGTTTTTTAAAGTAAATATATATATAAATAAAGCATTTTCTCTATAAATTTAATTTTTGTAACGGTTAAATTAATGTTACTGTTTTAATGTAAAACCTAGGAATGCTAACTATAAGCTTGTAAAATTTTATCAAGGTAAAATAAAACTTACTGATTTGTCTCTGAGGGGTAACTGCATCAGACTCCAAGTAATCTCCCTTGCCTACACTGTTGACAGCAGCCACCCTGAACAAGTACTTCTGGCCTTCTTTCAAGTTTTTAGCTACCAGGCTGGTGGTCTTGGCATCCACTGTGTCCACAGCAGACCAGGTTTTGCCTCCATCTGAGGAGAGCTCCACAGCGTAGCCGGTGATCTTGGAGCCGCCATCTTTCTTTGGTGGGGACCAGGACAGGGTGACAGAGTCCGCCAAAATTTGGGAGAACTTGACCGGTCCAACTGGCTTGCCTGGGACAGCTGAGGGTAGAATATTTCAGATATAATCATCAAACACCTAACTAATTTTATTATTACACTTTAAAACCTGAAAGGTAAATAAGGCAGATGAAGTAGAGTTCATGTGTTTTTCTGTAACCATGGTAGTTGAGGGAATTGTGTGATCAATAATATCTAAAGCCAATTTTACTTTCTTGGACTCAAGCTAGTTATCTATCTGGGTGGATTAATGTATTTTTTTCAAGCCTGGGAACCAAACGTAAGGCTTTCTTGTTATTAGGTGAACACTTAAACACTCAACCATTCTGTTATATCTAATGCTAGTAACTGCTGCAAAAAAAGGGGTCCAATTGAAAGTGTACCTGCTGGTGTTTTAGGAACAATCTCCTTATCAGCTTCCAGTGGCTCACTCTGCCCTTCCTCATTGACAGCGCTCACTCGGAAGATGTAAGGTGTGTCCTCCAGGAGTTTTTGGGCAGTGCAAGTCAAGGTCTTTGAGTCGACCGTTGCTATTTTGGTCCAGGTGGTTTTCTTGGCATCCCTCCTCTCAATGATGTAGCTCTTGATGGGGGATCCGCCGTCTGAGGCTGGTGGTCTCCAAGACAGTGCTGCACTGTCTGCTTTAATATCTGAAAATTCTATTGGTCCTTGTGGGGATGACGGTTTACCTGGCAAGGGAAATTTTAAAAACATGAAGCATGTGTTCAACACACTTTTAAGAAACAATACTACAATCTTTAAAATTGTAATTTATAAAATAAAATTTAAAAATTAATATTCATTACATTTATAAAAAATAATTAATATTCATTATAATTCAAAACTTTAATTACTTTTTGTTAATAAAGAAGCTTTAAAAATGTTACATACCACATGAGCTTTGAGCAAAAATTTTGTTTTGTCCTAAAAAGGCCATGCAAATCATGCCTCAGGAGTAGGACAGCCATTTCATGTTTTTAAAAATCTCATGCATTACAGACAAGGAATAAAGATATTTAGTTCAAACCTATTCAGACTTTGGAGAACCTTAGTAAACTGACATATAGGACTAAACAAAAGACATATTTTAATTATCAGCGATGAGTCATTAAGATTCAAGTATATAATGCTTTGACTTTTAAAATCTTTATTTATTTAATAAATAATTGTATTGGATATAACACATTAAATATTTGTATGTACAATTTGTGAAAATCTGGTACACTCATTGGAAAAGTTGCCTGATTAGTACATAATTTTCACAGGAGTTGATTGTCTAAGTCTAAATTGCTAGTTCTATTGTACTACACCAATCTATCATTTAATAAAACAATGTGGGTGTGTGAATGTGTTGCAATATTTCTTGTATTTAATAATACAAATATTTGATTTTTGTTTCAATATTTCTATCTTTTGGATACATTTTTTGTAAGTGCAGCAAACAGAACTTACTCCATAAGAAATTCAACAATAAAAGTAAACAATTTAATATAATACAATACATGACTGACAGGTTAACAAAACACTTTACCTATATACAGAATAAATATTACCCATAAATAATACATTATCAACTAAGATAAAGTACCCTTTCTTGGATATGAATTATATATCTTCAGCACCAAATGAATTAACTGAATACTACAGTATGAGGTATATTTAAAATAAAAATGTATTAAAAAAAAGTTTATCACAAATATTTGGAGATGATTATGAGCTAATGGGACTTGTCTGAATTATAAAAGTTCTAATTGCTTAAGAAGCAATGAGCTTCAGTACATCATAAGCCATTTACTAGCATTGGGTAATAAATTTTACCTCTTTTTAAAACTAGAAATAGTTCAACTTTTTTCTATAATTAGAAATTTCGGGTGGTAATTTAAAAAAAAAAAGACAAAAGCATTAATTAGGTAACTGACTAAGTCAGGCAAATCCATCAGTAAGATTTACATGCAAAACACATGTATTAGTCAACTGAACTAGTAAACTACAAAATTAGTTCCTGCTTAATGAACAGTGTAAAATCTTTACACATTTCTTGTAACTACAGCATGCTGTAAGTACTTTCAGTCCTTGAATTAATTTTTTTTTATATATCAAGCCATTGCCAACTGGCAACTCTCCTAATGCCAGGTACCACATCACATTTTAGGTCAAACTTTTTAGAAAATTTCAGCTATAGTTTTTATGTAGTCTTTTCAAGCTGGCAACGTGAGTCATGCCAGATAAAAATCACACCACCTACCAAACTGACTCTTTGGAACAACTGGCGTGCTGGTCTCCAATGGTTCAGACTGGCCGACTTCATTCTCCGCAATCACCCTGAAGTGGTAGCCGTTTCCCTCCACCAGGTTGGTGGCCTGGTAGTCAAGAGTGACCCCATCCAGGGTGGTCAGTTTTGTCCAGACGGCTCTCTTGGCATCCCGTCTTTCAACTATGTACGCAGTGATGTCACAGCCACCATCATCTTTGGGTGGCTTCCATGTTAACACTGCGCTGTCCTTGGTCAGGTCTGACACTACAATAGGACCTTCAGGAGCTCCAGGTTTATCTGTGGTACCATACATTGATGCTTTTATACCTCATTAACAAATACAGAGTCATTCATAATTTTTTTTAACGGAACTATAGGATGATTAAATATCATAAAGAACTATTCCATGAAATGGTCACTACACATAAACAAGATAATGGTTAGAATTCCTATGCTGTTATTGCACGGAATGGTGGTAAACACACTCTCTTTGTAAATAGATGAAGAAGAGTTCACCCTTTATACAATACCCACTCTCTGAATAATAATGAATTTTTTTTAAAATAATTAACATGCAAGCTTGAGCGTGTAAAGGTGTGTATATTATACTATATAAAATAAGAAGCATGTTTTACCTAGGACTTCAACATCAAACTTGGCTGTGGCTTCTCCCACCTCGTTTTCTGCACTAAGTGTGTACAGACCATCATCCTCCTTGCTGATTTTCTTGACAGTCAAAGTTGTGCTCTCCTCTTGGAAGTCTAGAGTTACCTTCCCCCCAGTCTTGAGGGTTTTATTCTCTTTTAGCCATTTGACATGTGGGTAGGGGATTCCTCCCACCCGTACAGGGATCTTCAGGCTGGACCCCACATGTAGGCTGATGAGATCCCTGAACTTGTTGTCAAAGTCCAGAGTTGGTGCAGCTGTGAAGTAAACATCTAATTATTTAATTATTCTCTGTTCAAACCATGATGACTAATTACTAATTTTAAAACACTTGTTTTGGAATTATATTTCCTATACAAAATTTTATTATTTGAGAAGTTTTAATACAAATGAAAAAGTGTAATACCAAATTGGTAGTTACATTTTTTCAATATTTACCTCTCGTAAGATTAACCCCAATCACCATTTAGTTTACAGACTTGCTAATACATGATCAAGAAGTTAAATACAAATGCATAAAGCCATAACAATTGTTTACCCTGTATTTCAAGCATCCCTGAGGTGTTGACAGTGCCCAGGTCGTTGCTAGCCTCACAAGTGTAGCTGCCAGCATCTTTCTCCTGGACGTCTTTCACGACAAGGGAGGCAACAAAGTCCTCATACACCATCTCATGGCGTTTGTCTGCTATTACTTCCCTTTGGTCCTTCAGCCTGAAAATGTTATTACATTTAAGTAGCAAAACTAACAATCTGTAAGGTATGTTTGTATTTTACAAACTTAAATTTTAAAATCATTTGAACAATTCAACTTTAATAAGAAAAATAGCAGTTTCTAATTTCAATTATATAACAGTAGATAACCCTAAATTGCTCCCCCCCCCCCCCCCCCCAAATATAAGAAAGAGCTGTGTTCCACTACCAAGCCAGGCTGCATTTGTTTTCTCAGGCTTAAGTACTCACGAGAACAAAACAAACTTATGGATGTGCTGGACCCCAAAAATAGAGCTACCCCTCAACCACACCATTCTGATAAATTAAATTTGTTAAAATATAGCAGTTTTAAAGTACATGACAACAGGTCATGTCTGACTAACCATTTAATGGTTGGGACAGGCTGACCACTGATCTTGCAGCCCAACATAGCCGTATCTCCTTCAGTCACAGCTAAGTCTGGTAGGCCTTCAAGAACTGTAGGGGCTTCACCAACTAATCATGGGAATACAAACACAAGTTAAAACTCTGAGCTAGTCAAAACTAACAGATGTGTAAACATGTCATGGCGACCTAGTTTAAACAACATAACTAACAGGTGTGTAACATGTCATGGCGACCTAGTTTAAACAATATTGTAAACTGACAGATGTGTAAACATGTCATGGAGACCTAGTTTAAACCAGATTGTAAAATAACAGGTGAGCTAGTGTGTAAATAGATCACAGAGACAATCAAGACAAGAGTGTAAATATGTTGCAGCGACCTAATAAAGACAAGATTTTAAGACAGTTGGTTAAAACAGTTATAGCAGGTGAGCTAGGGCGTAAACAGGTCACAGTGACATAATTAAAACAAGACGGACAGGTCAGGTAGTGTAAGTAGGCCATTTTGACCAGTCTAAAACAAGACCAACCGGTCAGCTAGTGCAAGTAGGTCATGTTGACCTAGTTAAACAACAGACAGATGAGCTACTGTAAGTAGGTCCCGTTGACCTAGTTAAAACAAGACCAACAGATCAGCTAGAGTAAGTATGTCATGTTGACCTAGTTAAACCCAGACCAACATGTGAGCTAGCGTGTGATCATGTACTCACCCACAGGTTCCCTGGCAGTTATGGGCACAGAGGGGGGTGACATTGGCCCGACCCCCGCCTTGTTCTCTGCGGCCACACGGAACTCATACTCGGTTCCCTGGACCAGGTCCTTCACGACAAAGCTGGTTTCTGGGACCTTAATGTTGGCGTTGGCCAGCAGCCACTTGGAGGAGCCCAGGGACCGGTACTCTATGTTGTAGTTGAAGATGGGGCTGCCGCCATCTTTGGCAGGTGGCAGCCATTTGAGGGTGACGGAGGAGCGGGTGGTGTCCACTGCCTCTGGTTGTTTGGGAGCCTCAGGTTTGTCTAAAGAAATGAGATGGAACAATCCATTAAAGCTTGGAAGTTATGTTACAGATGTCTGCTGTTTACTTAATTAAAAGCAAATCAGCATGTATTTGTATTAGGGTTTGAACTGAAGTCAAATAAGTTACGGGTTTCATCTAGAAATATGAGTAAGAATCAACTGCTAGCAATCATAAAACTATCAATCAACTTCATCCATGTAGAGAAAATGATGTTACAATTAATTGGGGATATAGAAACTGAATTTTAACTATACATTTGTTTTAGTACAAATATATAATAAGGCTCATTGTTCTCACTCTCAATTTTCAAGTTACTATTATGTATATGAAATATAGTTAAGTTAGATACTATAGGTTATGGTTAGGTCAACAGTTTTGAGAAAAAAAAACATTTTAAAAATAATTTTTCTGTTATCAAATATTAAGGAGGACATTGTGAGTGCTTTAAAAAGAGATTTATACATCCTGAAGTTGTCAACACTTTCCTTAGACCATCCTAATATTATAAACAGCAAACTTGTTTTAGGTGATGTAGATTTAAAACTGAATCCCACTCACTGAAAGGATCCTTGGCAGTCAGAACACCAGTGGAAGCAGAGGGTTTACTGAAGCCAGCTGGGTTCTCAGCCAGGACTCTGAACTCGTACTCTCCGCCCTCCACCACGTCATTGACTGTGTACACTGTGTCGCGGATGGGGCTCTTGTTCACACGCACCCAGCGTGATGTGGACGGGGACTTGCGCTCCAGGGCATAGCCAGTGATTGCAGCTCCACCATCGCTCTCTGGTGGCTCCCAGGTCAAGGTCATGTGGGAACGAGTGATCTCTGTGGCTGTCAGTTTCTTTGGTGCATCTGGGGCATCTAGTAATAAAAAAACATTCATATAATATATATTCTATACACTTTAGTTTATACAGTTTTATTTTTTTTTTATATTATTTAAAATAAATCTCAAGAAAATATTTTTAAGCATGTAAATTAAGTTAGTGAATTAATTTTTAACTAACAATAGTCTTAAAACTTGTTATAATTAAAAGGGGCATAAGCCAGACAAAAACCAATTGCTGCCCTTACCAAAAGGACTCTTGGCAACAATACCATCTATCAGTTCAGCAGCCTCGCCCACACCTAGCTCATTCTCTGCAGCAACACGGAAGTAATACTCCTTGCCTTCCAGAAGCTTTTGTACAGACAGAGTCTTAGTGCTGACGTCCACATTCTGGACCTATAGCCGACAAAACCAGACATTTTATGTGGGCCTGACATGGTGAAATTAATCTCAGGTCAAACACAGGAAACGCGCAGGTGAGATAGGTTAGCTCTACTTACGGCTGCCCAGGTGTTTCTGTTAGCCTCACGTTTCTCTATGACGTAGCCTTTGAGAATACACCCTCCCAGGTTGGCTGGTGGCTCCCAGGCTATGGCTATGCTGTCTTTCAATATCTCCAGCACATGCAGGTTTTCTGGCTTGCCTGGTTTGTCTACAACAATTCAAATTTCAAAAACATAATTTTACTCGCTACAAAAAACAAAAATTCACAATTAATTACTATATACATAGACTATAAATTCTAAACAGAATTATTCCTTACATTTAAAACAAGAACTCAGAAGCAAAATTAATAACTTTTTTAGTATTATTATGTTTTAATCTTCTTGAATAATAAGACGAATTAGAAATATGAAATTGCAATTTTTGGTGCTTATCCCCACTAATTATTAAAAAACATAAAAACAAATACCATTCCCTTCACTCTGATCTAGCGACACTCATGCTAAAATTTTAGAGCAAAATCTGATCTTTAATTATTTAATTTATTTAAATTATTACCACCCCGTCAAATCTAGCAACGCCTTAGCTATTAATTTTATAGAAAAAAACTGACCTTTGATATTGACTTCAAAATCAGCAACAGCTTTTCCGACAACATTCTCAGCTACGATAGTGTAGACGCCAGTGTCCTCAATGGCAGCATTCTTGATGGTCAGCGTGCTGTACTCCTGGTTGGTCTCCAGGGAGATGCGGTCAGATTTCTCTAGAGCCTCGCCATCAAGTCGCCAGGAAATGGAAGGAGATGGGATGCCACTCACGTTGACCTTGAGGACAATTGTGGCTCCTGCTTTGGCTGTCTGAGCACTCTTCAGACGGTTGTCATACTCCAGGGTTGGCATAGCTGTGAAATCAATTGTTTTTTTAAGTATTCGCAATACTTAAATATTACAGTTTTCATAGATTATAATACACTTTATTTTTCATAAAATTATGTGATTATGATTGGATAATGGTGCAGATGGTTTTTTTTTTCATTTCTAAAAAGATGTATTTAGACATTTTTCTCATAGTAAGCAGCTTGACTCCCTTTAATAGTTTTCTTAGAATCAACAATATTGTATTTTCTTTACATTACAACAAGCAAATCTGTTTATAAAAATATTATGATTTTAAAGAATTAATAACATCAAATCAAACGAAATTCACTTTTTCAGCTAAAGAATGGACAGTCTACTAGATGACAACAGCAATATTAATAGGGTCAAAATCTCATTTTTTTTTTTGTTTCTTACTGTGAATAGATAATGTGCCTTCTGTCTGCACTTATAAATGTGCATTAAGCCACTTACTGTTAATAGACAATGTGCCTTCTGTCTGCACTTATAAATGTGCATTTAGTCACTTACTGTGAATAGACAATGTGCCTTCTGTCTGCACTTATACATGTGCATTAAGTCACTTACTGTGAATAGATAATGTGCCTTCTGTCTGCACTTATAAATGTGCATTAAGTCACTTACTGTGAATAGACAATGTGCCTTCTGTCTGCACTAATAAATGTGCATTAAGCCACTTACTGTGAATAGATAATGTGCCTTCTGTCTGCACTTATAAATGTGCATTAAGTCACTTACTGTGAATAGACAATGTGCCTTCTGTCTGCACTTATAAATGTGCATTAAGTCACTTACTGTGAATAGACAATGTGCCTTCTGTTTGCACTTTGCCGAGAGGATTTGAGGCCTCACATCTGTAGACGTCAGCATCCTGTGGCTCTGTTTTGTGGATGACCAGTGAAGCCACTTCGTCTTCGTAGCTCATCTCGTACTTGGCACTCTTCTTCACCTCTTTCTTGCCACGGTACCTGCAAAATGACAAGTGTCATAACATTTCTTGACTAAACTTCTTTAAAATATCTTTAAGAAATCATGTTTCAACTGAAATGAAGTTGAAATTTTTTAAAAATATAGTTATATTTAAAACTTAAATCATTGACATTAGTGGTGGAAATATTTTTTTGGAGTCTTTTTTTTATTAAAATTTTAATCAAATAGTCAAAAGTAAATTATTTGTTCCTATAAATTATTTGCAGAATATTGTTTAATCAAACAGAACTTAACAGTTATTGAAACTGTTTACAAGAACCATATGTTTTTAATTCCAATAATTTATTGAAGCTAAATATAAGTTACAGTAGACACAATTACTTATGGCACTACACAACTAAAATTGTTTTAAACACATTAAGATTAAACAATTTTAGTAGTCCATTTACCATTTTATTTCAGCCTCAGGTTCACCAACATCAATGTCACACTCAAGGATTGCATCATTGGGTGCTACAACAGCGATGTCTTGCAAAGGCTCCAGCAATATTGGGGACACGCCCACTGTAACAAAACATTGTACATCAATTGATAAAAATACTTAATACTTCTTATATACAGCATTTAATTACACTACAGCATGAATTGTGGTCTAGAATTTATTTTGTTTAGTTTTGATTTCTATATTTTTTAATGTATTTTGTAAGAACAAAAAGTTAGGAATTCTCTGTATAACATTAGAGGACAAGTAGGCCAACACCCCAGTAAACAGTTTTAGTGCTGATGATCTAAAATTATTTACTTACAATAGGGATAATACAATTACCATGAAGTAAAGGCAAGTTTGAAAGAATTGTAATTTAATTTTTTAAAAATTGTAATTTAGATATTATTTAAAAAGCTAATTATGTACATTAAATGTTATAGAAAGCTAATATCCAATAAATATTATCCAAATGTAAACTAATGAAATGACATACCAATAGGCTTGACAACTTTGACTGGGGGTGTTGACTTGGAAGCCTCTCCAACACCAGCTTTGTTCTCAGCGCTGACACGGAACTCATATTCCTTGTTCTCCTTGAGACCAGTGACGCTGAAGGTGGTGTCTGGGACCGTGAGGGTCTCGTTGGAGCGGATCCACTGGGAGGTGCCAGCAGGCCTGTGCTCCACCACATAGTTGAAGATGGGAGAGCCTCCGTCTGATTCTGGGGCTGTCCACTTGAGGGCAACTGAGCTCTTGTCTGTGCCGGTAACTTCTGGTATGCCAGGACGGCCTGGTACAGCTGATAAAGAAAACAGGGCAGATTTTTTAAAATAGTCAACGCAAAAAAAAAAAAAATTATCTCATTTCCACATTTTTTTTTAACAACCATATTTTTAACAATGTTTTTCTTATTGAGATTTTTTTTTAAATAATTTTTTTTTAAGTTAATCAGATTTTTATAGTAGGAATTTACTTGCTATTGATACAAGTAAGTATATAGGGATGTATGGTTGCAAGTTTAAATTCATGATCAGTTTAAATTCATGATTGATCAGTTTAAATTCATGATAAGTTTAAATTCATGATAAGTTTAAATTCATGATAAATTTAAATTCATGATCAGTTTAAATTCATGATCAGTTCAATATCGAAATGTTTTTTAAGTTCCCTAAGCTTTTAAGTCTTAATGTAGCTCATGAAAATTAATGGTGGTTGGGCATTGCACTGACCATGGACTTTAAGCTTATGATGTGGCAATGGAAATAGATCTACTCTAATTCATCTTGTTTACAGATCAAAGGCATATTAATAGTACTTTAGCTGTTAGGTTGCAGCTATTAAAATAACAAAACACTACTCACTCCATGGGTCCTTGGCTTTGACTGTGGGTGAGGCCTCACTGGGCTTGCTAGGGCCAGCTTTGTTATGGGCAATAACTCTAAACATGTAAGAGTTGTCCTCCACCAAATCAGCCACTCTGAGCTCCGTGGCCTCCACTGGGGATTTGTTGACCACGACCCATCGAGGTGAGAACGTGGACTGCTTCTCTACAGTGTAGCCAGTGACTGGGGAGCCACCGTCATTGGCTGGGGGTTGCCATGTGACCAGGGCGTTGTCCTTGAACACTTCTTTGACAGCTGGTGATTCTGGCGCATCAGGCACATCTGAAACATAATCAGACACTTAAGCATGGTAAACTTAAAACATGTGCAGTCTTTTAAACTTCTAGCAATACAAATGTACAGTCTATAAAATATTAAAACTGAATTGTTTAGTAATTCACAGGAGCCGAATTAATATTCAGAAAACAATTATCCAATGTTGAGTTTGTCAATTTATTGGTTGAACGAAAAAAGTATAACTGTACCAAAATTTTAAAGTTTATATTCAGAAAACTTATCTTGGCAAAAAGGGTTTAATAAAAATTTAATAACCTTACTAAAAAGTTTTAATGAAACATTAATTAACAAGCCTATGAAAATTTATTTAATGAAGAATTTTATAAGTTTACAAACTTGTTAACTGTAAAGGCTTACCAAATGGATTCTTGGCTGTGAAAGTTTCTGACTCAGCAAATTTGCCAGTGCCTACAGCATTTTTAGCAGCAACCCTGAACACGTATTGCTTGCCTTCAATAAGACCTTTAGTGTCATACGGGGTTGTGTCATTAACCTCTGCCACAGCATTCCAGGTCTGACGGCTGGCCTCACGTTTTTCCAGAATGTACGAGGTGACAGGCTTTCCTCCGTCATCTTCTGGCGTCTGCCATGTTAGTGTAGCAGTCTCAGCAGTTATGTTTGTCACTGTCACGTCTCTGGGCACTGAGGGCTTGTCTGGTGGTGATAACATACAAATACATGTTTATTTGTTCTCTTTCTTCACTTACAAATAGATGTTAATTTTTAAAAATCATTTACCAAGCTATGCTATATGTAGTAAATGTAGTTATTTACTGGAAACAAAAAAGGAAGGGTTGAGCAAAAGAAAATATTCAAGTAAGTTTACTGCATTCTTTTTGTTTACTTATTTCATTTCCCACAACAATTGTAATAGAAAATATCTATTACTTCTCAATCTCACACTCTTGTTTAGTTTTGTTGATGCCTTGAAAAATAAAATATGCAATGCAAGACCTTCCACTTAACTTTAACTTCTAAGCTCAATGTCTTGTTTTACTAGTCTACACCTACGATACCTAGCACTGATTTAAATTCTTTAAAGAGGTAAACAAGTTTTTGAAGCAACCCTTGGTGTAACAGGGACCTACCGAGTACAAGAAGTTTAATTGTGATATCAGCCACACCGTTGGTGTTCTCAAGCGTGACCGTGTAGTTTCCACTGTCGCCCCTGATCACATGACCCAGCCTGACCGTGGTCATGTTGTAGATGGTCTCAGCCTCCATACGCTTGGCGTCAGGTAGCGCACCATCGTTGAACGTCCAGGTGACTTTGGGCTGAGGGTTGCCAGAGAATGGGATCTCGAACGCGGTCGACTGACCAGCATTGAGAACCACTGTTTCCTGGTATTTCTTGTCTACAAACACCTTTGGTGGGACTGAAATGTAAACACAACATTCATGTCATGAATGTACTAAACAATCTTTTTGATAGACATAGAGATGATTAATGTTATTGCTTTACACAGCTAGTGCAAGTTGTGATACAATAATAATATAGTAGTTAGTATCTGGTCTTTTTATAGAAAACTACATCACTAATTTAAGAAATAATGTAAGTGTCAATTACTATTTTTGTAGTTTTACAAGAATCAAATTACTGACAACGGAATTTTCTGAGATGACATATTTTATATTAATGTTGTATAGTAAAGGTTGTAAAAATTATTTTCAGTAAAATACATAAAAAAGTGTAATGTTTTTTTCTTTTACCTTCAACAGCAAGCTTAGCTTCAGACTTTTTGTCCTTGACCTCTATCTTGTACTGGCCTTCATCCCTGCCATCAGCATCATTGATGGTCAGTCTGTGAATGACACCTTTGCCGAAGAACTCGTGCTTATCGCTGGGGACGATAAGCTGACCATTGTGGTACCACTTGGCTGGGACGTTGACCTTTGAGACCTCACACTCAAATGTTAAGGTCTTGGGGATTTCAGTGATGGTCACATCCTCCAGTGGGCGGATAAACTCCAGGTCAGTTTCTACAACAGAAAATTATTTTAATTAATTAATAATAATTCAAGTATTATTAGTATAATTTTTCAATATTTTAAATAATAAAGATTTTTTAGTGGTGAAAAGTATAACTTAATTCATTATTAATGGAAAATAATTTTAAATTATTAATAATTTAATCATAACTACTAAAATTGTTGAATAATCTAAATGATAAGGATATGAGTTGTAAAAGACATTATTATTAATCAAAATAAAAAATTAATATATCTAGTTGTATATAATGTGAAAGAATCAACAACTCATCTCATCCAGTTTTACAATGGTAATCACAAAGAAATAGAATGAATAGAAGGATGAAATCTATAAAACTGACTACCAAACTGAGCTAATGAAATCAGCAAATAAAACAAAGAACTCACCAATGACTTTGACATCAGCTTTAGAAGACTTGCCGTCCACCTTAATGGAGTACTCAGCTTGGTCAGACAAGGTGGCTCTTTCAATGGTCAGTGTGTGTTTGTCTTTCACTGATGTAAGGGTCACTAGCTCTGAGGCTGAAAGCTTCACACCGTTCTTGTACCAGTTAGCGGTGCGGTCTGGCTTAGACACGGTGCACTCCAGTACAATGCTCTGTCCCTCTGTGACTTCAATGCTGGCCAGGGGTTTGGTAATTTCTAGTGGCTCTTCTACATTTTGTGAAATAAAATTAGTAATTTAATTAAAAGAAACAAAATATCTTAATAAACTTAATTGATACTTTTTTCTAAGACAGACAGCAGTCAAATTTTTAAAATAATAAAGACCAGTTTAAGCTCATCAAAACAATGAGGAGCTACTTGTAAAATAGATTTAACAATATTTAACAATATGATATTCATAAAACAAGTTGTACAATATAGTATCATACTGAGATTTTTACTCTGTGTTGTTGTAAGGGTCAGGGTAGGGTCAAGATTAGTGTTTAACTAGATTTGGCTGCTTTTACTAGCATGAACACAGTTTTGATAAGACTTGTGTGTGCTTTTACACTTTTTAAAAATAAATATTCCATACAATGCCTCAATATTAAATTATTTTAATGAATCCTTTATTCACCTTTGACAGTGACTCTAGCTGAGGTCAATACTAAATTATTTTAATGAATCCTTTATTCACCTTTGACAGTGACTCTAGCTGAGGTCAATATTAAATTATTTTAATGAATCCTTTATTCACCTTTGACAGTGACTCTAGCTGAGCTCAATATTAAATTATTTTAATGAATCCTTTATTCACCTTTTACAGTGACTCTAGCTGAGGTCAATATTAAATTATTTTAATGAATCCTTTATTCACCTTTGACAGTGACTCTACTTGAAGTCAATATTAAATTATTTTAATGAATCCTTTATTCACCTTTGACAGTGACTCTAGCTGAGGTCAATATTAAATTATTTTAATGAATCCTTTACTCACCTTTGACAGTGACTCTACTTGAAGTCAATATTAAATTATTTTAATGAATCCTTTATTCACCTTTGACAGTGACTCTAGCTGAGGTCAATACTGAATTATTTTAATGAATCCTTTATTCACCTTTGACAGTGACTCTAGCTGAGGTCAATATTAAATTATTTTAATGAATCCTTTATTCACCTTTGACAGTGACTCTAGCTGAAGTCAATATTAAATTATTTTAATGAATCCTTTATTCACCTTTGACAGTGACTCTAGCTAAAGTCAATATTAAATTATTTTAATGAATCCTTTATTCACCTTTGACAGTGACTCTAGCTGAGGTCAATATTAAATTATTTTAATGAATCCTTTATTCACCTTTGACAGTGACTCTAGCTGAAGTCAATTTTAAATTATTTTAATGAATCCTTTATTCACCTTTGACAGTGACTCTAGCTGAGCTCAATATTAAATTATTTTAATGAATCCTTTATTCACCTTTGACAGTGACTCTAACTGAAGTCAATTTTAAATTATTTTAATGAATCCTTTATTCACCTTTGACAGTGACTCTAGCTGATGTCTTCCTGTCTTTGATGGTACACTTGTACACAGAGTCGTCCTCCAGCGCTGCCCTCTCAATCTTCAGAGTGTGTGTTACGCCATTCCTCACAATCTGGACGCGGTCCGAGGCGTCAATGTTCTTGCCGTCCTTCTGCCAGGTGGCAACCAGGTCTGGTTTGTTTACCTGACAGGTGAGAGTCAGTGGCTGGTTCTCCATGATCTCCAGGTCCTTGAGGGGTTTGGTGAACTCAATAGGCAGCTCTAGCAGACGGAAACAATGAGTCAATGTAAAGTTAGTGTCTTTTTTTAAATGCTTAAAAGTTTATTTATACAAATATTTTACTTGTTAGAAACGTGATTGCAAAATATTGATTAGGGCTATTAAAAATGACATTTTCAGAGATTAAGAATGTAATTTTTAAGTAGATTGATTTCAAAATTGAAAATTTAATAATAATTTAATAATGCTGATTTATGTTATATTTAGTTGTTATTTTGTAAAATAATAAATAGTGCATGCAATAATTTAGTTTTTTAAAAAAAGACAAAGAAATTTTTTATTAAAGCAAGCTATACCCCTTTTTATTTTACTTAGTAAAATTGTTATGACCCTTTGAAAGGCAGGGAACTGAGGGTGACTATAAGAAACAAATACAACTTCACCTTAAGTAGTTACAGGGATTTATATGATTTAAGGTTTAAATGTCTTAGGGGACAAAGATAAGCACAAAATTTTAATGTTTCAATGATCCAGGAACTATTCAATAAAACTATAAAAAAAAACCCACCCAGCAAGTTAATGATCCCCCAAACCAAGTAAAATAATAGGGGGTAACATCAGCTTAAATCAAACATTCTAGAAACAGAAAAATAAAACTTGTTTCTGTCTTCTCAAGTTTACCTCTGACTTTTAGTTCAGCTGAGCTCATTTTATCATCAAATTTCACCACATATTTTCCTGCATCCTCTACTTCCACCCCTTCTAAATTCAAAATGTGGACTCTTCCGTCTACTTTGATATCATAACCCCCTTTAACTGTGATAGTTTTGCCATTGTAAGCCCATGTGGCAACAGCATCCAGCTTAGAAACTTCACACACAAAATTAGCTGTTTCCCCTTCAATGGTTTCAATGTTGTGAAGCTCTTTAATAATTTCAAGAGGTTCATCTGTTTCAATGTAATAGGTTCAACATAATAAAATAAACATGCTGTTACGAAAATAAAATTTCAAAAAGTAAAATATTTAATTGTAGAAAAATAGATCAGTAGAAATAAAATTTATTAGTTTAAATAATAAATATTAATTATAACTTTGTTACACTTTTTCATCTACCATACAAAAAGTAAGTAAAATTAAGGAGATGCATTTAAAAACTTGATGAGTGTATCATAAAAAATAATAATGATTAGATATTTAGATTATTAATTATATTAATTATAAACTGAACTATACTTCAAAAAATATATAAAACTTAAAATTGTGTTAACAAAATTGAAAGCAGAAGTGCATAAATTAAAATATAATCTTACTTGAATGTTGCAACAAAGGTAATTAAAAAAAAAACATGCTATTATAAAAATGTTTGCACCAAGTACTAGTAAGGGTTAGACTTCTGAACTCACCTTCCACAAAGACAGAGGCCTCACTGACAGCGCCATCGACGTCGACTTTGTACTTGCCCTCATCATCCAGGTCAACAGACTCAACACTCAGACGATGTACCTTGCCCTCAGAGGTCAGCCTGATGTGGGCCGAGGCAAACACCTCCTCCCCATCCCTGAACCAGCGCGCTGCTTTGTCAGGGTGGCTGACCTCACACTCTAGTACAAGACTTTGGTGCTCTATCACAGTTATGTCAGCTAGCGGGCGCACAATGCTTGTTGGTAGGGCTAGGATAGAGGGAGAGGATACTTAGTAAAGCAAAACAGAAATAATTGTATTTTTTTTTTACTTAAAACAGAAACAAAGCAATATTATGGCAAAAAATGATGACGCTAAATATAATCGATGAAATTGTTTGCTGGCCAGTCTGCCCAGATTTTAATTATGATTTTCAAGTAAATTATCACAATTGCAACTAATCCTGGACCCTGTATTTTAATGTTTTGAATTCTAGTTTTTTTTTTAT
This sequence comes from Physella acuta, assembly GCF_028476545.2. NCBI lineage: Eukaryota > Metazoa > Mollusca > Gastropoda > Physidae > Physella > Physella acuta. Next base: position 386,480 of record NW_026732125.1, read on the forward strand.
ATTACCAAATAAAATTGTTATTTTTAAAAGCTATGACTGACTTTATTGACTAATTGTTCATAAATTATTGCAAGTCTGCAAAAAGAATTAAACAAGAAAAATGCTTTAACCTTTGGCCTAAACTTTTGCTTTGTTATTCAAATTATTAATGCTATTTATTTATATTGAAAACATTGTTGTTCCTGATTAAACTTAAGTTGGGGGGGGGGTGGGTCTCAAACAGTAGCGTCTCCTACCTTCTACTCCAAGACTTGCAGTAGATTTCTTGTCCTCAAAGACCAGCATGTATTTCCCAGCATCCTCTAGTTTGGCAGAATCTTTCTTCAGTGTGTGGATGTTTCCGTTGACCTCTACCTTGAAGCCATCCTCAGGTGAGACTTTGAATCCATCTTTCAGCCAGCTCACCTTGACCCCAGGTTTGGAAAGCTCACAGGTGAAGGTGAATGGTTCCTTTTCTTTGATGTTTTGGTCTTGCAGGTGTTTGATTATCTCAATGGCGGATTCTGAGAAATAAATTCACAAGTTTTGTATATCTCAGACATTTTTCAATATATACAAGAAAACAAAGAGTCTAATTAAGAAAAAATTGATTTTTTGTTTTGTTAAACAATAAGTACTTACAGCCCTATCAACATTTAATGTATAAAAAATATATTAATCATAAAATAATAAAATATTAAAAATACAATAAATATATAATAGTTATTTCCCTTTAGTCATGTCTCAATTCTTGAATTTTGAGTATCACCATAATAATTTATGTATCCTCAATGTAAAACTAAAAATTAGATTTAACCAAAACCCCTTGGTTAAAGCATTATGTCTGGCAGATTATTTATGGGGATACACGAAAAATATTGTAACAAGTACTATAGTACACTGGTATGGTACCATATATATGTAATATTGTATGTTTACATATGTAGTAGTGTACTATGGATACACTTAGCCAAACCAATCAATCCAGAGTACATACCCTCAACAAGTACGAGTGCCTTGCAGCTCTTATCTGCCACATGGAAGGAGTAGTTGGCCTCATCATCCACATCAGCAGCATCAATCTCCAGGCGATGAATGCAGCCATCTACGATGAGACGTGAGTTCTCACGTGGTACAAAAGTGACGCCATCCTTCTTCCATGTGACTGGATAATTAGGCTTGGACAGCTCAACTTCCAAGACCAGTTTCTCTCCCTCGGTGACTGTGGTGTTTCGTAGTGGTTTGAGGATCTCGACTGGTAGTTCTAAGACAAACATTTTCATTAGAGGTTAGTGTTTATCTACTTTACAGATGATGGGGAGGCAAATATTTCATGTCGCTTTTATATAGCAAATTTTTTTAAGCGTTAATTTGATAGTGTTTACATAGAAAACTATGTAATCGTTTGCTAAGCTGTATCATAGCATGCAATATCAAGGAGACTTAACAATTATTCTTATCTTCAGTTTAAAACTAATACTGTAGTGAGGATAAGTTAAAGAAAAGCTATGAGTGCTAAAAACATACTGTAGTGGGGTTAAGTTAAAGATAAGTTACGAGTGCTAAAATCATTTCCTTATCTGTATGATCACAATTATCTCAAATGTGATGTGACCTCCAAAGCTGCTACTTTAGTCATAAGTGTAAAATAATTAAACTAGGTGTTTTCCTCACATTATAGGCCAACACATGTAAACAACTGTATGTAACCATGGCAACACAGCCATTATTTGGCTGGAAACATACCTTCCACTGTGAGCTCCCCAGTGGTGGATTCCTCTCCCATGACACACGTGTATTTTCCAGCATCTTCCAACCTGGCATCTTCAATGACCAGTTGCTGGACATAGCCATCAGTGATTGCCTATATGAACAATAGCATTCATTCATTATAAATAAATTTATTTGCTTTTTTCCTGGTGGACATTTTATGTTTATCATGTTCAATGGGGATGCAGTGTTTATTTCATTATTTATTCATAACATACTTTTTTTTGGAAGAAATTTATTTTAACTTATCTAAAATCTATAAAACATTTTGATTGGTTAATAAATTACTTGTATTCTGTCATCTAGAGTTATCTCCTTCCCATCTTTAAGCCACTTGACTGGCCTGTCTTTCTTGGACACCTGGCACTCAAAGATGGCCATCTCTTTCTCTGGCAGCTCTTGGTTGTTGAGTGGCAGGGTAAAGATTGGTGGAATCTCTGAAATTTTCAAAATGACCAATCAAAATTTAAGAAGTATTAGAAAGTCAAATTTTCATCAATGTTCTGAAACTTAATAATGGAAATCTGGAAAATAAGTATTATTAATTAAGACACAAAGGCAAGATAGATAAACCTCTAATATTTTGTGATAGAGAAGTTGAAAAGTAAATTCATTGTGGAAATAAAGCGTATTGTTTTAAAATAATTGACTTAGTTAGTTTTCTAGATTAAAGCTAAAGAACAATAAACAGTAATAATACATACCATAGATCTTGAGCATAGCGGAGGATTCTTTATCATTGGGCAAGACAGCTGTGTATTCGCCCTCGTCCTCTGGGATGGTGTCCATTATCCTCAGGATGTGACGATAGCGGTCACAAACAATCTTAATGCGGTCACTTGGTGTTAAAGGCTTGCGGTTCTTCAACCAGCGTACCTTGACCCCAGGTTTGCTTAGAATACACTCCAGCTCCACATTTTGGCCTTCTTGACCTTCAACATCGTGGAGGGTGGCGGTGAAGTCTGCTGCAACTTCTGAAATGAAAAAGAAAATACAGGTTAGTTCTTCCAAGATTTTTATAACATTGTATTTTTTTTTTACTTTAATATGAAAATGTAAATTTAAAAATATATACTATATTAGCTAAATAGTTCTTTTTTAAATACCACATTCTGAAAAACTAAATTTTAATTTAGTAAAAGTTATTTAAATTTTTTTACCAAAAGAAATAGATAATGAAATAACTTTACAAGCCATGTAATACATTATGAAATTAATGTTGCTTACTTTACCAACAGAGGTTTATCTAAGTTATTTTTTTCGGGTATTTACGCTCTCTCTCTAGCCCTGTTTCTAACTCTAGCCCCTACCCTAATATAAAAAAAACCTCAACACTACATTGTATTGGCCTGTGAACAAAAACAGAAATACTAAAAAAAGCACCTTCAACACGCAGCCTCGCTTTAGATTCACATCCGTTAATCTTGACGATAAACTCGGCATCATGGTCCAAGTTGGCCTCTGGGATCTTCAAGATGTGTCGCTTGCCATCCATGATGAACTCGTAACCATCCTCCTCTGTGATGATGAGGCCATCTTTCAGCCACATGGCTGGGGCATTCTCCTTGTTGACCTCACAGACAAAGCTGACAGTTTCCCCTTCCAGACACTCCATGTCAGAGATAGGTTGGGTGATGCGCAGTGGAGCTTCTGCAAGACGGAAATTTTGACGTTTTTATCACCATTAATTAAAATAATTAAAACATTTTATCAAGCTTCAAATATAAAAAAAACTATGAAGTCTCTATAAGGGTTACATTTTATGTTTTTATAGCCATTAATTAAACTCGTTAAAACATATCTTAAACGCAGAGGCCTATCAGATTTGGTATTATTAAGCATTCAACAAAATTTTTAATAATGATATAAGTATAATCAACTAGTCTAAACAAACCTTCAACAAGCAACAGGGCAGTTGAGCTCTTGTTCTCCAGCTTAATTGTGTACTCAGCCTCATCCTCGAGGTCAGCTTTTGGTATGGTCAAGGAGTGGGTTGTACCATCCACTGTGAGACTAAGGATGTCTGATGGCTTCAGCTCAACATTGTCCTTGAACCATCTGGCCTTGACATTGGGCTTGTTGACCTCACAGGTCAAAGTGACAAGTTCCCCTTCAGTGACCTCAGTCTCAGAAAGAGGCTTGATGATTTCCAAGGGAGTTTCTGTTTGATGCAAGTACAGAATACCACACAATTACAAGGCAATCTACATGATACCAAGGAACTAAGCCAACAGTTCCCAACCTTTAGCTAATTTACTTGTAATTTATCCATCTCTGATCAGTTGTTATCTTTAAATTATTCACTTGAGCTGTTTAATTTGTTTCATTAAATTATCCTATTTGACAGGTTTTAATTGAATTATTTACTCGAGCTTAATAATTTGTTCGACCAGATTATCCATTTTTGAGAGCTTTTATTGAATTATTTACTTGAGCTATTTTACTTGTTCCACTATATTTCCATACTACTTTTATTAAATTAATTTTTTTGCACTATTTAATTTGTTCCATTAAATAATCCTATTCTGATACAGCTTTTATAAAATTATTCACCTGAAATAGTGAGTGAGGCTGAGGTGTCGTTGCCTCCCACTCTCGCTGTGTACTCCCCACTGTCTTCAGGCTGTAGGTCATGGACAGTCAGGGAATGTTTGCGGCCTTCGCGGGAGATCTCAAACTTCTCGCTGGGTTCAATCTTCTCCTTGTTGGCCAGCCACTCCACTTCTGCGTCTTCTTTTGTGACTTCACATGTGAAGGTAGCTGTTTCATTAACAGGGGCCGCTGTGTCAGCGAGTTGAACAGTGAAATCTGCTTCAATTTCTAAAGTGGAAACAGAGATTATTTTTAATAAGGTGAAATTTTTCATTTTAAATATAACAAACAATTTTAATGTTACTTTTCTAATCAACAAAACTTTCAAAATTAAAAAGGAAGTTAATTTTAGTGAAATTTACCTAGCATACTGAAAACTATAGTTTTTCCTCACTTTATCTCATTCAATATCTTAATCAATTTTCAATTTATTTATTTATTCAATAAAGGTAACAACAGTCATAATATAATATCTTCATTACATTAAGTTAGCTAGTAATTACTGAATTTTAGACATACATTATTATATTAATATAATAGGGTTTACTAATTTATGTACTGCCAATAAGCTTTAATTAAAAAAATGTTTGTTATTATTTTAAACTTTCTAAGGAGTACACAATACGTTTACGTTATGAAAACTAATCATGGGCAAGGACTGACCTTGGACTGTGAGTTTGGCAGAGCTTTCCTTGTCTTTGATTCTGATGGTGTATTCAGCAGAGGCATCCAGAGGAGTATCCTTCAGTGTTAGTGTGTGGGTCCTGCCGTCCACTGAGGCTACCACCAAGTCAGACAAGGTGATCGCCTGTCCATCCTTGAACCAGGTGGCGGGCAGGTTGGACTCTGTGACCTCACACTTGAAGGTGACTGTCTCCCCTTCTTTGCACGTTTGCTCAGTCAGAGGGATGGTGAACTCTAGAGGTGCTTCTGTTTTTATAGTTAGTAGATTAAAAACATTGATGTTGAAATGTACAAAAAAAAATAATTATTAATCCTATTAAAAAAATTTCTTTTGAGGTTGATTTAGTAAAAAATGAAATGAAGTTAATAAAATGACATTATGTTTTTGTTTTGCTATGGGAAGTTAATTTTTATGAGGATAAAATCCACACATACTTTAGGTAATGGTAGAAAAGGTATAACTTATAGTTAAAGTAATGCCATACAGGCACAGAACACGCCCATGCATCAACTCAAAAATAAAATAGTTAGATCTTGTGGTTTTCAACATATGCAAACTCATGCATCAACTCAAGAAAACATACAATTATCTGACGACTCTCAACCAAAAAAAACACATGTATCTTGTAAAGATCAACCAACCTTCCTTCAGCCCAAGGCCAGTCATGCGCCTGGACCCAATGACTACCAGATAGTCAGCATAGTCATCCACACACAGATCATGCACAATCAGCTGATGCATGCGACCTTCATCAACAAGTTCATGCTTTGGGGAGGCAACGATTCTCTCTTCTTCTTTGAACCAGGAGACCAGGAGGTCCACCTTGGACAGCATGCAGGTGAAGTCTGCTCTGATCTCATTGGCTGAGGTGCGTTTCCTCAAGGTCAGGGTCATCCTGAGTGGGATCTCTGTAAGGCAATGATGGGCCATCATCCTGCCTACTACTGTGTTAACCTCCCAGGCTTCAGGGATAAGTGTGTTAGCTCCAGCATAACACACATGCACTCAAGATTGCTTAGTTAACTATTCATTATCAATATGTTGTACTTAAGAGTAGAAGCTCAAAACTATCAAATTTACCTCATTTTTTTTTCATGACCACATTTTTAAGTGTGATATTTGTGGGCATATAAAATTGTGAATTTTGTGAAAAATGATTATATAATGATTACATTTGAACTTTCTAATGCGGTAATGCAGTTCAGCTAATGTATATTCAGTGTTAAACTTTTTATTTGTTTTAATGTGTTGTGAACAAGGTTGATGGAGACAAGTTTTTTACCTATATTACTGGGTAACGTTATGGGCTTGATAATGGGAAAGTAACAATAAGGATGGCTCATGGGCAGCAATACACAAAACAACAGACAACAAAACAAAACTGTAAAAAACAAAATATACAGTGTTTTACTCAAATCAACAAGAGAACACACCATTCCAAAGTTTTAGTGTGCATACAGTAAATTATAAAGAGTTATTAAATTTGTTTATATAATACAGTGCAGTAGCATAACCATATGAAAAGCAAGCACTAGCAGACAGTCTATCATACTAAGTGTTTAATCACTTGCAAACAAAACATCACTGACCAATGTGCTTTTGTTATATTGTGACAAGCAGTTAGAATAATTTGATCATAAATTATGTTAATCAAGCTCTGAGTAATTGAAATAAAAATGAAATTTAAAAAAACTGGCAAAAACAAGTTAGTTACAGCTTGGCTTGAAAAAAAAATTTGATGAAGAAGAACTAAAAACACCAATTATTTGTATGTACATTGTATTTGAAATCAACATTTAGAATTTGATTATGAGTGATTTATGCACCAATATTCAATGAATATGGAAATTATGAAATTAGATGATCCGCAGTGATTCGCTGGACGGAGGATCATTAATGTTTAGTGCTTTAGTTAATTATCCTTTGCAAGAACTACTGTAGTTTTTAGGACTAATTATGACTCAAGAGCCGCCTAGACACTGACTCTAGCAATGACTAAAATAAATGGGATAAAGGGCATTGACAGACTGTGAAATGGCCAGAGGAAGGCACACTTCCGTCAATTTATTAGTCTGAATATCCTCAAGCTTCTAACAAATGCAGAGATTTTTTTTTCAACTTGACATATGCAGCAAAAAATACAGTTTTGCACATTTCTTCTTTAGCAAATGACAGCTAAGAATGTATATAAATAGTTGACACTATAATACAGTACACTTCTAAAGAAATCAAACCCTTCTAAGTCATCATTATAATTAGATGATTTCCTTGTGGAGATAGCTTTCATTATCACCACTATTATTTGTTTTCTGCAAAAATAATAAGTTTTTTTGTTTAATCACAGCACCAACTCCTAAATTATCCTAATTTGAGCTCTATGGAAAACATCCTAATATGTGTCTTTTTGAAGCTGACTTAAAATTTTTGAACACATGTCTCAACTTATCTGATTGCTGATTGGACGTTTAGATTTACAAATTTAACACAGTACTCAGTTCATTGAGAATATTGAAATTTAAATTGATTTATAATTCATACTTTATTACAAGTTTGTGTAATATATATTACAGAAGACTAATAATATATTTTATAGTTTAATTAAATTAAATATTTTATAATCTCTTAGGGATAAATATGTACATCGTATTTTAAAGGGATCACTTATTATATATGATAAAAGTAAATAAAGAATACATATTTTGTTAATATAAGTAATATTTGAAAAGAACAAAAAAACTGAGAAGATGGCAGTAACTGCTATCAGAAAATAACTTCTGTCAATCTCATTTTAATATGAAGCTATGAGTATTTTAAAATGTTTGATCTTATTTCTAATTGTAATTAATATTACAATGAAAAGACCTGCATGAGGTATTGAAAATTATACACAAAAAATGCAACTTAAAAACAGAACTAATTTTACAATATGATTTTGATTATTTTTTCATGTTCATTAATATCATGCACAAGTGTGGGTTAGGTTATAAATTAAAACATTCAATGTAATATCTACATGAAGTGCTGTTTTTACATTAAATATTAACACGGTACACAAGGACACTTGCACTCCAGGGGAAATGTTATTTACAAAGTAATTTCTAGATTAAAATTAACTACTAATTATACTTTAATCCAAATGAAATGATAAATTATGAATATCAAATTCTTAGTGCAAAAACAAACAAAAATGTAAATGAAAGCTTTCAAAGCTAACAAAAAATATCAAAGACAAAATTTTTTGTGAAGAATTATAAAAAAAAAATTTCAACAGTGATTAAGAAAACAGAAAAAAAGTAAAAAAAAAAACAACAAAATCTAGCTAGTCTAATTTTCTTCTCTTGCTTAAATTTAAAAAAAAAAGTGTTTTTTTTTATAACAACTGTCTATAATATAGGCTACTGCTAAAAATAAAACATTCTCAGATTTACATTAAATTATGTACACATATTGAGATATACACAAGGATAATTGAAACAATAATTTTCCAAAGTGTGTTTAAGAAATCTGGAATAACAAAAATATTGATTGTCCATTAACTTTGGGAAGGTAATAATATCCATTGATTATATATCAAGTAAATGTTGCTGCCTATTGTGCAGATTAATAAAAAAAAATCTAGCTACATGCAGGGAAAATAATATTAATTTTTAAAGTTACTGACTACAGACTGGTTTAATGGGCGTAACATAGCATACTACAAGCAAATGCAAAATGTGCACATTTATTAAGGATATTAGTCATAAACACACATAAACTTCAAATGGAATGTTAATGTATTATATATGAATATGTAAGTTTCACTGAAAGATTAAGGGAACAGATTGAAAAAGTAATGATGAAAGAAACTTAAAAAATAAATTGCTGATGATGATAATAAAAGCATGAGAAAAAAGAATTAGAAAAATATTTATAGTATAGCTTTTGGTATCAGGAAGTTTAAGCAAAGTATTTTTCAATTAAATTCTGTAAATATATCCCTGTATGTTAAGATTAGCTAGGCCTAAGAAGCCAGTTTTATTAAAAATTAAATTATACACAAATATTTTTAAGTATTTAATATTTCAGTATTTAAAAAATTTCTCTACTATTAAGTAGATAACAATTTTCATAAAAGATTTTTTACAGTAACTGATTAATATATAATCACATTAGTAAGCCTTTAAACAAAATATAAATATGATTTGTTTAAAACTTAAAATTAAGTTTTGTTTTTTTATCTGTAAGCTTAATTATTTTTAGAAGCAAATCAAACAAAAACTACCTCCTCATACCACGCTGCATCAAACTCACCATCTAAATGTAGCTTGGCAAGGCTTTTCTTGTCCCCAACAACCACACTGTACTCCGCAACATCAGACTGGTCAACATCCTTGATGACCAGGGAGTGTCTCCTTCCTTCAGTCTGGATGATGTGTTTGTTGCTGGGGGTCAGGGTTTCACCGTCTTTAAGCCATTCTACAGAAACATCATCCTTGTTTACCTCACAGCAGAATACAGCCATTTTGTGTTCTTCTGTGTGAATTTCAGACAGTTCGGCAGTGATATCGACAGGGACTTCTAATTTAATAAAATAAAAAAGATACATGTATACATAAATATATAAATATGTGAATAAAATAAGTAATGTCATAATATGAAGTACTAGTTTCAATATAATTAAAATTAGGTCTAAAGAAGAGACTGCTAGTCAAGCGATGAAAACCATTGAGTTAGCATTATATTTTACTAGTTTAGAGGAATGGTTAATCTCATACCTGACACTGAGAGAACAGCATGTGTTGACTTGTTCTCAACTTTGGCCATGATCTCTCCAGCGTCAGGCATGATGGCATCCTTGATGATGAGCTTGTGTACCCGCCCGACCACCAGGACCTGGTAGCGCTGGTCTTCATTGACCTCACGGCCCTCGTGGAACCATTTGACAGTGGCTCCGTCGATGTTGAGTTCACAGTCAAATGTTGCAGTCTCACCTTCTTTGATGCTCTGGTCTTTCAGTGGGCTGATAAACTCTGGTGCTAGTTCTATTCAGTGAAAAAGAAAAACAATTAAATTATAAATTCGCACTTTTGTTAAAATCCATAATTAATTTTTCTTCAAGTTAAAAATCTATCAATTGAATTAAATGTATTAAATACAATAAGCATTATCTTTTATGAAAATAAACTGACATCTGTGTAGTGTTTTAATAAACTTTAAACTATGCATTAGATTAAAAGAATTTCCAATTTCTAGTTTGACATGATTGGGTACAAACCTTGAACAAAGAGAGAGGCAGAAGATTTTTTGTCACCAACTTGCACTGTGACAACTCCTTCATCATCAATGCAACAGTCAGAAATAATAAGCTTGTGTTGCTTGACATCTTTGACAAACTGGATTCTGTCCCCTTCAGGAAGTAAAATCTCATCCACAAACCACTGTACTTGAGACTAAAACAAAATAAAATTTGGAAATTTTTTGTTAAGTGTGATTTATTACTTACAGAAATAACGATTGTTAATATAAATAACAAAGACATACCAAATTACATGGACATGAGTAGCCCATAATTTTAAAAATGTATATTTAGCAAAAGTGTTTGTTAAGAAAGATTACCAAACAAATTAAAAGTTTACATAGTGTATATATCTAGATGGTTTAAGGGTTTGTTTTGTACAACATATGGGCAAGAGTTATGGTAATATGTTACAGATATATAGATATGGTTTGGTAGCACTTATTAAACAAAGTAATAGACAACTTAATGAAGGACAAAAGGGGCTGTAACCAAAAATAGTCAGAACATTTTGTATTACATGGATGACCAAAAGCACATACAGAATTATAAATAGACCAATATCAGTGAGTGACACCATTGCACATCACCACGTTCACACATATAAACACTTGCTGCATACCCGTTCTCCGCCATGGTAAATCTTTTTTATGTGATTACTTTTATGGTTCCAAAATATATAGCGATGACTGACGGACGGACTGACACACAACCAGCCTACTTATATTATAGATATATGGTTCTGTAAACCAAGGTCTCACCTTATCACATATAAACATATAAGGTTCTGTAAACCAAGGTCTCACCTTATCAACTTCCTTAGTGAGTTCACAGACCATCTCAGCTGTAGCCCTCTCCATGACAGACACGTCATTAAGTGGCACGGCAAAATCTGGACCCAGCTCTTCCACAACCAGCTTAGCCTGGGAGGTCTTGCCTTTAGCCACGACCTTGACCACACCCGAGTCCTCTGGGGAGACATCCTCGATGCTGAGGGAGTGCTGGAGCCCTTGTTTCTTGATGTCGATGCCGTCTTTGGGTGATGGGGACAGCTTGTCGCCGTCCAGGAACCAGGCGACATCATCGGTGTCAATGTTGAGCCCACAGGTGAACTCAACGTTGGATTGTTCAGGTACAGTCTGGTCTTGGAGTGGGATTGTGAACTCCACTTCAATTTCTGGTATTCAAACAAAAATAACTTTCTTAATGTGTGAATTAAAATTTAAGTTGATTAAAAATTTAGGGTCTGCTGTATTTAGGAATCCAGATAATATATTAATTAAAATCGTGTTAGGAAATATGATTTTTTAAGGCATCCAAAAAAACTGTTTAAATAAAAATTAATGTTGATTGACATAGTGTATTTATTTGACTTTTAATTTAACAAAGTAATAAACTTACTTTTAACATTAAAAAATATTTTATTGCATTATTTTATTAAGTTCTTATATTATACACATAAGATTTTTAAACAACACATTTAGATTTAGTCACCTTCGACATTAAGTTTGGCAGTGCTTTCCTTGTCCTTGATCCTGACTGTGACATCACCAGCATCTACAGTCTCTACTGTGTGGATGACCAGCTTGACCGTGTTGCCATCGACAAAAGTTTCAAAGCGTGGTGAGTCCAGGTCAACTTTTTTCCCACCAATGAACCACTCAATGTGGTCTGGTCTAGCTGGTACTGTAAGGGTGCATTCAAACTCAACTGTTGATTTTTCTTTCACGGTCTGGTCTTTTAGTGGTATCAAGAAGTCAGCCTCGATTTCTAAAAAGATGGTGTTTGCAATTTGTGTTATTTAAAAAAAACATCACATGATTAGTTTGTATTTTTATTTAAAAAGACAGTCAAGATTTTGTTGTGGTTTTTTATTGTACCAAAATTTTTAAAAATTTACTTATAGGTGAAACTTGAAATTTCACTTTAAATGTAATTCTAAGTTTTAATTGATAATTATCATATCCATATCAAGCAAATATTATTAAAGTAATATTTAAAATTTTATCCTGATTAAAAAAAAAATTAGATTGATTGTAAGGATGAAATAAGTTTTTGAATAAAATATAAAAACTTAAGATCAAGGAAATGTTCAATATATTTGTATCAATATATTGGAGTACTACAAATACAATTATCATTAAAAATTCAGACCTTCAACTTTAAGCTTGGCAGTGCTCTCTTTATTCTTGATGTGCACTGTGACATCCCCAGCATCCACTGTCTCAACTGTGTGGATGACAAGCCTCACTTTGTTGCCATCAACAAGAGAATCGAACCTTGGTGAGTCCAGGTCTACTCTCTCTCCACCAATGAACCACTCAATGTGGTCTGGTCTGGCTGGGACTGTAAGGGTGCATTCAAACTCAACTGTTGATTTCTCTTTCACGGTCTGGTCTTTTAATGGTATCAAGAAGTCAGCCTCGATTTCTAAAAAGATGATGTTAGCAAAATATTGTTATTTAAAAAAATATCACATGATTAGTTTGTATTTTTATTTAAACAGACAGTCAAGATTTTGTTGTGGTTATTTATTGTACCAAAATTTTATATATTTACTTATAGGTGAAAGTTGAAATTTCACTTTAAATATAATTCTAAGTTTTAATTGATAATTATAATTTCCAAATCAAGCAAATATTATTAAAGTATGAATTAAAATTGTTAAGTATTGTTTAAAATTGTATCTTGATTTAAAAAAAAAATTAGATAGATCATAAGGATCAAGTTTTTAAATAAAATATAAAAACTTAAGATAAATGAAATGATCAATATATTTGTATCAATATATCCGAACACTACAAATACAATGATCATTAAAAATTCAAACCTTCAACTTTAAGCTTGGCAGTGCTCTCTTTATTCTTGATGTGCACTGTGACATCCCCAGCATCCACTGTCTCAACTGTGTGGATGACAAGCTTCACTTTGTTGCCATCAACAAGAGACTCAAACCTTGGTGAGTCCAGGTCTACTCTCTCTCCACCAATGAACCACTCAATGTGGTCTGGTCTGGCTGGGACTGTAAGGGTGCATTCAAACTCAACTGTTGATTTCTCTTTAGCTGTTTGGTCTTTAAGAGGCACCAAGAAATCTGCTTCTATTTCTGAGAATAGAATTTGAAAAAAAAGTTCAATTTGGTTTACTTCATAAATTGGTAGTGAAGAACTTTCTGGTCTTCGAAGGTGATTTTTAAATCAATTAGAATATATGAACATAAACACACAAAAATGAAACAATTATCTATTTTCACATTCATTTAAATAAAAATTAAGATAAAAGAATAATTGTGTTCATGAAAGTTAAGAAGAATAGTTTTAGCTTATATTTAACACTTGTTAAAGTGTTTAAGTATAACATCTTAAATCAGAACTTTCTCGAAACTAACCTTCCACTTTTAGTTTGGCAGTTGATTTATTATCACCAATGACAACAGTGACCTCACAGTCATCATCTGGTTTCAGATCTTTTATGGTCAGTGTGTGATTGGCGCCATTGGACTCGACAAGATATTTGTCTGAAGGGGTCACAGGTTTGCCATTGATGAACCACTGCACCAGAACCTCATCATCGTCAGTAGAACAAGTGAAAACGGCGTCAGCGTTTTCTTTACCTTTGGTGTCTTTCAGTGTCATAGTGAAATCAGCTGGTACAGCTATAGAGTAGAGAGCAGGTACAGGCTATAGTACAAACACAAAGTACATTAAAAAACAATATTCTTTTTCAATATTATATGAAACAATGTTTTAAACTTTGATTTCATAGATTCAAGAAAAATACAGGGTATTATTATCAATTTTAGCTAAATCCTCTGACATTTTTGATAAAAGTACTATAATTTTGATGTTAAGTGTTAAGTTTGGGGTTGAAGTATTGTTATTGACAATACTAGCTTAACATTATAATTTAAATAAACCTATATTAAAGTCAATTTTATGTCATAATCAGCTGTGTAGAAAAATATTATCTAATTTAATTGACTTAAATATTTTAAAGTTAACTTTAAGTCTTAGTAAGCAGTGTAGAAAAACTTACGCTGTACAATAAGCCTAGCGTCTGTGACGATGTCACCATAAGCGCAGGATATTGGTCCTGCATCTCCTGGTCTACACTTGCTGACAACCAGCACGTGCTTGCTGACATCAGACTGGATGGCAAACTTCGGACTGGACTCCACAATTTCGTCCTTGACTTTCCATACAACATTGACATTTGGAATGGAGAACTCACACTCAAATTTGGCGGCTTCTCTCTCTTTGACGGCCATGTCTTGTAGTGGTACAGTCCAGCGCCACTATAATAATAAATAAAAAAAGCTCATGTAGAACTACAAAAAAACCACCTTATATTTAATAAGATTGCTACTGGATTCTAAGAATGATTGCATGATTACTCAAAGTTGTTTTCCTAGTATAGCTACCCTAACAGTGGTTCTAAAAACAGAAGTAGCAGGTAAACTTTAAATACAATTCTAAAATGCCTTAATAGAATGGAATTCACATACTTGTGCTTTCTGTTTAACGTAAGTCATTTCTTCTGCCTCTTCCAGTTCTTGTGATTTGACTGCTCTAGTGTAGCCCAGTGAAGCTTCTTCATCAACAGCAGCAGCTGATGTGACAGGAGCACTCATCTTATGGAACTGTTCTAGTTCTTCACGTTCTCGTGGTGCCATCTGGAACACCATGGTCTCTCCCTCTTCCAGCTAAAATTATTAGTCAATTTGTCATTTTAGTGTTTATTTTAACAGCATGTCAAATAGTCATTTTCTAGTTTATTTTAAAATTTTATTTTAAATGTCAAAATTAGTAATTTGTTAGATGGTTTAATTTTATATTTACCAAACTAGTTTAAGTAAAGCAAGAAAAAAGATGCTTTCATTACCTCTGGTCTCTCTCTCCTGGCAATTGGATGATACTCCATCCTTTCAATTTCTGGACTAGGAGGCTTGGGTTTGGCTTCTGGAGATGGGGACTTTTGTTCTTCAATCTCCACATGCTTGAGATCCACTTGCCAGGGGGATTCTTCCTCAGCCTCAATTCGTTTCACTTCTCTGTGTCAGTGAAGGGAAAAAGTTGATAAAATAAAATCATTCATTATTTTGTATGATCAAATGAATTTATTATAAAAAAATGCATTTTGGAAAAAAAAAAATTGGTATATAATTATTTTCGTTTTTAAAATGTCTTGGTTATTTTTTTTTTAAATGTTTAACTCTTTTTCTACATATGTCAGACCATCTTACATGGCAGTCAATTTAAGAATTATTATAATTAAAATACATTACATATTATAATTGTCTTAATTATCTCTGAAACCCTTTTAAGTTCACTCAGATAAATTACTCCTGAAATGTTTTCTAAAAAACAGAAAATTCCTCAACGAAACAAACCTGTGCTTGAGCTGTGACTTCCAGTCTGCCACCTCCTCTTCCTTGTCAGTCACCATGAGAGTTGCTGGCGCCTGCTCCGAGCCGTGCTCATTGCTGGCAGTAACTGTGTAGGTGCCAGCATCTTTGCTCTTCACATCCTGCATCTGTAGAACGTGCTCCCCTGTGGCCTCATCCACTGAGATGGTATAGCGACCTCCGTGCTGAATTTTCATCCATTTGCCTTTAGACCATTCCACTTTAGGTTTGGGCTCGCCGTCAACAATACAGCGGAACTCAGCTGTGTGGCCTGGTGGGTAAAACAAGTTTAATCACTCATAGAGTTAGGTTATGGAAAAAAACTGATTGGTGGTTAATTAGGCCTATATTTTAAATTTTATATTAATGTCAAGTTACATGTTTTTTTTAAAACATAAAAGTTTTATGAAAAAAATGTAAGTATATTTGTCTAGATTGTATATAAAAATAAACCTTTTATAACATTGTTTGCAGAATGTCACATTCAGGTTTCTTCTGATTGTATTACTAATAAGGGCAGGGTTCAGTATAGGGACTGACTTAGGATCGAGATTAGCGTTAGGGCTATGAAAGATATTATGGTAGCCATTCTAGCAAAAATAGCCTAGGCTATATCTTGAAGATGTTTTGATAAATGCCAGACACAAAAATGAATAAATTCAAAATAAGAAAAATTAAAACAAACCTTCAAGAACTGTGCATTTGAGTGGTGCCTCAATAAACTTGGGAGCCCTGCCTCTGACATCCAGGTGAGCCGAGCACAGAACTTCTCCACCATTGTTGACAGCTACAGCCTTAACCTCACCAGCAAGGTCAGCAGTGGCTCCTGCTATTGTCAGGGTGTAGGTTCCATCCTTAGGGTTCACATCCATCTTGATGAACTCACTGGGTTCAAGCTCTTTGTCGTTTATGTACCTGGACGACAAAATATTCAAACCTTGTAGGTCAACTAATTTTCACTATTACATTTGGGTTGAAAGGTTACTTGAATATAAAATTAGAAGCCGAAAAATATTTCAACCATGGCTTATATTTTATACATAATTTAGGTTAGCTTTAATATGTCATTTGAAACTGAAAAATATTCCAACCATATTTAAAATTCTCTTGCTTTAATAAGTTATAAAGCTTTGTGACTTAAATATAGATAGTATTTTCTTTATTCAATTTTTTTATGCAAAACCGGTAAAGATTTGTTATTGTTAGCTCAGTTTCTCAAATATCTTGGGCCTGCTTTCTAATATATTTCTAGACAACAAGCCATTGAACAAAACAAAATGTATAGGGCAACTAAGCTATATACTAAACTAATGAAGTATTTAATGAAACTGAATAATTCTCACCATTTGATCTCTGGCATTGGCACACCTGTTGCCTTGCAATCAAACTTAACAGTACCATTTTCAGGGACAAGAGCATCAGACAGTTTTCTTACAAATGTGGGTTTTTTGGCAGCTGCGGTGGCAAGTAACACAAAATTCAAAACAATTTTTATAGTGATCAATTTACAGAGGTCAAGGATCTACTTTACTGGGTATACATTTCATTGCAATATGAAAACTAAGGTTAAATTATACAAACATAGGCACAGTTAAAATGAGGAACCAAAAACATACCAATGAGTTTTAGCCTGCTGTTGCAGGAAACCTGGCCAGCTGGGTTTTTGGCTCTAGCAGTAATGACACTGGCATCATCTAGCTTGGTCTTGGTGAAGGTTAGTGTGTATGTCTGATCAACAACTTCTATCTTGGTGTCTTCACAGTCTTCCAATTCCTCATCTCCTTGTAGCCTGGGGGAGAACAAAAATCAATATTAAATGCAGTTTAGTAAGGTCTCGGACATTATGACCCAGTAAATGGGGGGGGAGGGGTATGTAGTATTGAAGTTTTCTGATGGAGAAGAGCTAGTTCATCTGAGGAGAATTACAAGGTGTTAACTATTGGGGGAAGGGGTGTAATTAGTTTGGTGGTAGGGGGGGGGGGGGGTAATAGATAGGGGGTTAGTACATCTGAGGGGGTTGATTATTGGGGGGTGTAATTGACTTGAGGGTAATGTCTTACTGCTGTTTTGTTGGGGGGTGGGGGGGGGGGGGGCGGGAGGGGGGCATAATTGACATGGTGTAATGTTTTGCAACCAGATAGAAATCATGTTCTCTAGCCATGAGACTAATTAAGCAGAGATAAATTAGCCTCTATCTCACCAGGTAACATGAGGCTTGGGTTTCCCACTGACAACAACCTCGAACTTTGCAGGGTTGAGTTCAATGACTTCGACTGTTTCAAGTTTCTTGATAAACTTAGGGGCTTCTTTTTTCTCTGTAAATTAATAATACAATGTTTATAGTTATTATTAAGTCTGCAATTTTTTTTACATTTTTTTTTAAATTGTGAAGTATCATCAAAACAAAATTTACAAGTAGATTAAAACTTATCCAAATTCTAGACTTACCATCAATTGTCAGAGTTGCCTCTGTGGTTGCTTCTCCGGCTTTGTTCACAGCAACAGCCTTGATGGTACCAGCGTCTTCCACTTGAGCTGAGTCAATGATAAGGCTGTGGGTTACGTCAGCAAATCCTTTACGGGATTCAATATTGAAGTGCACGCCAGTTTCCACAGGAGATTCTTTCACAAACCTGATTTGAACATTAAAAGACAAATTCAAATAGTATTCAGCTAAAAATTTAAAGTTAAGAAATTAATAACAATATGTAGGTAAAATGGATGGAGGGTACGAGGATGTTATTTATAAATGATGTAACTATTTTAGATGATTTTTGTCTCATCTCTCTTATTGTAATACATAAGTAAACCTATAAACCACAAAAACATTTTAAAAATGTCCACTCACTTCCTCTCAGCCCTAATTCTAAGGATAATTAAGATTTTTTCATCATTTATTAAAGAACTACACAATGTATGCTTTATTACAATTTTTACCCTCAATTTAGTTCATCTTTACATGCCAGGACCCCCACAGTTGATAAAAAAATACATACCAAGAGACTTCTGGCTGGGGCAGACCAACAACTGCACACTCAAACTTCACAGGTCGACCTTCTTTAACCTCTTTGTTTGCCAGAGGTCTTGTGAACACAGGAGCTTCAGTTTTGCCTGTACACACAAAATAAGCAATTCAACCCACCTTTAATCAATACAGAGTATTACATATAAATACTCATGAAATTAAATGTGCTCCTATTGATTAAATAAACTGCACCTGCTAAGATGTTTTTAAAACTTAAATTAGAAAGCATTTACAATATCAATTTTTTAATTTCATCTACAAGCAAATTAGGCAGTATGTTTTCTGTGTGAGCAGAAATAAACAAGAAGAGAGAAATATTTCTAGCCTACCTTCAACAACCACCCTACTGATACATTCTGCTGAGCCAGCAGAGTTGGTGGCAACACATTTGTAAACGCCCTCCTGGTCTATTTTCACTGATGAGATCTTCAGCTTGACAGCCTCATCTTCATATGTTATCAAGACATTTGGTGTTTTAATCACTTCTTTGTCATCCCTGGGGTCAAAACAAAATTGGTTTAGAATGCAAGTATTTTAGTAAGTTAAACTCTAGTGGGTTGTTAAAAAACTGGAGTCATTTCTTAGGTGGAGGAAAGGGTGTGCACATTTTTTTCCTGTTAAAATATGTAGTTCAATAGTAGTGGATTTTTAAAAAAAATATTTTAGAGGGAGAGAAAAAAATGGAGTAAGACAATAACTTGTAACATGTCACTTTAAGAGCAAACAATTATACTTACTGGTACCATGTGACTTGGAGAGGTAAAATTTATGTTAAAATACTTGTACCATGTGACTTTGTGAGCTGTCGTTTATTGTAAAATACTTACTTGTACCATGTGACTTTGTGAGCTAATGTTTATTGTAAAATACTTACTTGTACCATGTGACTTTGTGAGCTAATGTTTATTGTAAAATACTTACTTGTACCATGTGACTTTGTGAGCTAATGTTTATTGTAAAATACTTACTTGTACCATGTGACTTTGTGAGCTAATGTTTATTGTAAAATACTTACTTGTACCATGTGACTTTGTGAGCTAATGTTTATTGTAAAATACTTACTTGTACCATGTGACTTTGTGAGCTGTCGTTTATTGTAAAATACTTACTTGTACCATGTGACTTTGTGAGCTGTCGTTTATTGTAAAATACTTACTTGTACCATGTGACTTTGTGAGCTAATGTTTATTGTAAAATACTTACTTGTACCATGTGACTTTGTGTGCTAACATTTAATGTAAAATACTTACTTGTACCATGTGACTTTGTGAGCTAATGTTTATTGTAAAATACTTACTTGTACCATGTGACTTTGTGAGCTAATGTTTATTGTAAAATACTTACTTGTACCATGTGACTTTGTGAGCTAATGTTTATTGTAAAATACTTACTTGTACCATGTGACTTTGTGAGCTAATGTTTATTGTAAAATACTTACTTGTACCATGTGACTTTGTGAGCTAATGTTTATTGTAAAATACTTACTTGTACCATGTGACTTTGTGAGCTAATGTTTATTGTAAAATACTTTCTTGTACCATGTGACTTTTTGTGCTAACATTTATTGTAAAATACTTACTTGTACCATGTGACTTTGTGAGCTAATGTTTATTGTAAAATACTTACTTGTACCATGTGACTTTGTGTGCTAACATTTATTGTAAAATACTTACTTGTACCATGTGACTTTGTGAGCTAATGTTTATTGTAAAATACTTACTTATACCATGTGACTTTGTGAGCTAATGTTTATTGTAAAATACTTACTTGTACCATGTGACTTTGTGAGCTAATGTTTATTGTAAAATACTTACTTGTACCATGTGACTTTGTGAGCTAATGTTTATTGTAAAATACTTACTTGTACCATGTGACTTTGTGAGCTAATGTTTATTGTAAAATACTTACTTGTACCATGTGACTTTGAGAGCTAACGTTTATTGTAAAATACTTACTTGTACCATGTGACTTCTGGTCGAGGGAGACCTATCACTCGTGCCTGCAGTTGAAGTGAGTTCTGTTCCATCACAGTCTGGTTTTTTTAAGGTGAAAATAAATATTAATAATAGACAACACCATAATAGTTATTTTAATGAATTTTTAAAATATAAAACTAGATAATTAGTGTTATCCATTGGATAAGTCATTCACTACACAAATTCACTACACGATGCCTTCAAACCCCACCCTCCTTCTCAGCATCCTAAAATTTTTTTTGTTACCGGTGTGATGACCACTTAAAAATATACCAACACCTGTGATTTTAGTTGCTGATTGATATTATTTAATGTGTGACAGTTACTTACTGTGTCTTTGAACACTTCAATGAACTCAGGAGCTCGAGTTTCTTCCTGAGTTTTGAGAACCAATGGAGATTCAGACAACCTTTCATCACGAGGTATTTCTGGTGATAAAAATTTGACAAGCTTACACATAGGCTTTATCATGAGTCTCATCCTCACAAATATTCCTGCAAAAAACAAATTGAATGTTGGGGTGAGCAAAGCAAAATCTACTTACCAGTCACGAACAGGGGAATGTCAACAGCGGCGCGGCCAAAGTCATTTTCAGCAACACATGTGTAGACACCTACATCCTCTTTTTCTGTGTCTTTAATCTCAAAACAGTAGGTATCCTCATAGTTTTCAAGGTGATAGAGATCAGCATCTTCTAGTAATTCTTTTTCTTTCATCCAGGTAACTGATTATAAATAACAATGTTCACAAATGTAAATGTAGTTTAATTTTTGTAAGCCAATACTACATATATAGAACCTTCTAGGGCTTGTTATTATAGTAAAATCAATGAATTAAATAAATCACATCGCAGTATATTTTTTATAACAAATTCTAATTGATGTAAAAAAAGAAAAAGTAAATCACCTTCAGGCTTTGGTTCACCTATCACCTTGACTAGGAATTTAGCTGTGTCATGTTCTCTAACTGTCAACTTTTCTGGAACTTTAATAAACTCTGGTGCAATGCCCTTTTCTTCTGGCTTTTCTGTTAACAAAACATATTTCAGATTGTCTTAAAACTTACTTGATGTAAACTTATTGTTTCCTTACTTACAATTCTTAATGTTTTTATCAATAGACATAAGCATAGTTCCACATTGAGCAGCTAGGTATTAAAACTTAACACAAACTTTTACTACCTTCAACAAACAGATCTGCCTTGCATTTATCTTTTCCAGCTTCATTAGTGGCCTCACAAGTGTAAGTTCCATCATGAACAGGCAGAACATTAGTGATGACCAGCGTGCTTTCACCATCAGCAGGGGAAGAAATTGTAAACTGTTTGTCATCTGCTTTTATTGGTTTATCATCTTTGAACCAGGAAAGTTCAGGAGTAGGTTTACCAACAGCTTTGCATGAGAATGTAACTGTTTCCCCTGGTAATGTTTCTACTGTCTCAATGGGAACAACAAACTTGGGTGCTTGCGTTTCAGGTTTTTCCTCTTTTGGCAGTGCTAAAAAAATTTAAATATTGATTTATTTTTAAAACAGCCAATAGTTTTTTTTACTGTGAAAATAAAGATACCTAATCCAGGTTTCATTTTGATCCAAATAATGTTAATATAGAATAGCAGTTTTATGAACTTTTGTTATAAAGGAAAGAATGTGAATGCTTCTGGGCAATCCTAGTCTAATCCCACCTCATTTATTTGGGATTAGAGAACTGTTCAAGAAAAAATACCAGCATAATATAGATTTGCAGGTCATATAAATAGACTTTTCAATTATATTTTGTAAATGAAAATATATTCAATATAAATAAATAAAATATATATAAATACAGATGCTAAATTACTAAAAATACTAAATACTCGTCCAGTATACTTAGATAAAATATCTTAGATTGCTCACTTCATTTTTTTTTAAATTAAACTAGGACAGTGTACATAAATTTGGCCTATATATGAAGGGGTGATGTTGTGGTTTATGACTTATATATTTTTAGGTTATATAGTGTTGGTTGATGACTGGTATAGAATCTAGTAAGCTGACCCAATAAATCTAGGTTTTGAGTACAGCAACTCTTTTTTTAATTGATTTTTGAATTGATTATAATTTTTGCTAAATTTTGTCATGTAGAATGTGTGGTCTACATATTTAATATTTTTAATACAAAATATAACTTTACAAATAGGCCTATCTAGAAAAATAATGTATTATAGGGACGGTAGTCTACAGTAATTTCATACATTGATTTAAACCTACATTGTAACATTATAGATCTAGTATTTATAGGGCAAAATAGTGGGACAAAATAGTGGTTGCATAATAAAATTGCTTTTTTAGACTTGATGTCACACAATTTTTAATCCTTACATTAGTCACTGTCAACACACATATTGAAGTTTTAATTTTCAATGACAAATCTTTTTCGGATTTTGATCTAGATCTAGAATTTTTTAAAATTAATTTGTTAGTTTTGTTTAAAATATTTATTTAGTTTTAGATTTATAGATTAGAATCCATAGAAATTAGATAATAGTAAATTAAAGATCTGAGACTTGGATCTCTTGATCTTTAACTATTTGCACTCTTTCATATGAAAGCCTAGATCTAGATTTCAAGCTAGATCTATATCAAATAATTTGCACTGACTGAGATATTCTAAGGATTTTCCACGGCTGGATTCTCGGTGGTAAGTATGCGTTAGCTTAATGACGTCACCGGGGGGGGGGGGGGTGGGGTCCCTACCGGCGGGTGTAATCATTAAAGTTTAGCAAGGCTTAGGTGTTAGGGGATTACACCACGATGAAAAAAATTGCAACATTCATTGTCAAAACAATGCTTAACCAGTTAAGATTACGACATATTTTTATCAAGGGGTTATACAGAATCAAAAATGCAAATATGTAGGAGGGGGTGGGAGTAAAACGCGACGTGCGGCACTCGGTGTCACCCGACGCAGAACTGCTACTGCGTTAGCCGCCGTTAGCTTAGCGTGATTTTTTTTTTAAGTTACTGAGTTGTTTTAGAATGTAGATTTCTAAATCTAAATACGAATAATTCTATGTGCATTAAGTTAAAGTATGTAGATCTAGATCTAGTATGCCTAGGTCTAGACCTAAATTTCTAGATCTAGATCTAGATTTAGATTTTAGTACAGAAATAGCGTAGCTTGTACATTTGTGTAGGCCCTGTCTAGACTCTACTAGAGCTAGGCCTGTACAATAGCCAAAATATGTTAACTAGATCTAGATCTAGATCTAAGATCTAGATCTATATATAGATCTAGAATCTAGATCTAGTAATGGTATTAAGATTTTGATCGTGTTAATGCTACAAATTTTAATGTTAGGACTATTTTCAGTTTTCAAAGTAGTCTAGTCTATTAATTATTTTGTACCGAAAAAAATTTATTTAAATTGTAAAATGTGCGGTTTAAATATTGTCCTAGTCAAATTGGCCTGTCTTTTCATCAAAATGACAAAATGTATGCCAGGTAGAATTTTAATTTTTTAGTTTTTTTTTCTTGCCGCTGTAGAAATAATTAATCCTACGACAAATGATTTAGATCTAATTACTTTTACATTCGCGTAGATAATTTTATTAAACTCAGAAGAATGATTACGTATTTTGAAACCAACAAAAATCCCTAGCTAAAATGTCTCGGTACACATACTCAGGTTTCAGAAACGTTGGGAGGAAGGTGTGGAGCTTGTTCTAGTTATTTAAAATCGGATATCTAGGCACTGAAGCATGAATAATAAAGGGGCATAGAGAGCAATCCAGAAACCTCCCCCCCCCCCACCCCACACACAGACACATCCTCTTCTCCTTTTTATTTGACCTCGGAAGAGCCCATTCCCAAAGTTCCTTAAAAACTAGTTTGAGTTATCTGATTTGTGGGCTAACGTATCGACCATACATCACAGAGCAGTATAAATGTAATAATCCAGATCTATATGATTACGTTTAAAGCTATAAAATTAAAAATACTCAAAATTTCTTTAGTATTGTAATTTTTAAAAGTAGCAATATTATTTTTTTATTAAGTTAATATGAAAACAGATTGGCCTAGACCTAGTAGATAAGAAGATATGCTACACCACCAGAGTTTCTTCCAGCTACCCCCCCCCCCCCCCCCGTCCCCGAATGAAATGGAATTTATATAGAAAATATATACTTTTAACAGTGCTCGCTTCCCCCCCCCCCCCCGAAATTTAAAAGAAACACTGTACCCCGCTATTTATACTTTTTAAAATTATGACATAATTTATGCCTTTCAGAACTTTTTTGGTTTTGGTGAACATTAGAAATTAGGCTATAACAGAAGATAGGCTTATATTGCTTTAATTTAATAGATTCAAAACACAAGTCACAATGCTAGTGAAATTTTAGGGTGGATTACTAGATTTGGATAGCACTGAAAAAGCTTGATGGTTGAAATATTGAGGTAGTTGCTTTATTTACTTAAGACATTTAACTCAGCTTGACTTTAAGACAAAATGTGAAGCAAAAATCTATATATATAATTCTCTTCTGGGAGACGCTAGAAAACAAGCTGTAAACGCGCTCCCTACCACCCCCACCCCTACATGGTCTTAGTGAGCTGTATTCACTCTAAATGTTTACAAGCAGAGCCGGGTTTAGTGACGACTATTAGGGGCAGATAATTTAGTTTGAAACGATTTTAAACGTGGGTGGGGGAGGGGGGAGGAGGGGGGGGGGGTTATGGTCCTTAACGTGCTACTTATAGTGTTTTAAAGAAATATTTTCAGTGGCAGCGTTGGTACTGTCGAATTCACAAATTATGAATTACTGAAAAGTAGAAAAAAACAACAACTAAATAGCGGCGTATGTTATGCCGCGGGCCGGCTCGTAATTACTAATGTTGATGATCTTTGATCATTACAAGTTAAAAAATTAATAGCAAAGTGTCCGACTTTTTAAGGCCTACGGCTGCATCTAGCCAACAGTAAAGCTCTGCCTCAGTTAAAATGAACACACACTGGACATAACTAGCTTCAAACACTGACCAAACCATGCTATGGCAGTGCAAAGGCACTACCAACTTACGTTTTGTAACAGTAACAGGGACATCACATGTGTCAGATCCAGTATCATTGGAGATAATCAGTGTGAATGTAGCACTATCTGACACCTGAGATTTAGGGATGGTCAGAGTGACGGTCTCTGAAGTTGAACTGATCAAGTGGCGGTCATCCGTGGACAATATCAAGCCATTAACTGACCATTCAACAGTTGATTGGGGTAAACCTTCTATTGTAACGAAGAGCTCTACAGTTTCACCCTCTAGAACAGCAACTGGTTCTGGTTTGTGGAGGATGCGGGCTGGAACTGTCATAATAACATGCCAAAATGGTCAGATTGGTATAAATAAGCAAGCATTTTATAAAGAGTAATATTTTTAGTTGTATTTGCTTAAAAAATTGTTATAAAATATAGGCCATATAGAAATCTATCATCTGTTAAAGTGTAATAAGATTATATAAATGTAGTGTTTATATTACACAGCCAATGAGGTTTTTTATTACTACTTAAAACATTTATAATTATTCTCCTTACTAAAAACAATAGTAAATAAAACTGTTAATGTTAGTATATAGGGTGTAGCTCCACAATTCCACATGCTATATATATATAATGAGTAGGTATATTATTTTACCTTTCTTTTAGTTTTAGTAATGATTTATTTGTAATTTCAAACACATTCATCATGAGTGCAAGTGTTATTTTACAAAGGTGTTATTCAACAGTACTATCTATTATATGTATGTAAATGGATAGTGTTGAATACTTGTAGCAGTAATGACATAACTGCATTGAAGAAAAGTGAAATAGTAAAACTATTAAAATGCAGGAAATATTCTGTTAAATATTTTAGTGTTATAAAAAGAGCTTTAAGAGGAATGAAGTGAAAATTAAGTAAGTAATCTTTAAAAAATATACTGAAAGACAAAATAAAATGTTTTAGCAGATAATTTTATTTTTCAAGCAAGGTATATAAAATATTCATCCAGTCAAGCAAACAGAAGCATAAATTAAATAGAGATATTAACATTTTAAGTGTGACAATAGGATTATAAAATGCCTTCCATTTTAACAGAGAACAAGTAACTGATAGCTACAATCACTAGTTTAGAAAGTGTTAAATGTAATTACTAATTAATTAACATTTATAATAAAAGCAAATCATTTAAAAAATTTGGTATTACATAATATTAGTGCTGGCATCTAGCACAAGTCCAAAAACCATCACAGATTTTTCATTAGTTTTTTTTAAAGAGTGTTCTGTTTTTTAGGTTTTATGAGCTTCAAAACTGTTTAAATTCTTTAAAAAGTTTTTGTAAAACCAAGCAGTTTTAGACTAAGGGAAGTAAAAACTGAAATATATTTCAATTTACAAAATAGATCAGAAATATTCAGTGACAATGAGTAATTTAGTTTTTAAAACTATAAAATTGATAAGACAATGGGAAAATATTGGGCAATTTGTAAAACAAAGTATTTTTTTTTTATATTGTTTTCTAAATTTTCATTTGAAATAGGATATGTTCTTATATCAAATTTATTTTATTCTAAGCTTTAAAAAAAACAACTAATTTCATTACAAAAATTTAATGCTATTGTGATATGTTGAGAATATATTGATACTGATCATATTATAGTGACACATTAAATCCACAATTCAATTAATCAAAACCACTGCAATAGTTATAAACCAACGTTTTAAAATACTTTTTTATATATACTATTTAAAAGCTGCAATTTAAAATGGTAACAAATATATTATATGTAAAAACATAAGTAATACAACTGTGCTTTAGCTTTTTTTAGGAAGGCTAGGTATTAACATATTTTTAATAAAAAAAATAATATATTTATATTTTTTAAAATTAAGAATAATGAAAATTATTTACATGTATATGTTGAAATTGTTGGTTTTTTCAAGTTCTTTCAAGTTTTTAATGTATAATGGTTAAATTTCAGTAACTATTTACAAAATTATTGCAAAGAAATAAAATTTTGAAGCTAATATTTCTATATTTTATCCGAAATATTAGGTTTTGCATTTATCTTAAAAAATCAAGCACTATTCACACAAAAAATATTTGGAAAACAACATTAGTAAGATTTGATTAATAATTGATATCCTGCCTTCAGGTTATGGTTGAAATAGCATGCAAATAGATAAAAAAAAAATCATTATGGTTTTTGCCAAAAAACAAACTGATTTTTACTAATTTTAGCCATTACAAACTCACTAACTAGCTAAAAGAGGTGAACATTGATCAGAATGCACAAATCAAATTGTTATTATCTAAATAATTTTTTTCACTAGCAAATTTCAATAGCACTGGATTGTTGCAGGTGTACTGACTATTAAACTATTTACAGGAGTAACAGCACAGTGATAATTACATGCAGTGTTATATAGGTGCAAGAATATTTGCTTTGAAAACAAATGTGAAAACTGTGTTAATACAAGAGTTATAGTGTTAAAACTGACATTGCTGAATACACTGGAAGGGGAGGTTATTGCGGGGTGAACAGTATTTAGCATCACTGCCACACATTTAGTATGCAACAAACCTTGTGGTAACAGTCTGGCTGATGTTGTTGCTTCTCCAACAATATTTGTAGCTTTGCAGGTGTATGTCACAGTTGTGTCTTCAAAAGCCACATTTAGTATTCTCAATATGGCAGATGTATCTTGATAAACCATTTGATATTTTGGACCTTCTTCCAAACAGATATCATTTCTAAACCATTTAACATCTGGCTTTGGTATGCCATGTACTTCACAAATGAGTTCAGTAACAGTGCTCAGTCGAGTGGGTGTGTCAGAGAGTGGTTTAGTAAACTGTGGTGCTTCTAAATTGACTGTAAGATTAGCAGTACATGATGTGACACCATGTTTGTTTGTCAGTGTCACAGTGAATTCGCCTATATCTTTGGGCAACGCCTCTTCTATTGTCAACCTCACAGTATTTTTTATCTGTTCAATCCTGGAAAAGATTAATTTTATTATATAAACACATAAAGTAACATACATAACTAAATATAATTTTACTGTTTATATATAACTACAAAATTTCGCAATAACTTGTGTTTTGAAATATTTCTAGTAGGGTAATGCAGTTTATATATATATATATATATATATATATATATATATATATATATATATATATATATATATATATATATATATATATATATATATATATATATATATATATATATATATATATATATATATATATATATATATATATATATATATACAAAATTGTTGTTCCTGAGTAAGCCAGATTTGTGAAGTAGATTACATAAACTAAATAGACTCAAAACAAACCTGTAACGTGTGTCACTAATCGTAACACCTTTGAAGAGCCAAACAACCTCAGGCATAGGTTCGCCTTTAATCTCTGCCTCAAGAACAACAGTTTGCTTGTAATCCACTCTAATATCTGTAAATGTGGATACAAAAGATGGAGCTTCCCCTGGAGAACAAAAGAAATAATCACTTTTAATTTCATAGTTGAAAAATACAAAACAAAAACTTTTTTTATTAATAAAAATAAGCCATGATTTATAAAAAACTTCCAGTTATTTAAGAAATGACTTTGGTTATAAATATAATAAAAGTTCCTACCAGCTGGGTTTACAAATATCTCTGCAATTGAAGATACACTGCCCAATGTATTAGTGGCTGTGACAGTGTACTCAGCGTCATCATCCAGTGTTACATCAAAAATCTTTAGTGAGAATGTAGCATCTACTTCAGTGATTTCATGGCGGTCATCTTTTACAATTTCAACATCGTCACGGAACCTGCAGTTGAAAAAAATAATTTTTAGAAGTAAATGAAACAAGTAATAAAATAAATCATTGGTCGATTCATATTTTTCTTAAGCTATGTAACAAAATTTCTAAAAGATGTAAATTGTCATTTGTATTTGAAAACTTATTTAGTGCGACATACCATTTGACTTCAGGCTTTGGTGCCCCTGTTGCTGAGATCTCTAAGTACACAGTGTCACCCTCAGTAACTTCTTGATCTGATAGTTCAGATAAGAACTTGGGTGCAAATGTGACATCCATGGTAAATTCTTCCGTCACTGTTTCAGATCCCTGCAGATATTTTTCATATTTATATTAATATAAATTTTAAATATTTCAATACACTGTGGAGAAAGTATTACATTTTACTGATAAAAAAAAAAACCCACCTGTAATCTACAATAAGCAAACAAATATGTAAACAAAGCAAACATGACTGTTAAGCTGATCTAGAGTCTCTAAGTTTTGGTAGCTGATATAAGGCAGAAACTTAATACACCCAAACTACTGATATAATATAGTGAAATTGATTAGTAACAATTTTTTTTTAAATACATAGAGAACTCAGATTGACTATACAGTTAGTTAATGAATAAGTGATACAATATGAAAAGAATTGAAAACATGAAAGTTAATGAAATGGTGCACAACATAAGCCCCACAGACAACAATATGAAGTTCAAATATATTACAGTGATGACACAAGATTAAATGCAAACCACATTTTTATGGATTTATTTGTTGTAGTTTGTGAAAAGTTCTTCAAGTTTAAAACTCAATCTGAGTTTATCAGATAGGATCTGAATGTGCTTTTCATAATAAAAATAATGATAAAACCTTCACCCTACATAGTAATTTTTTTTGAAAATGTTTATCATACGATTTAATTGTCTGTGACTGAACTAATTTATAATAAAATTTTCATAATGGCTAGAGCAGATAAAACAATACTTGGAAAGAATATGAATAAGGTTAAAATTTTATGGGTATTGAAAACGGGGTTTGATATGTTCATTCCAAAACTAAGGATAGGGAAATAACTACAACTATTTATCTAAATCAAAACTAAACATATTTGTAGCCTATGTATTCATATACATTAAATGTACAAGCAATGTTATAAGAGAATATTTCCTTATTGATTATTAGAATGACTGTTAAGAATTTGCACACAATGATCAGCAAACCCACCTCTACCTTTACAACTTCAGCAAGATCCTCAAAGTTAATCTTTTCCTTTACATCAGAAACTGGAACTTCGGCAATAGGCAGAGAGAAATCAGCAGTGGTTTCATCTACATGTGTAAACTCCACTGTCGTGTCTAAAGTTATCTGCATAGCTGCTTCCTCTGATGTCTCAACTGGTTCCAGAGATTTTTCATAGGCAGTTTCACTTACCTGACCATCTACACTATCTACTATTATCGATTCCACTTCTTCACTCTCATCAATATCTTTATCAGAATCAATTTCTTTGACTTCCTCAACATCAACTTTGGATACAATGCTCTCATCTTTCACTTCCTCAACCTCAGGTTGTGAAAATGATATTTCTACAGAAACTTCTTCCTCTTCAGGCTGAGAAATGATGATTTCCTCTTTGACTTCCTCAACCTCAGGTTGTGAAAATGATATTTCTGCAGAAACTTCTTCCTCTTCAGGCTTAGAAATGATAATTTCCTCTTTCACTTCCTCAATCTCAGGTTGTGAAAATGATATTTCTGCAGAAACTTCTTCCTCTTTGGGCTGAGAAATGATAATTTCCTCTTTCACTTCCTCAATCTCAGGTTGTGAAAATGATATTTCTGCAGAAACTTCTTCCTCTTCAGGCTTAGAAATGATAATTTCCTCTTTCACTTCCTCAATCTCAGGTTGTGAAAATGATATTTCTGCAGAAACTTCTTCCTCTTTGGGCTGAGAAATGATAATTTCCTCTTTGACTTCCTCAACCTCAGGTTGTGAAACTGATATTTCTGCAGATACCTCTTCCTCTTCAGGCTGAGAAATGATAATTTCCTCTTTGACTTCCTCAACCTCAGGTTGTGAAACTGATATTTCTGCAGATACCTCTTCCTCTTCAGGCTGAGAAATGATAATTTCCTCTTTGACTTCCTCAACCTCAGGTTGTGAAACTGATATTTCTGCAGATACCTCTTCCTCTTCAGGCTGAGAGACAATGATTTCTTTTGTGACTTCCTCAACCTCAGCTTTTGAGACAATGATTTCTTCCTTCACTTCCTCAACCTCAGGTTGTGAAACTGATATTTCTGCAGAAACCTCTTCCTTTTCAGGCTGAGAGACAATGATTTCTTCTGTGACTTCCTCAACCTCAGCTTTAGAGACAATGATTTCTTCCTTCACTTCCTCAACCTCAGGTTGTGAAACTGATATTTCTGCAGAAACCTCTTCCTCTTCAGGCTGAGAAATGATAATTTCCTCTTTGACTTCCTCAACCTCAGGTTGTGAAACTGATATTTCTGCAGATACCTCTTCCTCTTCAGGCTGAGAGACAATGATTTCTTCTGTGACTTCCTCAACCTCAGCTTTAGAGACAATGATTTCTTCCTTCACATCCTCAACCTCAGGTTGTAAAACTGATATTTCTGCAGAAACCTCTTCCCCTTCAGGCTGAGAGACAATGATTTCTTCTGTGACTTCCTCAACCTCAGCTTTAGAGACAATGATTTCTTCCTTCACTTCTTCAACTTCAGGTTGTGAAACTGATATTTCTGCAGAAACCTCTTCCTCTTCAGGCTGAGAGACAATGATTTCTTCTGTGACTTCCTCAACCTCAGCTTTAGAGACAATGATTTCTTCTTTCACTTCTTCAACCTCAGGTTGTGAAACTGATATTTCTGCAGAAACCTCTTCCTCTTCAGGCTGAGAGACAATGATTTCTTCAGTGACTTCCTCAACCTCAGCTTTAGAGATAATGATTTCTTCTTTTACTTCTTCAACTTCAGGTTGTGAAACTGATATTTCTGCAGAAACCTCTTCCTCTTCAGGCTGAGAGACAATGATTTCTTCAGTGACTTCCTCAACCTCAGCTTTAGAGATAATGATTTCTTCTTTTACTTCTTCAACTTCAGGTTGTGAAACTGATATTTCTGCAGAAACCTCTTCCTCTTCAGGCTGAGAAATGATAATTTCCTCTTTGACTTCCTCAACCTCAGGTTGTGAAACTGATATTTCTGCAGAAACCTCTTCCTCTTCAGGCTGAGAGACAATGATATCTTCTTTCACTTCTTCAACCTCAGGTTGTGAAACTGATATTTCTGCAGATACCTCTTCCTCTTCAGGCTGAGAGACAATGATTTCTTCTGTGACTTCCTCAACCTCAGCTTTTGAGACAATGATTTCTTCCTTCACTTCCTCAACCTCAGGTTGTGAAACTGATATTTCTGCAGAAACCTCTTCCTCATCAGGCTGAGAGACAATGATTTCTTCTGTGACTTCCTCAACCTCAGCTTTAGAGACAATGATTTCTTCCTTCACTTCCTCAACCTCAGGTTGTGAAACTGATATTTCTGCAGAAACCTCTTCCTCTTCAGGCTGAGAAATGATAATTTCCTCTTTGACTTCCTCAACCTCAGGTTGTGAAACTGATATTTCTGCAGACACCTCTTCTTCTTCAGGCTGAGAAATGATAATTTTCTCTTTGACTTCCTCAACCTCAGGTTGTGAAACTGATATTTCTGCAGATACCTCTTCCTCTTCAGGCTGAGAGACAATAATTTCTTCTGTGACTTCCTCAACCTCAGCTTTAGAGACAATGATTTCTTCCTTCACATCCTCAACCTCAGGTTGTGAAACTGATATTTCTGCAGAAACCTCTTCCCCTTCAGGCTGAGAGACAATGATTTCTTCTGTGACTTCCTCAA
Source organism: Physella acuta (assembly GCF_028476545.2). Classification (NCBI taxonomy): domain Eukaryota; kingdom Metazoa; phylum Mollusca; class Gastropoda; family Physidae; genus Physella; species Physella acuta. The sequence continues at coordinate 419,916 of NW_026732125.1, forward strand.
CCTCAGCTTTAGAGACAATGATTTCTTCCTTCACTTCTTCAACTTCAGGTTGTGAAACTGATATTTCTGCAGAAACCTCTTCCTCTTCAGGCTGAGAGACAATGATTTCTTCTGTGACTTCCTCAACCTCAGCTTTAGAGACAATGATTTCTTCTTTAACTTCTTCAACATCAGGTTGTGAAACTGATATTTCTGCAGAAACCTCTTCCTCTTCAGGCTGAGAGACAATGATTTCTTCTGTGACTTCCTCAACCTCAGCTTTAGAGACAATGATTTCTTCTTTTACTTCTTCAACTTCAGGTTGTGAAACTGATATTTCTGCAGAAACCTCTTCCCCTTCAGGCTGAGAGACAATGATTTCTTCTGTGATTTCCTCAACCTCAGCTTTAGAGACAATGATTTCTTCCTTCACTTCTTCAACTTCAGGTTGTGAAACTGATATTTCTGCAGAAACCTCTTCCTCTTCAGGCTGAGAGACAATGATTTCTTCTGTGACTTCCTCAACCTCAGCTTTAGAGACAATGATTTCTTCTTTCACTTCTTCAACCTCAGGTTGTGAAACTGATATTTCTGCAGAAACCTCTTCCTCTTCAGGCTGAGAGACAATGATTTCTTCTGTGACTTCCTCAACCTCAGCTTTAGAGATAATGATTTCTTCTTTTACTTCTTCAACTTCAGGTTGTGAAACTGATATTTCTGCAGAAACCTCTTCCTCTTCAGGCTGAGAGACAATGATTTCTTCTGTGACTTCCTCAACCTCAGCTTTAGAGATAATGATTTCTTCTTTTACTTCTTCAACTTCAGGTTGTGAAACTGATATTTCTGCAGAAACCTCTTCCTCTTCAGGCTGAGAAATGATAATTTCCTCTTTGACTTCCTCAACCTCAGGTTGTGAAACTGATATTTCTGCAGAAACCTCTTCCTCTTCAGGCTGAGAGACAATGATATCTTCTTTCACTTCTTCAACCTCAGGTTGTGAAACTGATATTTCTGCAGAAACCTCTTCCTCTTCAGGCTGAGAGACAATGATTTCTTCTGTGACTTCCTCAACCTCAGCTTTAGAGACAATGATTTCTTCCTTCACTTCTTCAACTTCAGGTTGTGAAACTGATATTTCTGCAGATACCTCTTCCTCTTCAGGCTGAGAGACAATGATTTCTTCTGTGACTTCCTCAACCTCAGCTTTAGAGACAATGATATCTTCTTTCACTTCTTCAACTTCAGGTTGTGAAACTGATATTTCTGCAGATACCTCTTCCTCTTCAGGCTGAGAGACAATAATTTCTTCTGTGACTTCCTCAACCTCAGCTTTAGAGACAATGATTTCTTCCTTCACATCCTCAACCTCAGGTTGTGAAACTGATATTTCTGCAGAAACCTCTTCCCCTTCAGGCTGAGAGACAATGATTTCTTCTGTGACTTCCTCAACCTCAGCTTTAGAGACAATGATTTCTTCCTTCACTTCTTCAACTTCAGGTTGTGAAACTGATATTTCTGCAGAAACCTCTTCCTCTTCAGGCTGAGAGACAATGATTTCTTCTGTGACTTCCTCAACCTCAGCTTTAGAGACAATGATTTCTTCTTTAACTTCTTCAACATCAGGTTGTGAAACTGATATTTCTGCAGATACCTCTTCCTCTTCAGGCTGAGAGACAATGATTTCTTCTGTGACTTCCTCAACCTCAGCTTTAGAGACAATGATTTCTTCCTTCACTTCTTCAACTTCAGGTTGTGAAACTGATATTTCTGCAGAAACCTCTTCCTCTTCAGGCTGAGAGACAATGATTTCTTCTGTGACTTCCTCAACCTCAGCTTTAGAGACAATGATTTCTTCTTTCACTTCTTCAACCTCAGGTTGTGAAACTGATATTTCTGCAGAAACCTCTTCCTCTTCAGGCTGAGAGACAATGATTTCTTCTGTGACTTCCTCAACCTCAGCTTTAGAGATAATGATTTCTTCTTTTACTTCTTCAACTTCAGGTTGTGAAACTGATATTTCTGCAGAAACCTCTTCCTCATCAGGCTGAGAGACAATGATTTCTTCTGTGACTTCCTCAACCTCAGCTTTAGAGACAATGATTTCCTCTTTCACTTCCTCAACCTCAGGTTGTGAAACTGATATTTCTGCAGAAACCTCTTTCTCTTCAGGCTGAGAGATGATTTCTGTTTCTTTTTTAAGCTGAGTTCTTACCTCCTCAATAGTCACTTGATAAGGAACTTGTGTTTCTGCAATAACCTCGTTTTCCTCTTCTACTTCAGTTTGCAAAAGTGATTTTTCTGCAGAAACCTCATCTTCTACAGGCTGGGAAATAATGATTTCTTCTTCAAACTTAGACTGCTCAGTTATTTCTGTTGGGATTTCTTTTTCTGTAATTACTTCTTCTCTTGTTACCTGAATGCGAACTTCTTCGATGGTCTCTTGAGATGGTACATCCGTTTCCCTAATTATTTCTGTATAAGGAGTCTCCTTAGATTCCTTTACTTGACCTATCTCTTTTTCCCGAGTTTCCACTTCTAATAAGTCTGTTGTTATTATCTGCTCTTCAATATTCTCTGGAACCAGAGAAACATCACTAAACACTATCTGATCATCTACTACATCCTTATCTTCAATTGTTTTTGCAGGAACGACATCTTGTTGAGACACCGTATCTATTGGCTCATTATATTCAGTGCCAATATCAATGTTAGTTTCTGGAATAATTACAATATCTTCCTCTATTATTTTAACCTCTGCTGCTGTTCTCTCTGCCATTATTTCCTCTGCCTTTCTTGCTAATTGAGATGTGAACTCCGGTGCTTCCTCAGAAACTGATTTCTCAATTTCGGAAATGATTTCATCTTTGATCTCCATTTTGTCTATGACAGTGGTGTCACCTTTGTCAAGACTTATTTGAATTTCAGCGAATGTTGACAAATCCTTCAAGAGAGCATGAAATCATTATGGCATTTTTCAACCCAAAACAATCTTTGGATTATTGAACTTATTAGAATGCTGAGCTCAAAGGCATTCACCAGTGTGAAATCTTCAATCGTGCAGATCAGTATGCATGCTTGACTATCAATACTAGGCAGAATTTTTCTCATGCAAGACATGTTTTTATAAGTAGTTGATGCTTACATTAAATAATGCTGTTTATTAATTATTCATAGCAAATCATCATGACAAACAGCACCGTATTACCTGAACTACATTAGTCAATTCATAAAAACTCATCATTTTCAATACAGATATTAGATAATTTTATTCACATAACTGAAAAACAAATTCGTTTAGGGTTCACCAGAATGTCTCATTTTTTCAAACAGAAAAAATGACAAAACAAATTGTAAATATTTAAATCTTTAATAGTCACTGCAAAACAATATTTATTTGATAACTATTATATTCTCTAGATGTATAGATTTAAGGGGCACCTAAAAATTTGTTTTCCAGATAAGCTTACAAAATTATAGTGTATTTTCATCGTCACATTTGTGCATTGTTGATGAAGCACAAAAAATTAACAATAAATGCAGAACAAACAAAAATAAAAATATTTTCAAAAACATACAGTTACACAAACAATGTCAAAAGCAAAATAAAAACTCCTTGTGCAGTAAGCTTTTTCATTAAAATCAAAGTTCTATAAAGATGTCAGATTTTTAAAAAACTTTTTTAATAAATCAGAAAAAAAATATTAAAAACCCACATACAAAGATGCAGTGAACGAAAAAAAAAGCCAGAACAGCAGTATTCGGTTAGATAGCGAGTTTTGTAATAAATAGCTGGTGCTAGTGCAGCAAAGGGTAGAAGCCATTTAAGCCTATTAGTTTACATAATATGACATTAAAATTTGTTCACATTTTAAAAAGAAAATTGGTTCTTTAAAAGTTTTCTTTCTTTTGAAATCTTAATTATTACAAACAAATAATTAATTTTTTAAAAAGAATCATTGAAATATGAAAAAAAAAACACCCATTTCTAACCAGAATAAAAATAAAGAGTTGTATATTTTAACATATTTATCTTCAAGCTTACCTGCTTCTCTTCAACTGTTACTGTAGAGTCAATGGTGAACTCAGATGTAAAGGTTGACCGTGTTTCCTTGAGGTGTTTTACTTCTTCCCTAGCCTAAAACAGTGAAGACAAACAATTTCAAAATTATGTAGCAGTTTAGTTGCCATCATTAGACCAGTAAACTAAGCATTAGAATAGAAAGCAAAAAAAACTATAAAATAAATGTATTTATTATTAAATTAATCAATTAATCTTATATCTTAATAAATATCCTGTAAACATTGAAGCAACTTTTCAATAATTATTATCGTAATAGTGTTCTACAGAGTAGAGGTCTATTTTCAATAATGAGTTTAAATAAATTTAAGGAAATGCAATTATAAAAAAGAATTAAAAAATACCACGATTAAATGGGCTGTTTAAAATAATGAAAAAATAGGTAGGAATAATTTTACCTTAAAGCCCCTGAATGCTGACTGAATCTTTACAGCGGCTACTTCTTTAATAGTATCAGTGATGGTTTCCTCCTCTGGTTTATCTTCTTTAGAAGTGACAGAGCTTGTCTCAGAAACCAGTTCTGTTTTTTTGGAAGAGGTGAAACATTTTGGACATAGATAAAAAAAAATTGACAAAGAAGACTATTATGTGCTTCAACACTATTATTCTTTTACTGCTTTGTTAGTGAAAGGTATCCTGTTTAATATCCAAATTTTAAACTAAATAAGTGAATAGAGGCATCTCAAAAACATCAACATACAAGTCATATAGGCATTTTAAAATAAAATGCATCATACCTTCAACAGTGAGTGTGGCAGAGCACTCTACTTCTGCGAGATCATTGAAAGCCTTGACAGTGTACACACCAGAATCTTCAGGGAATGCTTCAGAAATCAACAGGGTAAACTCCCCATCCTCTCCAGGGAGAATCTGATAAACATTATCAGATTTGATGGGTTGCTGGTCATGATACCACATGACCAATGGTTTTGGCTCACCTGTAATTTTACACTCAAATCTTGCTGATTCACCCTCCCTAACATTAACATCTTCAATAGGTTTCACAAATTCTGGTGATTCTTGTTTAGGCTTTTCTTTTTCTTCAGACTGAAGAGTACAGAAAGTATTATACAGTTAATGTATGTAATAAAATTTATGATTTTTTTTTATTGCTAAGGGTAGATAATTCATGCAATGAAAAATATTTGTACATAAATAATATAAAATATCTTTAAAATTGTTTGAAATAATTTAAAATTACTGGTCGCTTAAGAACAGCTCTGAAGTCAACTTGATCAGCCTCTGGGGCTTCTACAGTTAATGTTGTTTCAGCTTCAACATCTGAGGTAAATTTTCTGGAGATGAATAAAAAAAACATAAGTATTTTTTTCCTTAATTTTTCAAGCATTTTTTTTTAATGTTTACGGTTACATGCTTAGCATTCTCATAGTGCAAGGTACTTACAATAGATTTAAATAATAGATTAAATCATGCTTTTAAGCAAGCTGTAGTTGAAAAGGTTACTAAAGTAATAGGTTTTGAATATTTTAAGTAAACAAAACAATGTTTTCCTTCTACACTTACTTAGCCTTAACTTTAGATGCTTTTAGAAGATGTCGGAAATCAAGTTGCTCTGTATCATAATGAACTCCAACTTTTGTTTTTCTACCATGCAAATGTTAATGAAATTCAAAACATCCAGTTAATATCATGCAAACATCTCAGACATTTTGTTGCAAATAACAAGAGTATGATAAATATGTTCTTCAATCACGGCTAGAGGAAACTACTAGAAACAATAGGTTTTTTTTTTTAAATTTACAAGTGATGACTGAATCAGATTTAAGTTTGAAATCCAAGGAAAATAGAACCTTAATGACAAGCCACTAAGAATCTATATTGAGTGTGTTATCAAGAAAACATAAGTTAAGCACACATCATTATATAGTATTCCAAAAGCTTCAATATAAAACAACGTCAAGGAGTGTGAACATTGATAGCTCCATGTTTACCAACAACAAAAATGAAGACTTATAGAAACATTAGAAATGCAGCAATAGTTTAAAACGAAACCTCAGTGTGTTCTAATATTATACAAAAGTAAACAGCAACAAAGTGAGTATAATAGGTATGGAAATCTTTAGGCTGTTAAACACAGTTTCAAAAAACCATGCAGTCATTACATTAATAAATAACAAATTTACTAAAAAAAACCAGCTTACACTTCAGTCTGTAGAACATTTCTGAAATCAACTTGATCTGGTTCATCTGGCTTTTCAGGTATTTCAAATGACACAGTAGTCAACTGGTCACGGAAATCTTTCTTTTCTTCTTTAACTTCTAAAAAAACAAAAAAAAAAAACGAGGACATAACATTATTTTGTATAAATTAGTATTTAGTACATAAAAAAAAATTTAAATATATGTGAAATCAAGGCAAAAAATTAAAAAAAAAATAAAGTAATTTGATTTAGATTAATCCTAAGTGACTTACTGTTAACAATGAGAGACACCTTTACTGTTTCCTCCCCAATATCATTTCTGGCTGTCACCTTGTAATAACCAGTATCTGATGGGAGGGTATCAGTAATAACCAAGCTAGTGTGATAAGTGTCTTCATCTTTAGTGAATGATGTCTGGAATCTTGTGTCGTCTGGCAGTGGACTGCTATCTTTGCTCCAAATTATCTGCAATTTTTAAAACATTTAGTAATGGTTAAAATATTTATACAGACCTTTGTATAAATTAAATAACTTTTCTAACCACAACTATCCAAAATATATACTTCATACCAAAGCTTTGATAGCCATTGATAGATTATTTATTAATAAAATATAACTTTTACAATTCAATTTACTGCTAAAATATTTTTAAAAAGCATAAAACGATTGTATACATCTGGTTTTTTATCTATTCTCACCTCAGGTTGAGGTATAGCCTCAATAGTTGCTGTAAATGTTGCCGTCTCAGTCTCATCTACCAACTGGAAGTTTGGCTTGATAGTGAATACTGGGGCAATACTAGAAGTCTCCTCTTGTGATATGTCACTTACTTCTGCAGCTGTGAGCAGAGATATAATTATATTACTAAAATTATCTTCAGCACTCTCTTTTTACACTTATGAGTTTGTAGTAAATACATGTTTTTTTATTAATTTCAAAAGGTAACCTCCTTTCTGTTGTAAACTTATTGCAAGATTAAGCTATACATTTCTTTATATTTTCTTTATATTTTATATAATCAAAAACCTTTTAAGAAACATAAAAAGAATCTAAACCTGTTAAAATTACTACTTGTAAAATACATTAAAATTATATTTTAGAACCAAAGTAATTATGAGGTCAAGCTCCCCAAACAGTTTTTAAGAGTAAATTATTTCAACATCAATTAATTCACCTTCTACTTCAAGACTGGCAGTTGTTGTTGCTGTACCAAGCTCATTCTTGGCAACAACTATATATTTTCCTGCATCTTCTGGTAAGACATCCTGAATAAACAAAGAGGCAATGTTCTCCTCGCTGTAAGCAATCTCAAATTCCTCAGATGGATGGATGATTTCTTCATCTTTGTACCAGGTGATTGTAGGAACAGGGAGACCAACTATTTCAGCTTCAAAACGGGCTTGGCCTCCATCTTTCGTGAAAATGGGTTTAAGAGCCTGTTTAATAACTGGCGCGAAGCGCTCATCTTTTACTTCTGTAATTACGGAAGGAGAAAAATTATTTTTAAAAATCATTACAATAATTGTAAGTTTGATGTTTTTTAAATTTAAATATTGACTCAATAAAGTACCTTCAACAACAGCTTGTTCAAGTGGAGTGGGAGAAATTTCTTTTTTGTCTTCATCAGATTCTTCCTCTTTTTCAATTTCTAAAGTGTAAAGAAAAATAATAAACCATTGTTCAACTGAACTTACATTTTAAAATTACAATACATTATTTAATGTTGCATTTATAAAGAAGACTTACCAGCTGTAACCAATTTCTCTTTTTCAGACAAAGAATCTTCTTTCTCAGCCAACACTGAAAATAGTTTTAAACAGTTTTAATCACATGTGAAAACTTTAACATTCACTTTTACAAACAATGACCTAAAAGAATTAACAAAGAAATTCACATTAAGGGAATCTGAAAATAATTTGCTTATTATAATTAATATGATAAAAATTATTTAAAATTGAAAAGATACAAGAAAAAACAGCATATAAGTTTATATAAAATTATATAAAATGTTTTGTCAAAATTTAAAAGATTATATAAAAAAGTAAATATAATTAGAAAGTGCACTTGGTTAGATTATTACTCTTCAATTAGTTGTGCACTTGCTGTTTTTAATGTTTTTTGTTATTATTAATATAGATATATTGATGTTTGTTAATTAATTCTTGTGCTAGTGTGACATTGTGTTTATAATTTTAAAACATTCTTAAATTATAATGTGCTTTTTTTTTTAGTGAAACATATAAAAAGAATTATGAATGAAACAATTTCTAATAATAAAATGAGGTAGCTATACAATAAAAATATAATTTGACATATTTACATGCTGTGGTTTATTACACAAATAATAATATAATTTGCTGATTTTAAATTGTAAGTTTCTACAACACTTACAATCCTGTGGAGAATTTCACTACAATCAATAATTTTCTAAGCTATACAACAATACATAAATTATTGATAAAGAAAAAGGTGCTGTTTGAGTTAAAACAACAAATATTTAAAACATCAAATATATTAAAACAATTGTTACTCTGTATGACCTTTTTTATTGCCTGATAAGTTAAACTAAATGTAAATAAAAAATTAAATAGATTTAGAATCTATAAAGAAATATAAAAAGTCACTAACATTAATTTTGCAGTTTTAGATTTTTTGAGTAGAAAATCAGTATTTGGAATGTATGAAGTACATTGTCAATGTATAATAATTCTATAGTAAAATGTGCTTTACTGTTTAAATCATGTCTGAGCTTTACTGAGTAAAAGAATAACTGTCAGATAAAGAAAAAAAGATTCTCTAGTTTTCATTTTAAAAGTTGACTGAAAGAATAAAACACTTTACTTAAACCTGGCAATTAACCATCTTGAAAACAAATGTAGATGAACAAGAAAACATGAATTATCTAATAATGATTAACGTTAATAGTGCTTTGACATCTGTGTATCTGTGCTGGTCATGCAATTGTCTGTCCTATATATATATACACTAGAAAATTAATCATGAATATAAAATGTTACAAAATTTAAAATATATATTTCATTGCAGCATGCTGTACACCCCAGATTCATTGTCAGTGAATGCAACATAGATTGTCTCATCCTCATGGGGTATACCTTCTTCTGTAGATGTATTGTCATCCACTGATCTATCTCTCAGAATATCTTGATTTTCTAACCATTTATAAATATGTTCATAACTAGCGTGATCTTCTGACTGCTCAATTTCTTTTTCAGAGGGGCCATTGTTTTCAAAAGTTTCCTCCCATTTATTTTTATCAGAAGCTTCTTCATCTTTAAATTCATTGCCGGTAAACATTTTATCAACATTGACAGAATCTTCAGTACATTCTGGTATTGGGGACAATACACCAAAAGTGTCATCTAAGTCATCACAGCTGGGATATTCAGCAATGTGGGGTTTTTCTTGTGACTCAAAAATTTCAGCATCGTCACCTGCTGTCTTTGAATCGGTTGACAATTCAAAAGGTGCAGTAGACTCTTCTGTTTTTATTTCTAATACTTGGTTGAAGCTAGTTGACTGCATTTCCTTTTCAACTTCATTTCCATCTTCAACATCTTCAGAGGGAGCAGAAAATGTTGCCAAAGATTCAATTACATCATCAGTTGGAAGAATATTTACAGAATTGTCTATTGGTGACACTAACTTTTCAACTGTTTTGTTTCCAGGTTCCAAGTCTGTAAAGTAATCTTTATTAGATATTAATGTTTCAGTGTGTTCTTGGTCAGCAGGAGTTTCTTGACCTAAGGTTTCAACCTCATGAGTTTCTTTTTTCGCATTTGAACCTTTGTCAATGTTTTTAAAGTCAGGTTCGTGACGACATATTTCCTCTACAGAATGTTCTTGGTAGCAATTGTTTTCTTGAAAAGATGTTTCTTTCAGTGTTTCTGTTTGTTGGATATTTCTAGATCTGTCAAGAGTAATTTGATCAGCATTTGGTGTCAGATCTGCAGTGGCAGCATGCTCTTCAATCTCATTACTGCTCATTTCTGTTTCTTGTAGACTGTCAGAGTTAATGTCCGCTTCTGTAACTGGCTCAGATTTAGTAACTAGATCTTCATTCAAATTTTCTTTCACTTTGACATCTTTCAAGTCTTGATTCCATACATCTTTCTTTGAAGTTCCTTCATCATGTTCCTGAGGTTGTGAAAACTTAGTGAAATTTCCTGCAAGAATTTCAGGTAATGCCAACAATCCTCCAAGTTTACTGGCACCTAGGTTAAAATCTTTGGCAGCAATTTTAATGCTTATATCAGAGATGGTCTTAGTATGCTTTTCTGATTTTACAGTAACAGTTACCATATTAGCTACTTCTAGAACTGTTTCTTCATGCTCATCATCATCAGAATCTTCCTCGACTTGCAAAAGAGGAATTTTGAGGTCGCTTAACTTTCTTTTGTTGATACCATCTTCCTCATGTGCTGATGAAGACTGAGACTCCAAGAAAGGTGACATTTCCTTTGTACTTAAATCTAAATCTTCATCAATTTCAAAATTCCTTGACACTGATCTTCTTCTCTCAACTGACTTTGGTACTGTTTCTGCTCCAAGCCTCTGCCTAAGACCATCAAAAGAGATGTTAATTTGCAAAATAGTATCATCTTCTTCATTTACATTCTCAGTTTCATCTGACTTTTCACTTTCTGGCCTGGTAAATACAGATTCTTGAATAACAATCTCTGAATTTCTTCTAATGCATGAAGCACGGCGAGATCTTCCCTCAGGTAAAGGTGTTGACTCTTTTCTTGGCCTATTATACAGTTCAAATAGCTCTTGACTTGAATTAGACGTAAGGGTTGAGAACTCTTCATAATCTGGTGACACGACATTACTTTCCCTGAGAGTTGTTGTGACTGTTGTTAGCTCAGGCTGTTGAGAAATTTTTCTAAGAATTCTCTCTGCTTTTTCTTCATCAAGAGACACATTGATGCTGACTAAAGGTGCTTTTGTTGGCTGTTTGCTTTCCGTAACTACATTTATCATCTCTTCATTAGCAGTTTCTTTTTTGTCTTTATTAATTGTTTCTCTTGTTAGGACTATAATTTCATGAAGTGGGGCACCAGTTTCATTTAAATAAATAGAATCTTCATCATTATTGCTAGGTATAGGTTCAATGTAAACTCTGTCAATTGAAGGTTTACCTGGTGAAGGTTCTTGCTGAAGGAATAATTCTTCTTGAGCTTTCATATAATGTTCAATCTCCATATCTTCGAAGTCTGGTTGTGTTGGAAGACTGGGAATAGGAATACTTGCCAAAATGTCCATGTCTTCTAAAATCAAATCATTTATCTCTTCACTTATTAACTCCTCTGATTTATCTGATGTAGGCTCAACATTTTCAAAGCTGACATTTTCAAACAATATATCAGTGTCATCTTTTTCCCTTTTGTCACACATTACTCTATCTACAGATGGTAATGAGAAATCAGATTGCTCAAAAAATAAATCTTTTTTGTATGTGGTGGCATTGATTTCATTGATATCATAGTCAGTAATCTCCATATATTTTGTTTTCTTAATAGAAATCTCAAGTCCTACAGCTTCAGCTGGTGCGTCAATATCATTACTTTGTGGTTTTTTCAAAACTGTAACCTCAATCTGTTCAGGGGATTTTGAGCGTTGTTTTGGGGAGACTAAGAACAAATATTCATCATCAGCATGTGTAAGCTCATCTATGTCATCAGATTTACCTTTGCTTTCCTCCTCACGGTCAGTTTGACGTGTACTAAATAATAGTGTGTTTCCAATATTTGAATTAGGGATGACCTCTGATATGATACTATGGCTTGTGGTTAATTTAGTTGTTGTTATTGAAACACTGACAGTTTCTGTAACCACAACTCCTAGAGGCTTAGTATTATTTACATCTTGGGATTCAATTGTTTCTTGTGGTAACCCAGAAGTTAGTTCAATTGCTGGCTGTTTATCAGATTTATCCTTAGCTTCAGGTTGTTCATCAGATTTATCAGCAATTGCTAGCTGTTCATCAGATTTATCCTTTGCTTCAGGTTGTTCATCAGATTTATCAGCAATTGCTAGCTGTTCATCAGATTTATCCTTTGCTTCAGGTTGTTCATCAGATTTATCCTTTGCTTCAGGTTGTTCATCAGATTTATCCTTAGCTTCAGGTTGTTCATCAGATTTATCCTTAGCTTCAGGTTGTTCATCAGATTTATCAGCAATTGCTAGCTGTTCATCAGATTTATCCTTTGCTTCAGGTTGTTCATCAGATTTATCAGCAATTGCTAGCTGTTCATCAGATTTATCCTTTGCTTCAGGTTGTTCATCAGATTTATCCTTTGCTTCAGGTTGTTCATCAGATTTATCAGCAATAGCTGGCTGATTATCAGATTTATCCTTAGCTTCAGGTTGTTCATCAGATTTATCATCAATTGCTGACTGTTCATCAAATTTATCCTTAGCTTCAGGTTGTTCTTCAGATTTATCAGCCTGTATATCAGACTTATCTGGAAAAGTAGATTGTTCCTCAGATTCAATTACAACTGACCATTCCTCATGTATGTCTGTACCTCCTGGTTGTTCTTCAGATTTATCTGTTGGCTTTTCCTCTGAATCAACTATGATGGGCCATTTCTCAGTAGCTTGTAGCTGTTCCTCAGCTTCAACTATAACTGGCCATTCTTTAGATATGTCTGAACCTTCTCTTTGTACTTCAGACTTATCTCTAGCTGTTGGCTGTTCCTCAGATTTATCTGTAGCTGTTGGCTGTTCCTCAGATTTAATTATGATAGACCATTCGTCATATTTATCTGTAACTGTTGGCTGTTCCTCTGTAGTTATTTGCTGTTCCTCAGATTTATCTGTAGCTGCTGGCTGTTCTTCAGATTTATCTGTAGTTGTTGGCTGTTCCTCTGTAGTTGTTGGCTGTTTCTCAGATTTATCTGTAGCTGTTGGCTGTTCCTCAGATTCAATTATGATGGGCCATTTATCAGATTTGTCTATAACTTCTGGCTGTTCCTCAGCATCAACTATAATTGGCCATTCCTCAGATACGTCCATGCCCACTTCTGGTTGTTCCTCAGCTGTATCTGTTGCTGCTGGCTGCTCAATGGATTCAATCATGATGGACCATTTTTCTGTAGCTTGTGGTTGTTCTTCAGATCCAACTAGGGTTGGCCATTGATCAGGTTTATCTGTAGCTGTTCGATGTTCCTCAGATTTATCTGTAGCTGTTGGCTGTTCCTCAGTTTCAATTAAAATTGGCCATTCCTCATCTATGTCTGTACCCTCTGGTTGATCCCCAGATTCAACTACAATTGGCCACTGATTGATTGTATCTGTAGCTTCTATCTGCTCATTCAACCTATCTGCAGCTGCCAATTGTTGCTCAGGTGTATCTGTATCAACAGTGAGTGGCATTTCTTCAGATTTGTCTTTAATTGTTGACCTTTCCTCAGGCTCGTCAACAGTAGATTGCCATTCCTCAGATTCATCTGAAATCGATTGCTCATTTTCCATTTCATCAACAAAAGTGTCATATATTTCAGACTGTTTGTCTAAATAATCTGTTATGGCCAACTGTTTAGATTCCTTGATATTTGCTGGCTGATCTTCTTCACCCAATGTGCTTGTCTTTTCATCAAATTCAACTTCAGATGTTGTTTGTTTCTGAGACTCTGAACCAACTGGTTGTTTCTGATTTTCAGCAAAAAGTGATAACTGTTCCTCATGTTCAATAATGTTTGCTTGCTGTTTCTCAGAATACTCAATAGGTATTAATTGTTCTACAGATTCAACATCTGGTTTTGGCTTATCTTCAGATTCAACATCTGGTTTTGGCTTATCTTCAGATTCAACATCTAGTTTTGGCTTATCTTCAGATTCAACATCTGGTTTTGGCTTATCTTCAGATTCAACATCTGGTTTTGGCTTATCTTCAGATTCAACATCTGGTTTTGGCTTATCTTCAGATTCAACATCTGGTTTTGGCTTATCCTCAAGTTCAACAACAGGTGTTAATTGTTCTTCAGATTCAACATCTGGTTTTGGCTTATCTTCAGATTCAACATTTGATTTTGGCTTATCTTCAGATTCAACATCTGGGTTTGGCTTATCTTCAGATTCAACATCTGGTTTTGGCTTATCTTCAGATTCAACAACAGGTGTTATTTGTTCTTCAGATTCAACATCTGGTTTTGGCTTATCTTCAGATTCAACAACAGGTGTTAGTTGTTCTTCAGATTCAAAATCTGGTTTTGGCTTATCCTCAAGTTCAACAACAGGTGTTAATTGTTCTTCAGATTCAACATTTGGTTTTGGCTTATCTTCAGATTCAACAATAGGTGTTAATTGTTCTTCAAATTCAACATGTGGTTTTGGCTTATCTTCAGATTCAACATCTGGTTTTGGCTTATCTTCAGATTCAACAACAGGTGTTATTTGTTCTTCAGATTCAACATCTGGTTTTGGCTTATCCTCAAGTTCAACAACAGGTGTTAATTGTTCTTCAGATTCAACATCTGGTTTTGGCTTATCTTCAGATTCAACATTTGATTTTGGCTTATCTTCAGATTCAACATCTGGTTTTGGCTTATCTTCAGATTCAACATCTGGTTTTGGCTTATCTTCAGATTCAACATCTGGTTTTGGCTTATCTTCAGATTCAACAACTGGTTTTGGCTTATCTTCAGATTCAACATGTGGTTTTGGCTTATCTTCAGATTCAACAACAGGTGTTAGTTGTTCTTCAGATTCAACATCTGGTTTTGGCTTATCCTCAAGTTCAACAACAGGTGTTAATTGTTCTTCAGATTCAACTCTGGGTTTTGGCTTATCCTCAAGTTCAACATCTGGTTTTGGCTTATCTTCAGATTCAACATCTGGTTTTGGCTTATCCTCAAGTTCAACAACAGGTGTTAATTGTTCTTCAGATTCAACTCTGGGTTTTGGCTTATCCTCAAGTTCAACATCTGGTTTTGGCTTATCTTCAGATTCAACATCTGGTTTTGGCTTATCTTCAGATTCAACAACATTATCTGCAGAATAATCTAAAGGTAATTGTTTATCTGCATCAATATTAGAATGGTGTTGTTCATCTTTCTCATCTTCTGGAATCAAAGTTTTTTCTGATATTTTAAAATGACTCAAGTCATGATCCCCTTCTTTATTCTTATCACAATTAGTATCTATGTCTTCCCTATTTTGTAAAAGTGTTAGTTTGGTATCAAGATATTCTGAGAGATCAGAGGGCCCTATGTTCTCTTGTGGTGATAATTCCTGAGTTATCTCACTATCTGGCTTATCCTCTTCTGATAGACCTTTCTGACCCTCCTTGTCAGAGGAAAATCCTTTGGTGATGGAAGATTAGGTAATATATCAAGGTAACAATATAAATTGGAATGAGCACTTAGACATTCCATTTGTTAAAATTGGAAAAAAAATTATATGAAACAAATGAAATCAACATAGTAAATGTTTCTTAAACAATCAAGATGATTTTAAATCAAATGATAGTGGTTAGTTATTCAATTAGGGTTCATTTTCAACTTTGATTATTAACTTCTAGGTTGTTTTTTTTTTCGAAAGGTTCTGGAATTCGTGGTGTTAAGTGTAAAAAAAAATTATTATTTATTCAGTATTTCTAGATGAAAAAAAACCTGAAAAAGGAGATACCATGGCTGTCAAAATATTGGAAAAGAAACATGTTATATAATATTAAGGCAGATAAAAGTTTCTTACCTTGAACATATAGGTCAGCTTTAGTAGAAACAGTTCCATAGATATTAGTGGCACGGCATTCGTATTCACCTTCATCTTCTGGGAAGGACTCGGGTAGAATAAGAGAGCAATGACCTTCAGGGCCAGGTTCAATCCTGTAAACTGGCGACTCTCTGATGATTTCACCGTCTAAAAACCAAGAGATTTCTGGCATGGGTTCACCAGAGACCACCACTTCGAAACGTACTGGCTGGCCCTCTGTGGCCTCTACGCTCTCAAGTTCCTTTACAAATGTTGGCTTCTGTCCGACTTCCTCAATGATTTCGAAAGTTTCTTCTGTTGTTGTTGGTTTGAGCTCTTTGTCGACGTCCTCTGAAACTGATATGGTGGATTCTTCAGTGATAGCTTCTTCAATCTCACTGATCAGGCTTTCAAAGGCATCAACAGTTGTGGATGTTACTGGGGCAGGTGCCTCAAAGTCTACTTCTGCAGTTACATCTTCGCGCGGTTTTTGTTCCTCTTGAGAAATCTCGACGGGTACAATCTGTGTGACCTCCAGCGCAGAGATTTCTGGGGTAGTGGAAGCTTCCTCCGTCTCTCTGATATCACTGATGTGATCAATAATGGTTTCTGTGGTAATAACCTCAGACGATGTAAATTCCAAACTCTCCGTCAGTGGTTGCTCTTCCTCAGGCTTTTCCTCTGTGGGGATTTCAATCTCAGCTGAGGGTGCTCTGAGCTCTTCTGGTTCTATTTTTTTTGTAATCACAGAAAAAATATGTAAGAATGTTTTAACAGTTGTTTTATTTTAAATGGAACGCAAATACGGAAAATTGTTTGTTGAAATCAAATTAGAAAACATGAATATTGTTGCAATAAAAGAGAAAACGTATAATGCCATCATTATACTTTCATTAAATGAAAGTTCAAATATTTCCTGTAAAAAATTGTTATAAAATATTGATTGAAACTTGTTTGGAATGCAGACACCAATTCAACCTGTAGAGAAAAAAGTGTTGTTAAAGATCAAAGCTCCAACTAGACTAGGAGCATAAATGTCAAATAACTTTGGACCAATTCAAGCACAATGAAGGAAATTGATTTTTTAAAAATATTTTACATAACTGTTTAGCAATCACACAGTTTAATTGCATCTTGTATGCTGTATTATTTTACATATATTTCAAATGAACCCAGCTGAAGTGTTTGTGCATCCTTTCTTTTTTCACAAGTAGTCAATTTGATTACAAAATCCTAAACTTCTAAGAATGTTAGAATATAATTAAATGACTTCTGTCATTTTTGTATAAGAACTATTAAATTAATGAGATAGTATATTAATATAATGTGTTTATGGTGGTGTTAAAAAAAACAATATTACCTTTTAATTCCTAAACTATTAAAGTCTGTTTGGTTTATTTTTTTAGTTTTTGCTGACTGGCTCATGCTATTTATGCATGTAAAAAATCTTACATTACTAATTGACCAATATAAGTAACCAGAGAAAAACTAATGCCTGATGTAAAAAATGTTTGTTAACATTTAAGGGTTTTTAAAATCTATGTATTTTTAACAACCATTTTGAATATGTAAATTTTAATGAGTTTATTGCCAAAATAAATATTAGTATATTTTTTATGCTTTTAAGCTGTATAACTTTTAAAAAGGTTACATTGCAATTTTGTTTCAATAATTGTCAATGGTAAAGTATTTCATTGATTCAAATTTACTATTAGTGATGTGATTATTAAATAGGAAGTTTGAAAAGAAAATGATGTCAAGAATTTATTACTTTAGCTAAGCCTTTTTGTGTTGTTTAAATAGAGGCATATCGAATGTTGTTTTCCTTCTTTTTTGTTCAAAAAATGAATTTGTTATGTACTTTGTTTTAGGTTATAATTATTAATATATTATTGTGTTTTTGTGCACATTACCATCACAAAAGTGAAATAATTTATGTGTGGTTTATTTTGTATGTATAATCTCCTAAAAAATGATATTTTGTATGTCAGAAACAGGATGGATGGATTCACAACTATCTTCAGGTTGTTCCAGGTGAAAAATAAATATTACTCTAAAAATTAAAATGAAGTTTTTTTTTTGTAAATCTCTCAACAGCTTGTTTGATTGAAAATTTTTCTCAAACAGTAAAATAGAAAAAAGTGACATTACTGGAATAGTGTTTTAATAATCAGTATACATTTTTGTTGTTAATTACTCAGCATGTCTTTAGGTTTATTAATGTATTGAATTTTTGTTATTACCTTTGTTTATAAATTGCACATGGTATTTTATTTTGTGACTGGTGAATATTTGTTTTTAAATTATTTCAATCTTTATTTAGTAGGCAAGCAGTTAAGTTGTTTCATGCTAAAATTACTGTCTACCTATAGTTGATGTTATTATTGATTATTATATCCAGTGTTCAATTAAAATTAAACTTTTAATGGCATTTAATGTAAAATATGTGAAGAGAACATTAAGTAATTAATTTTAAAACATTGAATTTAGAAAGTTTTTCTAATAGTTACATCTTAATGTAACTTAATTTAATAAGAAAACAGATTTTTCATTATTAGAAATATCATTTTACAATACTCATCAAGTCCAGTTTTGCAGTTGCATGCATCAGTCATACTGCAGGTCTAGTAATGCAACCTATCTTGGGAGGGAGAAAATCATGCTTAGTTAGTGAATTTTTAGGAAATAAAAGTTTCATTGTTAATGACAGATTTACTAAATATAGAATTGTGTAAGATAAATATAACATTAATCTGCATGACCAATAATTAGAGAAAACAAAGAAAAATATCATTTTAAGTATCTGTAATTGAGAAATGTCCTTGAATATTTAAAATAAAATAAAATAAAAAACGTCTAAGAATAAATATTTCTCATTAAAGTAAACTGTAAACATACTTAAACATTTAATCTATTATCTTTACTTTTTAAAAAATTACATACATATTACTTTTGTCACTGACATTAAAAATCACCCAGTAAGTATCATATAACAAAAAGCAAAAGTCAATAACGATATCACATCCCAAAGGTATACAGATAAAAGTAAAGAAGA
Source organism: Physella acuta (assembly GCF_028476545.2). Lineage (NCBI taxonomy): Eukaryota > Metazoa > Mollusca > Gastropoda > Physidae > Physella > Physella acuta. Next base: position 438,907 of record NW_026732125.1, read on the forward strand.
GAAAGTGTTTTAAAACTTATTAAGTGCTTCTCATCATTACATTAAAAAATTCTTTTAACTAGCAAGAAAAAGTACCTTTTAAAAAGCGCTAAAAAAAATTATTATACAAATCAAAAAATGCTTTTGCCTTTTAATCTAAATAATATAAGTGAAGTTTAAAAATGTGACAACTTATCTACAAACTGGTAGCAAATGAAAGTGCACAAAACAACATCAAGGGAGGTGATGAGTGAGCAAAGTTTCATTTTTATAAATTAACATAATTGGAATTTTGATTATTTTTTTTAAATTGCACACACTAAACTATTTGATAGAAAAAGATTGGTTGGAATAAGAGCATGCTTACTTAGACAATCTCACACATTATATAAAATAACATGCAATAATTTGTTTTTGTTCTTTTTGTGAAATTGAGTAGACGACTTCTGTTTTTTTTTTCATTATAAACAAAAACCAAAATCAAAAACATGAGAGAAAAGTAATTTAAATTGATTTTATTGATACCTTAAAAATCAAAATAAACAACTTTTGAATTATTATTTTTTTGCAAAACAATGCAAAGACAGTTTAAAAGCATAAATGTGTCTTTAAGGAAAGACAGTCCATAACAAGAGTTAAAAGTGTGAAATTGGTAAGTAGCTGCTCAGTTAGGTAACTTACAATCAACAATGCTAATATGACTTTAATAAACAATTGGCACTTTGCTCACCCAAGTAATGTTAAAACAAAAACTATCAAGTTCTCAACCAAAACGGCAAAATTATCAGGGGAAAAAATACACTGATTCTATCATTGAAAAGTGAGGGTTTCATCAAAGGTGCTATCAAACACTTTAGCAATACTTTTTAAAATAAATAAAACAGTCTATAGACAAATTTGTTATTAGGGATGTGAAATAAAGTAAATGCACACAAAAGAATTAAATAAGCTAATTTCTACTTGTTTATTTAAAGAGGAGGGCACTCAGGGAAAAAATCTGCTGTGTTGGTTGCTCACATTGTCCAAAACTAAATATAACAACCCGTGCTTAATAACTAAAAAGTCATTCATCGAGGGCTTAGCAAACTTAATTGCTTTTTACAATTTGGCAAACAATTTAGCACAGCCAACATTCAATATAAGGCAAATATTGTTACATTTTCAATGTTATAATCTGTCAAGCCCCACAAAGTAATAAAATTAATTTATGATAAAATGTGCAACATTTCAAACAATTAATATAATGCTAATAACACAATGTACATGCTGTGAAATATTGGTCTTAGTAATGAATGCATTAGCATTTAAAAATAAAACTTTTTAAAAGCTTTCAAATATTTTATCAAATTTACATCCTTTTGTATAACGTTCATTCTTTCATTCATGATAATTGCTGCCATAATACTACACTGTTGATAACAGAATTTTTTTATTTTTTTAGTTTCAAAATGTTGTAAAAACTAATGAGGGTATATTAGGTTTTAAACATTTTGTAGATCCAAGTAAAACTTTTAAGAAAATGTCAAAAAAGAAAACCAACTGAAGCTAAGATCCAGTACAAAACAAATTAACCTTAATAATAATATAACTGCCAGAACTAAGTGTAGTATGTTTTTCATGCTTCCATCATCCATACCATCCGCGCCACCTTCCCTCCCACCTACTAACACCATGAAATTCTCATAAGAACTGTTGAATGATTGCATATGTGACAATGTCTGGGATCTTGGAATAAGGTGTTTGCAACTCCTAACTTCCTCCTGAATTGATGGAGCAGTTCCTTCATTTTTACAATGCTCCATTGTACACTTAGCTATACAGTGAAAAAGTAAAAATACATAACATTTTTTTGTTAGAATGTCAATTGCTGTTTGGTTGTCAAGCAGCTAAGCAAAGAAGAAATAACTCTTACCTAAAATATGCATCTACCAATTCAAGAGGAGAAATCTATGTGCTAATGTCATTTCCCACAATGGAAAGTTAAGAAATTGAATACTAGTAAGGAGTAAAAATAAAAGGCACTGCTCCATCTAATGGAACTCAATCCTTTAAAAATTACTACAGCATGCTACAAGTATCTCAGTGGTACAAGCTCTTTTGATCTCTATAACAATGACTTTTTTAATTTAAAAAAATTGAATTTTTGGGAAGCAAGTTTTAAAAAAAAATTGGTTGAATCACACAAAATGTTTTTAAATGTGCATTAAAACAGGAACATTCTTGTTAGTAAATTATTGTTTGTGCCTAATAGCTTGAAAGTTTTCAATGCTGTTGTCATCAACTGATTTTTCAGATAAATTGAATGACATTATATTAGAATTACATTTAAAATTTTGTGAAACTAAATTAAATTTTTTTCTTGTATTAATGTTAAAGGAATGTGACATATCACACAAAGGGTCAGTGCTACTAAGAGTATTTGATTCTGGAATGTTTCCATCTTTATATGATGATAATGTTTTAAAAGTGGAGACTGAACTAGATGATATATTTTGTATCTCATTCACAAATTCATTTTTATCTGAAACTACTTCACTAAGAAGAGAGCTATTTGTTAATTGTGATTGCTGATTGTTTCCTAAATTTAATTTTTCATCAGAATTGCAACATTTTTCTAGGGTTTTAGCATTAGAGTCAGAAGCTTGTGGCGGTTTTCTTCTGCGCCAGTGAATCTCTAGTTCTATTTCCATGCGATAGTGCTCTTCTCTCACTAGAGTTCTCAAAGGGCTGCCACATTCTGTTCACATGCAAAGACATAAAAATGAAATGTGATTATTGAAAAAGAATAATTATTATTTTTGTTAGCAGAGTATAAAATAAAAATGAAGCTTGAAGAAACTGTAAAAAAAATATATTATTATATCTACCTTCTAATAAATATAAACTAAGATATCACAACTGTAAAACAATTAACTTAAAAAATATTTGAAAACTTAAACAGTAAGCTAGTTACATGTGACTCACTCTTATACGCACCACTCATTAACAGTTCAAAAATGGTACACTGTGTTAGCTATATGTGTAAAGAAGTGCTTTTTAGATCAACTAAAACAACATATTAGATCAAATGCAAAGTTGATAAAACATGCCGAATGAAGCATATTTTTAAAATTTTAAATATGCATTTTAAAAATATTTATGATATCAAAATATTTTCAATGATTTTTGTAAAAATGAAAAAAAAGGTTTAGTTTGAAAATATGAATTACTGTAAAAAGAAAGGGACATTACATCTGAATCTGCAAATGGATTTATTATTCATACATTTAAAAAGAAAAGTATAACATCTACAGCTATTACAACTTATATAGTTTGCATTAATGTTTTTTTTTTTACTCAAATCAGGACTATGTTGTGTTTTATTTTTTAAAGCTAATGTTATCATTAAAAAACATTTTATAACCCATATAGTTGTTAAATATGTGCTGGTGATTTTCCTGCTTAAATTTTTTTTAGAGTAATAATTTGACTTTTAAATGATAAACTATTTCATATCATTTTTTAAATAAACATTAATATTATTTTATCTTAATATTGTGCTTCAGATTCTAATAAGCTTAACAGTTCCAAAAGCTTTCTCAAATCCTCTTTTTTAACAAAGTGTTTGGCAAATTAAATAGAAAAAATTATGTTTCTTACTTTCTACGAAAATATCCACATAGGTGGTAGTTGATCCGGCTTCATTGGTTGCTTTACAGATAAACTCTGCTTCTTCATCAAGAGTTACATTTTCAATGAACAGTGTACATTTTCCATTCTCATAAGTTGAAATGTAACGTTTATTCAGTGTAATTTCTTCCTCCTCCTAAAAAGTAAAATTGATTAATTAAATCAATATTTTAAAAAACTTATGATTCTTATCATCTGTTTATTCTCTATAGAAGTGATGGGAAAATGAACTATAAAACTGTTGCTTCTTACCTTAAACCAGGTAACAGTAGGCATAGGCTTGCCAACAACAAAGCATACAAGCGTTATGCTGGAGCCCTCGAACACAACAAGTTCTTTCTGGAGAGTCTGAGTGAAACGGGGAGCTTCTATAGGTTCAAATGGGGTTTCAGTTTCAACTGGAACATCAGGTTTTTCTTCTGGAGCAATAAATACAGCAGATACTTCTGTCAATAGTTTTAATAAAAGTAATTAGTTGACAAATGCTTGTTGTATTTTAAATAAACCACAACATCTAACTTTAAAACTGGTTCGTATGTTAAAAGATTCATTCTAATGTATATTAATAAAAAGCTTGTTAACTTTCTCATTACCCTCTACTTCTTTTTGCTTGATTTCAATCTCAAAATCTAAACTTGTTATCTCTTCAGTAACTTCCTCCTTGGCTGAAGTAGCCAGAGTAACAGTTTCAGTGACAACCTCTTTTGGTTGTTCAATGCTTTTGCTTTTTGCTGGTAATTGAAAAAAATACATACGAATATTAAAAACTAGGCATTTTTTAATTTTTCTATTACAGCTGAAAAAAAGACTGATATTAACTTAGTTTTCATAAATGCATCCAATTCAATCAAATGCTTTATTTAAGAAAACTTATATGTCTGTCTGGCGGATTTAAAAAGCTGGGGAAAAAAATCTCATTACTAATACAAAAAAAATCAAAACACAATCTGGTTGACAAGAGCTTTATTGTTACATTTGAAGAAAACACAAACTAGACTTACACATTGCATGCTATGTTAAAAGATTTTGTGGTTAACAATAATGTAAAAAAAAATTGAATTAGAAAGCTCGGGGTATTTTCTTTCAAAACTGGCAAATTATACTCATTTATGGGGCTTAAATACTCATTTACAGGATAGGTTATTTGAAGAAATTATCTTATGCTTAATTGAACAATGGTGATAAAAGTGTTTATACATTGATATTACATTTAAAGACAGAAATTTTAAAGACAACTTACATTGAACAGTTATACTGGCCACAGATTCTGCTCTGCCAACATCATTTTCCAGAACAACCTTATAAATACCTTCATCTTCTGGGAAAATCTCAGGTATACTCAAGACACTGCTAGTCTCAGAAGTAGAAATTTGGAATTCAGTAGAAGATTTTATTACTTGGTCATCTAATAACCAAGTAACTGTTGGAGCTGGTTTAGCAAAATATGTTACTTGTAGCTCTACACGTGCTGACTCAGTCACTGCAATATTTTTAAGTGTGGTGTAAAATACTGGCTTCATTCTATCATCTTCTACTTGTTCAATAACTGGTTCGGTTTCTTTTCCTTCCTCTTCTAAGTGAACATCCAAAGGTTTGGACACTTCTTCAAAGTTGAATTCTGTTTCAATATCCTCTATGCTTTCAGAAACATCAGCTGAAAAAAATTGCTTAATTATTTCTTCTTTTACTGACTCAATAAATTCAAAAGTGTCATCAGTTTCATTTAACTGTTTTGAATTGTCTGTAACATCTAATGCTACTTCTAATGTATCATTACCTTTAGTATCTGATACTTCAACATAATCAGTGGTGTCTGGACTTTCACTTTGGACAAAAACAAAATCTGTGTCTTCAACAGGTTTTTCATAGTGTTCACCAACTGAAAATTCAGAAGTAACTTCTTCAGAAACTTCAATTACTTCAAATTCATCATCTGTTTGGTTATCATGAAGCTCAGCAGATTCTGTAACTTCTGAAGAAAATTGAACGTCAGCTGTTACTTCAAATTTAGAAGTTTCATATTCTTCCTGAACCTCTTGAGGTTTCTCAAAGTCTACAACTATAACATCTCTTTCTTCTTCAACAATTTCTTCTTTGGGTTGTTCAGCCTCAACCTCTTCAGTTTCTTCTGTGGAAGTTATTTCTGTTACTTCAGTAACAGTTTCTACCTCTTGTGGTTTCTCAAATTCAACTGTGATGGATTCTTCGTGAACTTCAGTTTCTTCAACTGTAGACTGCTTGATATCAAATTCAATAGTTTCTTGGTATGTTGCAGTATCAATTTCCTCCACAGTTTCTTCCACTTCTTGAGGCTTTTCTTTCTCTACAGTTATAGTTTCTTTGTAAACCTCAATTATTTCTTCAGTGGGCTGGTCAATTTCCACTTCCACTGTTTCTTTCAGAACAGGAGCTTCAACTTCTTCCTGAACTTCTTCAACTTCTTGAGGTTTCTCAAAGTCTACAACTATAACATCTCTTTCTTCTTCAACAATTTCTTCTTTGGGTTGTTCAGTCTCAACCTCTTCAGTTTCTTCAGTGGAAGTTATTTCTGTTGCTTCGGTAACAGTTTCTACCTCTTGTGGTTTCTCAAATTCAACTGTGATGGATTCTTCGTGAACTTCAGTTTCTTCAACTGTAGACTGCTTGATATCAAATTCAATAGTTTCTTGGTATGTTGCAGTATCAATTTCCTCCACAGTTTCTTCCACTTCTTGAGGCTTTTCTTTCTCTACAGTTATAGTTTCTTTGTAAACCCCAATTATTTCTTCAGTGGGCTGGTCAATTTCCACTTCCACTGTTTCTTTCAGAACAGGAGCTTCAACTTCTTCCTGAACTTCTTCAACTTCTTGAGGTTTCTCAAAGTCTACAACTATAACATCTCTTTCTTGTTCAACAATTTCTTCTTTGGGTTGTTCAGCCTCAACCTCTTCAGTTTCTTCAGTGGAAGTTATTTCTGTTACTTCGGAAACAGTTTCTACCTCTTGTGGTTTCTCAAATTCAACTGTGATGGATTCTTTGTGAACTTCAGTTTCTTCAACTGTAGACTGCTTGATATCAAATTCAATAGTTTCTTGGTAAGTTGCAGTATCAATTTCCTCCACAGTTTCTTCCACTTCTTGAGGCTTTTCTTTCTCTACAGTTATAGTTTCTTTGTAAACCTCAATTATTTCTTCAGTGGGTTGGTCAATTTCCACTTCCACTGTTTCTTTCAGAACAGGAGCTTCAACTTCTTCCTGAACTTCTTCAACTTCTTGAGGTTTCTCAAAGTCTACAACTATAACATCTCTTTCTTCTTCAACAATTTCTTCTTTGGGTTGTTCAGCCTCAACCTCTTCAGTTTCTTCAGTGGAAGTTATTTCTGTTACTTCGGTAACAGTTTCTACCTCTTGTGGTTTCTCAAATTCAACTGTGATGGATTCTTTGTGAACTTCAGTTTCTTCAACTGTAGACTGCTTGATATCAAATTCAATAGTTTCTTGGTAAGTTGCAGTATCAATTTCCTCCACAGTTTCTTCCACTTCTTGTGGCTTTTCTTCCTCTACAGTAATAGTTTCTTTGTAAACCTCAATTATTTCTTCAGTGGGCTGGTCAATTTCCACTTCCACTGTTTCTTTCAGAACAGGAGCTTCAACTTCTTCCTGAACTTCTTCAACTTCTTGAGGTTTCTCAAAGTCTACAACTATAACATCTCTTTCTTCTTCAACAATTTCTTCTTTGGGTTGTTCAGCCTCAACCTCTTCAGTTTCTTCAGTGGAAGTTATTTCTGTTACTTCGGAAACAGTTTCTACCTCTTGTGGTTTCTCAAATTCAACTGTGATGGATTCTTTGTGAACTTCAGTTTCTTCAACTGTAGACTGCTTGATATCAAATTCAATAGTTTCTTGGTATGTTGCAGTATCAATTTCCTCCACAGTTTCTTCCACTTCTTGAGGCTTTTCTTTCTCTACAGTTATAGTTTCTTTGTAATCCTCAATTATTTCTTCAGTGGGCTGGTCAATTTCCACTTCCACTGTTTCTTTGAGAACAGGAGCTTCAACTTCTTCCTGAACTTCTTCAACTTCTTGAGGTTTCTCAAAGTCTACAACTATAACATCTCTTTCTTCTTCAACAATTTCTTCTTTGGGTTGTTCAGTCTCAACCTCTTCAGTTTCTTCAGTGGAAGTTATTTCTGTTACTTCGGTAACAGTTTCTACCTCTTGTGGTTTCTCAAATTCAACTGTGATGGATTCTTTGTGAACTTCAGTTTCTTCAACTGTAGACTGCTTGATATCAAATTCAATAGTTTCTTGGTATGTTGCAGTATCAATTTCCTCCACAGTTTCTTCCACTTCTTGGGGCTTTTCTTTCTCTACAGTTATAGTTTCTTTGTAAACCTCAATTATTTCTTCAGTGGGCTGGTCAATTTCCACTTCCACTGTTTCTTTGAGAACAGGAGCTTCAACTTCTTCCTGAACTTCTTCAACTTCTTGAGGTTTCTCAAAGTCTACAACTATAACATCTCTTTCTTGTTCAACAATTTCTTCTTTGGGTTGTTCAGTCTCAACCTCTTCAGTTTCTTCAGTGGAAGTTATTTCTGTTACTTCAGTAACAGTTTCTACCTCTTGTGGTTTCTCAAATTCAACTGTGACGGATTCTTCGTGAACTTCAGTTTCTTCAACTGTAGACTGCTTGATATCAAATTCAATAGTTTCTTGGTATGTTGCAGTATCAATTTCCTCCACAGTTTCTTCCACTTCTTGAGGCTTTTCTTTCTCTACAGTTATAGTTTCTTTGTAAACCTCAATTATTTCTTCAGTGGGCTGGTCAATTTCCACTTCCACTGTTTCTTTGAGAACAGGAGCTTCAACTTCTTCCTGAACTTCTTCAACTTCTTGAGGTTTCTCAAAGTCTACAACTATAACATCTCTTTCTTCTTCAACAATTTCTTCTTTGGGTTGTTCAGTCTCAACCTCTTCATTTTCTTCAGTGTAAGTTATTTCTGTTACTTCAGTAACAGTTTCTACCTCTTGTGGTTTCTCAAATTCAACTGTGATGGATTCTTCGTGAACTTCAGTTTCTTCAACTGTAGACTGCTTGATATCAAATTCAATAGTTTCTTGGTATGTTGCAGTATCAATTTCCTCCACAGTTTCTTCCACTTCTTGAGGCTTTTCTTTCTCTACAGTTATAGTTTCTTTGTAAACCCCAATTATTTCTTCAGTGGGCTGGTCAATTTCCACTTCCACTGTTTCTTTGAGAACAGGAGCTTCAACTTCTTCCTGAACTTCTTCAACTTCTTGAGGTTTCTCAAAGTCTACAACTATAACATCTCTTTCTTCTTCAACAATTTCTTCTTTGGGTTGTTCAGCCTCAACCTCTTCAGTTTCTTCAGTGGAAGTTATTTCTGTTACTTCCGTAACAGTTTCTACCTCTTGTGGTTTCTCAAATTCAACTGTGATGGATTCTTCATGTACTTCAGTTTCTTTAACTGTAGACTGCTTGATATCAAATTCAATAGTTTCTTGGTATGTTGCAGTATCAATTTCCTCCACAGTTTCTTCCACTTCTTGAGGCTTTTCTTTCTCTACAGTTATAGTTTCTTTGTAATCCTCAATTATTTCTTCAGTGGGCTGGTCAATTTCCACTTCCACTGTTTCTTTGAGAACAGGAGCTTCAACTTCTTCCTGAACTTCTTCAACTTCTTGAGGTTTCTCAAAGTCTACAACTATAACATCTCTTTCTTCTTCAACAATTTCTTCTTTGGGTTGTTCAGTCTCAACCTCTTCAGTTTCTTCAGTGGAAGTTATTTCTGTTACTTCAGTAACAGTTTCTACCTCTTGCGGTTTCTCAAATTCAACTGTGATGGATTCTTCGTGAACTTCAGTTTCTTCAACTGTAGACTGCTTGATATCAAATTCAATAGTTTCTTGATATGTTGCAGTATCAATTTCCTCCACAGTTTCTTCCACTTCTTGAGGCTTTTCTTTCTCTACAGTTATAGTTTCTTTGTAATCCTCAATTATTTCTTCAGTGGGCTGGTCAATTTCCACTTCCACTGTTTCTTTGAGAACAGGAGCTTCAACTTCTTCCTGAACTTCTTCAACTTCTTGAGGTTTCTCAAAGTCTACAACTATAACATCTCTTTCTTCTTCAACAATTTCTTCTTTGGGTTGTTCAGCCTCAACCTCTTCAGTTTCTTCAGTGGAAGTTATTTCTGTTACTTCGGTAACAGTTTCTACCTCTTGTGGTTTCTCAAATTCAACTGTGATGGATTCTTTGTGAACTTCAGTTTCTTCAACTGTAGACTGCTTGATATCAAATTCAATAGTTTCTTGGTATGTTGCAGTATCAATTTCCTCCACAGTTTCTTCCACTTCTTGAGGCTTTTCTTTCTCTACAGTTATAGTTTCTTTGTAAACCTCAATTATTTCTTCAGTGGGCTGGTCAATTTCCACTTCCACTGTTTCTTTCAGAACAGGAGCTTCAACTTCTTCCTGAACTTCTTCAACTTCTTGAGGTTTCTCAAAGTCTACAACTATAACATCTCTTTCTTCTTCAACTATTTCTTCTTTGGGTTGTTCAGTCTCAACCTCTTCAGTTTCTTCTGTGGAAGTTATTTCTGTTACTTCGGTAACAGTTTCTACCTCTTGTGGTTTCTCAAATTCAACTGTGATGGATTCTTTGTGAACTTCAGTTTCTTCAACTGTAGACTGCTTGATATCAAATTCAATAGTTTCTTGGTATGTTGCAGTATCAATTTCCTCCACAGTTTCTTCCACTTCTTGAGGCTTTTCTTTCTCTACAGTTATAGTTTCTTTGTAAACCTCAATTATTTCTTCAGTGGGCTGGTCAATTTCCACTTCCACTGTTTCTTTCAGAACAGGAGCTTCAACTTCTTCCTGAACTTCTTCAACTTCTTGAGGTTTCTCAAAGTCTACAACTATAACATCTCTTTCTTCTTCAACAATTTCTTCTTTGGGTTGTTCAGTCTCAACCTCTTCAGTTTCTTCAGTGGAAGTTATTTCTGTTACTTCGGTAACAGTTTCTACCTCTTGAGGTTTCTCAAATTCAACTGTGATGGATTCTTTGTGAACTTCAGTTTCTTCAACTGTAGACTGCTTGATATCAAATTCAATAGTTTCTTGGTATGTTGCAGTATCAATTTCCTCCACAGTTTCTTCCACTTCTTGAGGCTTTTCTTTCTCTACAGTTACAGTTTCTTTGTAAACCTCAATTATTTCTTCAGTGGGCTGGTCAATTTCCACTTCCACTGTTTCTTTCAGAACAGGAGCTTCAACTTCTTCCTGAACTTCTTCAACTTCTTGAGGTTTCTCAAAGTCTACAACTATAACATCTCTTTCTTCTTTAACAATTTCTTCTTTGGGTTGTTCAGTCTCAACCTCTTCAGTTTCTTCAGTGGAAGTTATTTCTGTTACTTCGGTAACAGTTTCTACCTCTTGAGGTTTCTCAAATTCAACTGTGATGGATTCTTTGTGAACTTCAGTTTCTTCAACTGTAGACTGCTTGATATCAAATTCAATAGTTTCTTGGTATGTTGCAGTATCAATTTCCTCCACAGTTTCTTCCACTTCTTGAGGCTTTTCTTTCTCTACAGTTGTAGTTTCTTTGTAAACCTCAATTATTTCTTCAGTGGGCTGGTCAATTTCCACTTCCACTGTTTCTTTCAGAACAGGAGCTTCAACTTCTTCCTGAACTTCTTCAACTTCTTGAGGTTTCTCAAAGTCTACAACTATATCATCTTTTTCTTCTTCAACAATTTCTTCTTTGGGTTGTTCAGTCTCAACCTCTTCAGTTTCTTCAGTGGAAGTTATTTCTGTTACTTCGGTAACAGTTTCTACATCTTGAGGTTTCTCAAATTCAACTGTGATGGATTCTTTGTGAACTTCAGTTTCTTCAACTGTAGACTGCTTGATATCAAATTCAATAGTTTCTTGGTATGTTGCAGTATCAATTTCCTCCACAGTTTCTTCCACTTCTTGAGGCTTTTCTTTCTCTACAGTTATAGTTTCTTTGTAAACCTCAATTATTTCTTCAGTGGGCTGGTCAATTTCCACTTCCACTGTTTCTTTCAGAACAGGAGCTTCAACTTCTTCCTGAACTTCTTCAACTTCTTGAGGTTTCTCAAAGTCTACAACTATAACATCTCTTTCTTCTTCAACAATTTCTTCTTTGGGTTGTTCAGTCTCAACCTCTTCAGTTTCTTCAGTGGAAGTTATTTCTGTTACTTCGGTAACAGTTTCTACCTCTTGAGGTTTCTCAAATTCAACTGTGATGGATTCTTTGTGAACTTCAGTTTCTTCAACTGTAGACTGCTTGATATCAAATTCAATAGTTTCTTGGTATGTTGCAGTATCAATTTCCTCCACAGTTTCTTCCACTTCTTGAGGCTTTTCTTTCTCTACAGTTATAGTTTCTTTGTAAACCTCAATTATTTCTTCAGTGGGCTGGTCAATTTCCACTTCCACTGTTTCTTTCAGAACAGGAGCTTCAACTTCTTCCTGAACTTCTTCAACTTCTTGAGGTTTCTCAAAGTCTACAACTATATCATCTTTTTCTTCTTCAACAATTTCTTCTTTGGGTTGTTCAGTCTCAACCTCTTCAGTTTCTTCAGTGGAAGTTATTTCTGTTACTTCGGTAACAGTTTCTACCTCTTGAGGTTTCTCAAATTCAACTGTGATGGATTCTTTGTGAACTTCAGTTTCTTCAACTGTAGACTGCTTGATATCAAATTCAATAGTTTCTTGGTATGTTGCAGTATCAATTTCCTCCACAGTTTCTTCCACTTCTTGAGGCTTTTCTTTCTCTACAGTTATAGTTTCTTTGTAAACCTCAATTATTTCTTCAGTGGGCTGGTCAATTTCCACTTCCACTGTTTCTTTCAGAACAGGAGCTTCAACTTCTTCCTGAACTTCTTCAACTTCTTGAGGTTTCTCAAAGTCTACAACTATAACATCTCTTTCTTCTTCAACAATTTCTTCTTTGGGTTGTTCAGTCTCAACCTCTTCAGTTTCTTCAGTGGAAGTTATTTCTGTTACTTCGGTAACAGTTTCTACCTCTTGTGGTTTCTCAAATTCAACTGTGATGGATTCTTTGTGAACTTCAGTTTCTTCAACTGTAGACTGCTTGATATCAAATTCAATAGTTTCTTGGTAAGTTGCAGTATCAATTTCCTCCACAGTTTCTTCCACTTCTTGTGGCTTTTCTTTCTCTACAGTAATAGTTTCTTTGTAAACCTCAATTATTTCTTCAGTGGGCTGGTCAATTTCCACTTCCACTGTTTCTTTGAGAACAGGAGCTTCAACTTCTTCCTGAACTTCTTCAACTTCTTGAGGTTTCTCAAAGTCTACAACTATAACATCTCTTTCTTCTTCAACAATTTCTTCTTTGGGTTGTTCAGCCTCAACCTCTTCAGTTTCTTCAGTGGAAGTTATTTCTGTTACTTCGGAAACAGTTTCTACCTCTTGTGGTTTCTCAAATTCAACTGTGATGGATTCTTTGTGAACTTCAGTTTCTTCAACTGTAGACTGCTTGATATCAAATTCAATAGTTTCTTGGTAAGTTGCAGTATCAATTTCCTCCACAGTTTCTTCCACTTCTTGAGGCTTTTCTTTCTCTACAGTTATAGTTTCTTTGTAAACCCCAATTATTTCTTCAGTGGGCTGGTCAATTTCCACTTCCACTGTTTCTTTGAGAACAGGAGCTTCAACTTCTTCCTGAACTTCTTCAACTTCTTGAGGTTTCTCAAAGTCTACAACTATAACATCTCTTTCTTCTTCAACAATTTCTTCTTTGGGTTGTTCAGCCTCAACCTCTTCAGTTTCTTCAGTGGAAGTTATTTCTGTTACTTCGGTAACAGTTTCTACCTCTTGTGGTTTCTCAAATTCAACTGTGATGGATTCTTTGTGAACTTCAGTTTCTTCAACTGTAGACTGCTTGATATCAAATTCAATAGTTTCTTGGTATGTTGCAGTATCAATTTCCTCCACAGTTTCTTCCACTTCTTGAGGCTTTTCTTTCTCTACAGTTATAGTTTCTTTGTAAACCTCAATTATTTCTTCAGTGGGCTGGTCAATTTCCACTTCCACTGTTTCTTTCAGAACAGGAGCTTCAACTTCTTCCTGAACTTCTTCAACTTCTTGAGGTTTCTCAAAGTCTACAACTATAACATCTCTTTCTTCTTCAACAATTTCTTCTTTGGGTTGTTCAGTCTCAACCTCTTCAGTTTCTTCAGTGGAAGTTATTTCTGTTACTTCGGTAACAGTTTCTACCTCTTGAGGTTTCTCAAATTCAACTGTGATGGATTCTTTGTGAACTTCAGTTTCTTCAACTGTAGACTGCTTGATATCAAATTCAATAGTTTCTTGGTATGTTGCAGTATCAATTTCCTCCACAGTTTCTTCCACTTCTTGAGGCTTTTCTTTCTCTACAGTTATAGTTTCTTTGTAAACCTCAATTATTTCTTCAGTGGGCTGGTCAATTTCCACTTCCACTGTTTCTTTCAGAACAGGAGCTTCAACTTCTTCCTGAACTTCTTCAACTTCTTGAGGTTTCTCAAAGTCTACAACTATAACATCTCTTTCTTCTTCAACAATTTCTTCTTTGGGTTGTTCAGTCTCAACCTCTTCAGTTTCTTCAGTGGAAGTTATTTCTGTTACTTCGGTAACAGTTTCTACCTCTTGTGGTTTCTCAAATTCAACTGTGATGGATTCTTTGTGAACTTCAGTTTCTTCAACTGTAGACTGCTTGATATCAAATTCAATAGTTTCTTGGTATGTTGCAGTATCAATTTCCTCCACAGTTTCTTCCACTTCTTGAGGCTTTTCTTTCTCTACAGTTATAGTTTCTTTGTAAACCTCAATTATTTCTTCAGTGGGTTGGTCAATTTCCACTTCCACTGTTTCTTTCAGAACAGTAGCTTCAACTTCTTCCTGAACTTCTTCAACTTCTTGAGGTTTCTCAAAGTCTACAACTATAACATCTCTTTCTTCTTCAACAATTTCTTCTTTGGGTTGTTCAGCCTCAACCTCTTCAGTTTCTTCAGTGGAAGTTATTTCTGTTACTTCGGTAACAGTTTCTACCTCTTGTGGTTTCTCAAATTCAACTGTGATGGATTCTTTGTGAACTTCAGTTTCTTCAACTGTAGACTGCTTGATATCAAATTCAATAGTTTCTTGGTAAGTTGCAGTATCAATTTCCTCCACAGTTTCTTCCACTTCTTGTGGCTTTTCTTTCTCTACAGTAATAGTTTCTTTGTAAACCTCAATTATTTCTTCAGTGGGCTGGTCAATTTCCACTTCCACTGTTTCTTTGAGAACAGGAGCTTCAACTTCTTCCTGAACTTCTTCAACTTCTTGAGGTTTCTCAAAGTCTACAACTATAACATCTCTTTCTTCTTCAACAATTTCTTCTTTGGGTTGTTCAGCCTCAACCTCTTCAGTTTCTTCAGTGGAAGTTATTTCTGTTACTTCGGAAACAGTTTCTACCTCTTGTGGTTTCTCAAATTCAACTGTGATGGATTCTTTGTGAACTTCAGTTTCTTCAACTGTAGACTGCTTGATATCAAATTCAATAGTTTCTTGGTAAGTTGCAGTATCAATTTCCTCCACAGTTTCTTCCACTTCTTGAGGCTTTTCTTTCTCTACAGTTATAGTTTCTTTGTAAACCTCAATTATTTCTTCAGTGGGTTGGTCAATTTCCACTTCCACTGTTTCTTTCAGAACAGGTGCTTCAATCTCTTCTTCAACTTCTTGTGGTTTCTCAACAACTATAACTTCTCTTTCTTCTTCAACAATTTCTTCTTTGGGTTGTTTAGTCTCAACCTCTTCAGTTTCTTCAGTGGAAGTTATTTCTGTTACTTTGGTAACAGTTTCTACCTCTTGTGGTTTCTCAAATTCAACTGTGATGGATTCTTTGTGAACTTCAGTTTCTTCAACTGTAGACTGCTTGATATCAAATTCAATAGTTTCTTGATATGTTGCAGTATCAATTTCCTCCACAGTTTCTTCCACTTCTTGAGGCTTTTCTTTCTCTACAGTTATAGTTTCTTTGTAAACCTCAATTATTTCTTCAGTGGGCTGGTCAATTTCCACTTCCACTGTTTCTTTCAGAACAGGAGCTTCAACTTCTTCCTGAACTTCTTCAACTTCTTGAGGTTTCTCAAAGTCTACAACTATAACATCTCTTTCTTCTTCAACAATTTCTTCTTTGGGTTGTTCAGCCTCAACCTCTTCAGTTTCTTCAGTGGAAGTTATTTCTGTTACTTCGGAAACAGTTTCTACCTCTTGTGGTTTCTCAAATTCAACTGTGATGGATTCTTTGTGAACTTCAGTTTCTTCAACTGTAGACTGCTTGATATCAAATTCAATAGTTTCTTGGTAAGTTGCAGTATCAATTTCCTCCACAGTTTCTTCCACTTCTTGAGGCTTTTCTTTCTCTACAGTTATAGTTTCTTTGTAAACCTCAATTATTTCTTCAGTGGGCTGGTCAATTTCCACTTCCACTGTTTCTTTCAGAACAGGAGCTTCAACTTCTTCCTGAACTTCTTCAACTTCTTGAGGTTTCTCAAAGTCTACAACTATAACATCTCTTTCTTCTTCAACAATTTCTTCTTTGGGTTGTTCAGTCTCAACCTCTTCAGTTTCTTCAGTGGAAGTTATTTCTGTTACTTCGGTAACAGTTTCTACCTCTTGTGGTTTCTCAAATTCAACTGTGATGGATTCTTTGTGAACTTCAGTTTCTTCAACTGTAGACTGCTTGATATCAAATTCAATAGTTTCTTGGTATGTTGCAGTATCAATTTCCTCCACAGTTTCTTCCACTTCTTGAGGCTTTTCTTTCTCTACAGTTATAGTTTCTTTGTAAACCTCAATTATTTCTTCAGTGGGCTGGTCAATTTCCACTTCCACTGTTTCTTTCAGAAAAGGAGCTTCAACTTCTTCCTGAACTTCTTCAACTTCTTGAGGTTTCTCAAAGTCTACAACTATAACATCTCTTTCTTCTTCAACAATTTCTTCTTTGGGGTGTTCAGTCTCAACCTCTTCAGTTTCTTCAGTGGAAGTTATTTCTGTTACTTTGGTAACAGTTTCTACCTCTTGTGGTTTCTCAAATTCAACTGTGATGGATTCTTTGTGAACTTCAGTTTCTTCAACTGTAGACTGCTTGATATCAAATTCAATAGTTTCTTGATATGTTGCAGTATCAATTTCCTCCACAGTTTCTTCCACTTCTTGAGGCTTTTCTTTCTCTACAGTTATAGTTTCTTTGTGTAGCTCAATATTTTCAAGCTCTTCAGATTTCTTTATATCAACTGTAATAGATTCCTTGTGAATTTCAGTTGTTTGAACAGATGTCTGTATGTGTTCCAGTTGAATGGTCTCTTGATAAGATGTATCTGTTTTCTCAATAGATGTTTCCTGCTCTTCTGTTACTTTAGTTTTTGCTAACATAGAAAAATTTTAAAAGGGGAAAAATTTTAATTTAAATAGGCATAGATACTTTTTATTTATTTATTTTTTTACTTTTCTTTCAAAAAATTATAGACTTAATTAAAAACAAGAAATATAATCACATTATGATTTACTTTTACAGTTTTCTAAGATAATTAAATTCATGCTGAGCATACCATGCAATACTGTCAAACTAGTGTAAATCAGTACTCTTTTAAAGAATTACTGTTTTTAATTTTTTTTTATATGTAGTTTTTTCACAGTAATATATTTCAACCATAATTCTGTTACTTTCATAAAGTTTTAATAATTTAGATAAATACCATAGTTAAGTAAAAAATATTTGAAATAGACAAATATAACATATTGTTGTCAAACTCACTTTATAAATAGATAGTTAAGGTGTAAGTAAACAAGCGGAGTTTAAGCAATCAACTGAGTTAAGGTTTTAATAGAGCATAATATTACAGTTATGAGTTCAGAAAACAAGTTTAAGATGCTAAGATAGTGTTACACAGTATATATTTTTTTTTAAATATGGTATGGTATTACATACAAATAAATATAATATTCCACAAGTATGTCTAAAATATTATGATAGTGCATTTAAAAGAAGGCATAAAAAGTACTATAAAATTGGTTTCAAACGGTTTTCAAGGTTTTCTTGCAATTTTGAAGTATTTAAATAAAAAGATATTCAGAATCTATTTTGTCTACTCAGATTTTTACCCCAATTTTTCTCTAAAGTTTTACATAAAAATTAATTTTAGTAAAGTAATTGATAATAAAAAAAAAATACTTAATAAAGAGCAGATTTTTATTACAGTAGAATACTGCTAAGAAACAGACGCGCAAGTTGAAATAAAATCTTATTGAAGGGAGTATATGAGAGGCTTGAATTTCACAAAGGTTTTAGTTAAAACAAGCTGGTTATGCTTAGTCCAAATCTCTACAGGTGATTTCAAAGCTCTACATTAACAATTTATTACAAAAGACTAATATCTAAATTAGAGGGTAATTTTTTTCTCAATATCTAGTACACATTATATTTATTGTAATAATTCTATTCTATGGTATTATTTTAACTAAAATAATTTTAGGTAGCAAAGGACAAACATATATTGTGCTATCATTCTCTTCTTTTATTATTAATCACTATTTATATAGTATTTAAGTGGGCAATAGTTAATTTTGCTTAAAATGAAAACATAATGTTCTTCAATATTTGATGTTCAAAGCTTCAAAATTGTCTAATGGTTTCTGGATTACAATATTTAAAACACCTAACAGTAAATAACATGTAGATCTAATAATGGTCACACAAATTCTTTTTTTCTAATTTGTTCTTTTATATTTATTTCTCTTCTACAATTGTTTGCGTGGAAAAAAAAATTACCAACCTTAATTTTTAAATCATATTATTTTTAAAAAGTGAAAAAAAATCATAAGAAATGATGAGTTTTTTTTACAGGTACTTAATTTTATTTTTATACTAGAATGTGAATGGTAAAAGATATTTTGTTCTACTCAATTAAACAGCGCAGTACTATTACATAATATTGTAATTTGAAAAAAAAAACAGCACTATATATATGTGTCCATTTAAGTCTTAATTATAGTGAAGAAAAAGGTCAAACAAGTTTTTTATTTAAACAGGTAAATTGGAATAGAATAGTATCAAGCTAAATTTTCCATTTGGAAAGGTCAGAATGTGTTAATTCTTGTATGGTAAAGATATATTTGCATTCAGATGTATAGATTATGCTAATATAAAAAGATTTCTATACATTATACATGACCACAATCAACAGCATGTACACATAGATTTAAAAGTAGAAAAGGATAGAAAAAAATGTTATCATAAATTTAAAGTCTTAATTTTAGCATGCTCTTGATCATGTGGTCAGCTAGGGTCTTCTAAGGTTTAACAAATGGAAGCTATTGGGTTACACTATAAAAAGTATAGTTGGATAATGAATATACTGGAAAAAGAAAGAGAGGTTAACTCTTATTAAATAATGGATAACTGGGTTAGGGGTTAAAGAACCATTAACACCAACAATGTCAAAGAGTTTGACTGAACGTCTGGACAAGAATAAATGGGAGCAATAAAAATATATTTAATTCACCTTTTCTCAAGTGTCTGTCAGTTTTATTAAAAAATGTGAAAAACAAAATTTTCAACGGCGGTGATTAGATTCTGCCGAATATATTAGAATCGCAGCTGTTTGAAGCATACAACATCAACATTCACGGTGGTAAGCACATCTAAAAATATTGCAGCTTTTAATGCCAAAAGCCTAGTAAATATCGGTAAAATGATAAATACTTATTATAGAGTCATGGAAATAAAGAAATGTTTTAATGCACTACAGGTAAGTAATATATGCAAACAGCTGATTTCTCTAGACTTGACATGATTCAGCTGGTAACATAATCATGTATAAAGAAATATAAATTGATAAATACGTTTCTTAAAGCACACTTCATTCTATGCACAGTAAACACAGAGTAAAACAAAATAATAAAATTAAAAGAAAATATACACTCTTTAGTAAAAATTTCAAAAGTAAATTTTTAAAAAGCTATTAAGTTACTCTGCATTTTTCATTTTTTTAAAAATTAGAACACATATACACATAAAAATATAAATTTGTGAATTCATAAGATTTTTGTGCAATGAAATTATCAAACAAGGCGATAAATGCACTAAGAATTATACTAAGCTATATGAAATGGAATGAAGATATAATCCAATATAAAGATTGCAAAGCAATTCTTAATAATGAACCAAGACGAGAGAAGATGTAGTTAACGATGGAAATTTGAAATATGTATACTCACATGTAACATTTATGTAACAACTGCTGATACACTTGCCAACATCATTGGTTAGTTCAACTTTGTATTCACCTTCATCATCAGAGTATACCTCTGTTACAGTCAAAGTAGAGCGGTTGGACTCTGTGATAATGGTAAGATCATCAGCAGGAATAATTTCTTCATCATCAACAAACCAGACAACCTTTGGAACAGGGTAACCAGCAAAGACTACTTCTAACACCATAGAAGTATTCTCCATGATAGTAATGTCCGACAGTGTTGTAATAAACCTAGGAGCTTCAGGCTGTGGCTCTTCACTTTTTGGCTTTATAATGGAATAGAAAATACATTTGTTTTTAATTTTTTTTTAAATAATATTTTAAAGAAATCTAATTTAAAAAAAAAAAAACAGCCAAGGAATTACAATAAAAATATCTCACATAAAAATGAAATCATGCAGAATACAACTACCTCTTCAGGAAGCTCTTCTGGTTGCTCCTCTTCAACTTTAGGAGTTATTTCTGGAGTTATAAATTCTTCCTTAGGTTGCAGTTCTCTGACATCAGCAATGGCTTTCTTTACCAACTCTTCTGCAAATTCCTCCACATGAACAGTTGCTAAACCACTATCAACATGATCGATGTCTACAACTTGATACTGTTCACATGTTTCCTCAGCACTTTCTGTAACTGATTCATCTGGTTTAGCAATCTGCACACTTTCAAATGAAGAGTCAATACTTTTTTCAGAAACAACTTCTAAAGTTGAAGTGATGACATCAGAAACCTCAGGTTGGGAAATAAATTCTTCAATGATCTCTGTTTTATAAGATCCTGGTTGTTCTTCTGAAGGCTTCTCAAATTCCACAGATATTTCTGATGGTTGGACATCTTCTGTTTGTGCCTCAGTCACATCAGATATCTCAGGTTGTGAAATGAGCTCTTCAACTGCCTCAACTTTGTATGAATCTGGTTGTTCTTCTGATGGCTTATCAAATTCAACAGTTATTTCTGATGGTTGGACATCTTCTGTTTGTGCCTCAGTCACATCGGATATCTCAGGTTGTGAAATGAGCTCTTCAACTGCCTCAACTTTGTATGAATCTGGTTGTTCTTCAGAAGGCTTCTCAAATTCTACAGTTATTTCTGATGGTTGGACATCTTCTGTTTGTGCCTCAGTCACATCAGATATCTCAGGTTGTGAAATGAGCTCTTCAACTGCCTCAACTTTGTAAGAACCTGGTTGTTCTTCAGAAGGCTTCTCAAATTCTACAGTTATTTCTGATGGTTGGACATCTTCTGTTTGTGCCTCAGTCACATCAGATATCTCAGGTTGTGAAATGAGCTCTTCAACTGCCTCAACTTTGTATGAACCTGGTTGTTCTTCAGAAGGCTTCTCAAATTCTACAGTTATTTCTAATGGTTGGACATCTTCTGTTTGTGCCTCAGTCACATCAGATATCTCAGGTTGTGAAATGAGCTCTTCAACTGCCTCAACTTTGTATGAACCTGGTTGCTCTTCAGAAGGCTTCTCAAATTCTACAGTTATTTCTGATGGTTGGACATCTTCTGTTTGTGCCTCAGTCACATCAGATATCTCAGGTTGTGAAATGAGCTCTTCAACAACCTCAACTTTGTATGAATCTGGTTGTTCTTCAGAAGGCTTCTCAAATTCTACAGTTATTTCTGATGGTTGGACATCTTCTGTTTGTGCCTCAGTCACATCAGATATCTCAGGTTGTGAAATGAGCTCTTCAACAACCTCAACTTTGTATGAATCTGGTTGTTCTTCTGAAGGCTTCTCAAATTCTACAGTTATTTCTGATGGTTGGACATCTTCTGTTTGTGCCTCAGTCACATCAGATATCTCAGGTTGTGAAATGAGCTCTTCAACTGCCTCAACTTTGTATGAACCTGATTGCTCTTCTGAAAGCTTCTCAAATTCAACAGTTATTTCTGATGGTTGGACATCTTCTGTTTGTGCCTCAGTCACATCAGATATCTCAGGTTGTGAAATGAGCTCTTCAACTGCCTCAACTTTGTATGAATCTGGTTGTTCTTCAGAAGGCTTCTCAAATTCTACAGTTATTTCTGATGGTTGGACATCTTCTGTTTGTGCCTCAGTCACATCAGATATCTCAGGTTGTGAAATGAGCTCTTCAACTGCCTCAACTTTGTATGAACCTGGTTGTTCTTCTGAAGGCTTCTCAAATTCTACACTTATTTCTGATGGTTGGACATCTTCTGTTTGTGCCTCAGTCACATCAGATATCTCAGGTTGTGAAATGAGCTCTTCAACAACCTCAACTTTGTATGAATCTGGTTGTTCTTCTGAAGGCTTCTCAAATTCCACAGTTATTTCTGATGGTTGGACATCTTCTGTTTGTGCCTCAGTCACATCAGATATCTCAGGTTGTGAAATGAGCTCTTCAACTGCCTCAACTTTGTAAGAATCTGGTTGTTCTTCAGAAGGTTTCTCAAATTCTACAGTTATTTCTGATGGTTGGACATCTTCTGTTTGTTCTTCAGTCACATCAGATATCTCAGGTTGTGAAATGAGCTCTTCAACAACCTCAACTTTGTATGAATCTGGTTGTTCTTCTGAAAGCTTCTCAAATTCAACAGTTATTTCTGATGGTTGGACATCTTCTGTTTGTTCTTCAGTCACATCAGATATCTCAGGTTGTGAAATGAGCTCTTCAACAACCTCAACTTTGTATGAATCTGGTTGTTCTTCAGAAGGCTTCTCAAATTCTACAGTTATTTCTGATGGTTGGACATCTTCTGTTTGTGCCTCAGTCACATCAGATATCTCAGGTTGTGAAATGAGCTCTTCAACAACCTCAACTTTGTATGAATCTGGTTGTTCTTCTGAAGGCTTCTCAAATTCTACAGTTATTTCTGATGGTTGGACATCTTCTGTTTGTGCCTCAGTCACATCAGATATCTCAGGTTGTGAAATGAGCTCTTCAACTGCCTCAACTTTGTATGAACCTGGTTGTTCTTCAGAAGGCTTCTCAAATTCTACAGTTATTTCTGATGGTTGGACATCTTCTGTTTGTTCTTCAGTCACATCAGATATCTCAGGTTGTGAAATGAGCTCTTCAACAACCTCAACTTTGTATGAACCTGGTTGCTCTTCTGAAGGCTTCTCAAATTCTACAGTTATTTCTGATGGTTGGACATCTTCTGTTTGTGCCTCAGTCACATCAGATATCTCAGGTTGTGAAATGAGCTCTTCAACTGCCTCAACTTTGTATGAACCTGGTTGTTCTTCAGAAGGCTTCTCAAATTCTACAGTTATTTCTGATGGTTGGACATCTTCTGTTTGTGCCTCAGTCACATCAGATATCTCAGGTTGTGAAATGAGCTCTTCAACAACCTCAACTTTGTATGAATCTGGTTGTTCTTCTGAAGGCTTCTCAAATTCCACAGTTATTTCTGATGGTTGGACATCTTCTGTTTGTGCCTCAGTCACATCAGATATCTCAGGTTGTGAAATGAGCTCTTCAACTGCCTCAACTTTGTATGAACCTGGTTGTTCTTCTGAAGGCTTCTCAAATTCTACAGTTATTTCTGATGGTTGGACATCTTCTGTTTGTGCCTCAGTCACATCAGATATCTCAGGTTGTGAAATGAGCTCTTCAACTGCCTCAACTTTGTATGAATCTGGTTGCTCTTCTGAAAGCTTCTCAAATTCTACAGTTATTTCTGATGGTTGGACATCTTCTGTTTGTGCCTCAGTCACATCAGATATCTCAGGTTGTGAAATGAGCTCTTCAACTGCCTCAACTTTGTATGAACCTGGTTGTTCTTCTGAAGGCTTCTCAAATTCTACAGTTATTTCTGATGGTTGGACATCTTCTGTTTGTGCCTCAGTCACATCAGATATCTCAGGTTGTGAAATGAGCTCTTCAACTGCCTCAACTTTGTATGAACCTGATTGCTCTTCTGAAAGCTTCTCAAATTCAACAGTTATTTCTGATGGTTGGACATCTTCTGTTTGTGCCTCAGTCACATCAGATATCTCAGGTTGTGAAATGAGCTCTTCAACAACCTCAACTTTGTATGAACCTGGTTGTTCTTCTGAAGGCTTCTCAAATTCTACACTTATTTCTGATGGTTGGACATCTTCTGTTTGTGCCTCAGTCACATCAGATATCTCAGGTTGTGAAATGAGCTCTTCAACTGCTTCAACTTTGTATGAATCTGGTTGTTCTTCAGAAGGCTTCTCAAATTCTACAGTTATTTCTGATGGTTGGACATCTTCTGTTTGTGCCTCAGTCACATCAGATATCTCAGGTTGTGAAATGAGCTCTTCAACAACCTCAACTTTGTATGAACCTGGTTGCTCTTCTGAAGGCTTCTCAAATTCCACAGTTATTTCTGATGGTTGGACATCTTCTGTTTGTGCCTCAGTCACATCAGATATCTCAGGTTGTGAAATGAGCTCTTCAACTGCCTCAACTTTGTAAGAATCTGGTTGCTCTTCAGAAGGCTTCTCAAATTCAACAGTTATTTCTGATGGTTGGACATCTTCTGTTTGTGCCTCAGTCACATCAGATATCTCAGGTTGTGAAATGAGCTCTTCAACTGCCTCAACTTTGTATGAATCTGGTTGCTCTTCAGAAGGCTTCTCAAATTCAACAGTTATTTCTGATGGTTGGACATCTTCTGTTTGTGCCTCAGTCACATCAGATATCTCAGGTTGTGAAATGAGCTCTTCAACAAACTCAACTTTGTATGAACCTGGTTGCTCTTCTGAAGGCTTCTCAAATTCTACAGTTATTTCTGATGGTTGGACATCTTCTGTTTGTGCCTCAGTCACATCAGATATCTCAGGTTGTGAAATGAGCTCTTCAACTGCCTCAACTTTGTATGAATCTGGTTGTTCTTCAGAAGGCTTCTCAAATTCCACAGTTATTTCTGATGGTTGGACATCTTCTGTTTGTGCCTCAGTCACATCAGATATTTCAGGTTGTGAAATGAGCTCTTCAACTGCCTCAACTTTGTATGAATCTGGTTGCTCTTCAGAAGGCTTCTCAAATTCTACAGTTATTTCTGATGGTTGGACATCTTCTGTTTGTGCCTCAGTCACATCAGATATCTCAGGTTGTGAAATGAGCTCTTCAACTGCCTCAACTTTGTATGAACCTGGTTGTTCTTCAGAAGGCTTCTCAAATTCAACAGTTATTTCTGATGGTTGGACATCTTCTGTTTGTTCTTCAGTCACATCAGTGACTTCAGGTTGAGAAATTTGTTCTTCAAGAGCTTCAGCCTGAAATTCAGTTTCCTCAACTGTAGTCTCCTCTTCGCTTGGAACAGACTGCTGCGATACTATGACTGATTCTGAAACTTCTGCAGTAATCTCTGTGATGTGTTCTTCCTCTTCTGGTTGTTCAGCTTCTACGTCAGCTACAGCATATGTTTCAAAAGTGTCTTCTTTTGGAACCTGTTCCTCATGGTCTGTTAGCTCAGAAAATTTTTCTTGAAGTTTTTGCACTTCTTCAACAAATTCCTTTGTGTGTGATATTGTTTCTGTGTCTGAATCAGCGGGTGTTGGTTTAGGAGAAGAAGGCTCCAATGAGGACATCATTGAGTCTGAAGCTTCCTCTGTATCTGCCATATATTCATAAGCTGGGGAAAAACACATCATATCAAAGTTTGATCAACTTGAACCAACTAAAAAGTAAATCGATTTTTAAATTAATATCAGTTTTTAAAAACTCTTTTAAAATAATTAAAAATATTTTATTTTCTCTAAATTAAATTTTAGGAAAAACAGATGGCTTTAAATTAACATGATCCTATGGAAAATTAAATCCCTATAATTAAACACATTTAAAAACAATTAAAGATAAATATAATACAAACTTGTATACTATCTGTTTGCTTATATTGTAAAAATTAGGTTGACATATTTAACATATACTCACACTCAACTTCAAGGAAAGCTCTAGTAACTGCTTCCCCGTATGGGTTAATGGCTATACACTTGTATTCCCCAGCATCTTGAGGGAAAACTTCAGCAATGAGAAGAGTGCATGCTCCACTTTCTATGTCGTAAGTCAAATTGAAATCTTGATTTTCTGTGATGATCTTGTCATCATGATACCATGAGATTTCTGGCATTGGTTCCCCTATGACCTATTGTTTAAATGTTTTACAAAAGTTTCATTATTCATAATAAATTGGGTTGTATTGCATTATAATATTGTTATGCAGACCTACTATATAATAATTTTTTTACAGATTGCTTTGTCATTTTCAAAGTCTTTAAAAATAAAGTTGGACTGTGCCTAAAATATTACCTCGCATCGGAATTTGACTTCTTCTCCATCCATAACTTTGAGTGACATAAGTCCCCAAGTAAATTCTGGAGCTCTACCATGCTCTTCAATTACGTGCATCATCTAATATGGATGGTTGAAATATAAACAGGTTGTTACATTAAAAAAGAAAAGTTGAACTTAGTGATTAAACAAATTTATAAAACTAGTATCAGTGATAGCCATACTTAAATGTAGTATCTAAACTTTCAGTTTTGCCTTAATTTAAATGGAATGCTTACTTAGTACCAAACCTGACCCTAAGGGTTAAAATATTATCTACAAAATGTAAAAATAGGTATAATTAACAGTATGAATGGGAGTAGTATTAATGTAGGTGCTGGAAAGCAGCACCGATTTATAAATTGAGTATTACCTCTTCTTCTGGTTTTTGTTCCTGAATCTGAAGTGTAATGGCCATCTCTTGCAGCTCTTGTGGCTTCCCTTGAATCTGAAAACTTAATTCCTCCCGGTGAGACTCAGTAACGTCTAATGTCTCTTCTCTAGACATGTCAACCTCAGACACAAAAGTGACAGATTCCATAGGTTGTTCCTCCTGAACCTCTATTTCTATCCTATCCTTTGGTTGCTCAGGCTGAAGTTGAATAGAAAACTGAACTTCTTCTGGCTGTTTTGGTTTCCCTTTAATCTGGAATTCAATTTCTTCTTTATGAAGCTCCAGCACTTCTTCAGTTTCAGCAACTTTGATCTCCTCAGTTTCAGTCTCCATAACCAGTGGCTCAATATTTTCTGTCTCAGACATCTGGACCATGAAAGTCACTTCTTCAGAGCTTTCCTCAGTGGTCTGAGGTACCTGAGGCTTGTCAAAGTCTATAGTCAAACTTGCCACCTCAGTTATATTCTCCTCTATGGGTTTAACCTGTGATATCTCTTCAGGCGTAGGAAACTGTGTTTCAAGTGTTGTGATAGTTTCAGATTCTGATGCTGTGATTTGTTCTTCTGGAGATTCAGTTTCAAACATATCCTCTCTTTTCTCTTCAATGACAAATTCCACCTCAGACAAAACCCCAGGAACCTTTTCAGCTGCCTCAACAGGTGCTACAGTTAGGGTCTCTGCAGTTTCAATGATAGTTTCATCAATGGGCCTGTCCACTTCTTTAGGTTTCTCTTCAGTAATGACATCAACTTCAGATGGAACTTGAATCACCATTTCTATTTCTTCAGTTTCAGTTGCTGGTATAGTTTGGGATGGCTGCTCAAATTCAATCACCATTTCAATCTTGCCAACTTCTTCAGATGTTTCTTTAGCAGCTAGAGTATCAACTTCGGTAGGAACCAGGCTGATTTCCAAGTTCTCCATCTGAGTTTCTACAATAGACTCAGCTGGTGCTGCTGGTTTATCAGATACGAGCTCAACTTCTTGTCCTATAGTTTTGTCTTCAGAAGATTCTTCCACTTTAGATGTTGTGATTGTCATTTCAATAGAAGCCTTCTCTGACTCAGTTACTTCTTCAAAGGGCTGTTTCACTTCTGTCTCCTCCACATCCATTTCTATTTCATCAGTGCTCTGTTTATCTTCAGATACTTCTACTTCTGAGGGTATTAATGTCAGATCTACAGTCTCCTTTTCAATTTCAATGACTTTTTCTGAAATTTCTGTCACTTCTGTTTCCTGAATTGGAATAGTGTCTTCAGGTTCAAGGCCAGAAACTGCAAATGTCAACTGGATTTCTTCCTTTTGAGGTTTACTAGGTTTGATTTCAATAACCTTGGTTGATTTTGTCAATGTTGTGCGAGTTTCAATAATCTGTTCCTCCGTAGGCCTGGGGGATTCAGAGCCCTTTACCTCAGGAATATCAATATCCACACGACTAACTTTACCAATAGAAATTTGTAGCTCTTGCTTCTGTGGTTCCCTCTGAAGAGTGGTTTCATGAATTTCAACTTCAATTCTTTGAGCAGCACTTCTAAAGGATTCAACATTTTCAGTTATCTGGGTTGTAGTTACCGAAGAAACAGGGATCTCAATTTCTTCAGGCTGTTGAGATATTTCTATAGTCTCAGTATGAGTCTCCTCAGGCAAAGAAGTGTCCACAATAGGAATAGTTTTAATCTCTTCTGTGATCATTCGTGTAGCTTCTGTATAGTGATCTAAGAACTCCTCAGTAGGCTGAACAGGCACTTTAATTCTGAGCTCCACTGGTATGAGTTCCTCGTCTTTTCTCAGAGAGATGGTAGTTGTATGAAGGCTTGAGGCACCTTCTGTTACAGTAGGCATTTCCTGCACAAATTCTTTAGTCACCTGAGTGTAGGTTGATGTTTCAGAGATGACAGTTGTGGATGTTGTAGTGGGTTGTGGAGCAATACCAATGTGTATTTCAAAGCTTTGAGGCTTTGGTTGAGGCTGTATTTGGGTTTGGTACTCAATTATTTCTTTAACTGTGGTCTCTTCGGGTCTTTCAAGCACTTCAATTGGAACATGATCTATTTCAATAGTTTCCTTGTGGATTTCATCTGTTACTATTGTTTCCTCACCTAAAAAAATTTTAAAGTAGATTTGGTAAAAAAATCTGACTAAATCTTAAGCTGAGTTTTTTTTTTTTAAATATTATTTTAGAGTAAATTAAAATGATTTCTAGGATTTTAAAAAATCTATTTTGAGATAAAAATGTATAATAATAAAATGTAACTTACTAATAACAGTCAATCTACAAGTTGTGATTGATTCTCCAAAGGCATTGACAGCCACACATGTGTATTCACCTTCATCTTCAGGGAAGACCTCAACAATAATTAGTGTACTCTCTCCACGTTCAACATCAATGGTTATTTGGAAATCTGTGCTTGGTTTTATGGGACTGCCGTCAAAGTACCAAGTTATTTTGGGAGAAGGAATACCAGTGAATCTTACTCTCAGTACAACTTTTTCTGTGTCCTTGACAGTAATTGGTTTGAGAAGCTCCGTGAACAGTGGTGCTTGTCCTTCAATGCCTTCCTCAGGCACTGTTGTCTCCTGTGGAGTTGGCTGAGGGGTTTCTTCAACAGGTTGAGATTCAGTAGGAGCTACTTCCTTTGTGAATGTCTCTTGTTCCTGAGGCATCTGATCAGGCTGAATTTCAATCTCCATACGCTGAGTAGCTGTAAAACACAATACAGTTAATTACTGCAGTTTGCATTTAATTAATTACACTTTTAAAGAAGGAAATAATTTTTTTAAGGAAAATTAATTTTTATTACGTTTATAAATTTGGAAAAGTCTAAGAAATATTTGAAACAACAACAATTTATTTATTATAGTAAAATTTGTCAATGAATATATCGCACACAATTATTTGCTTGCATTTTAAAATAATACTACTTACGAATAACAGTTAATGTTGTCTTGCACACTGTCTTGCCCAAAACATTTTCAGCCTCACAGATATATTCTCCAGAATCCTCAGGTTGAACATTCATTATTATCAACACATGAGTATTCTTCTCCTTCTTCAACTCTGTACGTTGAGTTGGGGTGATTAGAACCTCATTCTTGTACCATTTAATAGTGGCATCAGGGATGGCATTTACATCAACTTCAAGTCTAATGTGAAATTTTAAAAATTAGAAAATCCAAATTTAAAAAAAATACTTATAATAAAGATAAATTAGTTTAATATAACAGATACTAATTTTTTAATTATGATATCCTTTATTTAATACTGCAAATATTACTTCATTAATACAGACTAATTTAAAGTAATTCAATAAAAATATTATGCTAAAAGTTTAATAACTTACCTTACAGTTCCTCCTTCATTAACCTGCATTGATGGTATAAGAGGCTTAGTAAATCTAGGTGAAATTTCAAGAGAAGTCAAATGTTTCTCTTCTATTACTTTGACTTCGGTATCTTTATCTTCCTCAATCCTGAATGTGGTTGTAGTTGTAGTGATGGTCTCTGTAGTTGTAGTCTCTTCAGTAGTTGATATTTCTGACTCTTCAATTTCTAAAACAAAAGAAGAAACACGTTAAAATATGTAGCCCATTGTATTTTATGCTAAAAGTTTAAATTAAACATGAATTAAGGAGCAAATTTCGTAATGTGAAATTTTTTAATAAGAATTAGGTTGGGAAATGAAGTAAATAGTAAATTTCTCATTAGTGTGGACTTGCCTTGTACAATTAATGTAGCTGATGTTAGAGCTTCACCAAACTGATTCCTGGCACAACATGTAATTTCTCCAGCATCATCTGGGAAAACTTCTGCCACCTCGAGCCTACAAATTCCAGTCTCAGGCTCAAAGTACAATCTTATGTCTGGTCCTGAGCTGATCTCAGTAGTGTTTTTGTACCAGGTGACAGCCGGGATAGGTGAGCCAATTAGGCGACAAGTCATTGTGAGACTATCTCCATCATTAACAACCTTAAATAATAAATTATTCACAATTATGTTTTAAAACAAAACTTAATTAATTTTCTGTGACAAATAAAGATAAATTCAACATTCTTGTTTGAATTTCTCCCCCCTACCCACCATTCACTAGTTAAAAGATGATAATTTATCAGGCAACCTTTTTTTAATATGAATGCATTAAGTTAAAAACGAGACAGTGTATTTTGAACAGGTTAATTACTTTGTGTAACATAAGCCTATTACCTGTGGCTGGAGCATTTCCACAAATTCAGGTGCCACCTCATCTGGTGCCTGTTCAGGTATCATTTGTTGTGGGGGTTGTTCAACATCCTCCACTTGAGGAATAGTACCAATGACTGATTCAATTGTAGCTTCCTCCATAGGGCCGGCATCAGGTGGAGTTGGGATACCAGTGTCTGTGATGTCCTCATCAATTTTGAACACCTAATATGACAGAAACAACCGTAATTTTAACTTAAGGCCTTGTGATGAAACATGTAAACAAAGCTGCTGATAGTTTATAAGATAACTTGCCTCTTCAGGCTCCTCTGGCTTAACCTCAACACCCTCCTCTACAATAAATGTTATTTCTTCAGATTCAGTTTTTACTTCTACGGTTGTTGTGTCTTCCTGAAGTACAACTTCAAAGGGCTCTTCTTCTTTAGGGGCAGGGATTTCAACCTCTTTAACATGTAACACTTTTTCAACTGTTTCTTCAACAACCTAGAGGATATTAAAGGAACTAATCACCAAAATGTTTTTTAATTAGTGTAAGCTTAATTGTCAATAAATGTTAAAGAAAAAGTGTTAGCCAAAAAACTAAAGTTTAAAAAAAAATGTAAATTATTCAATAACTTTTTCTAGGCTACTAAAAATCTACATCATTTTTTTTCCGTACCTCCTCCTGTGGGGTGGGTGTGACCCTTTCTTCCTCATCAACCAACATTTCCTCAACATATAAATCTCGTTCAGGAGATTCAAAAATCAACTCCTCAGGTTCAATGGAAACCAACTTGGGGCGATCAATAGTTTTTTGAACTATAGCTGCCTCAGTGATTTCTTCATCTATATCTTCTTGGGCTGTGTAATAGGCGTCAGATGAGCCCGCCACTGAGGTGATTGACTCTGGGACTGGTGAGAAAATTGGTGACTCTGGCAATGGCTCCTCTTTTTCTAAAGGCTCCACCTTTTATAGACAGAATGTACAATTATAGTATCAAATTTTATACTATTTATTTGTGGTAATTTTTAACACCCTAGCAAAATGTTATGTAATTTTATAAATATGAAAGAGTTTTTTTTGAAAAAGTATTTTTTAGAGATATACCTTGGGTCTCTCAATAACTTCTGGAACTACAGATTCCTCTTCTATTTCTGAAGGTTCAACCTCCATTGCTGTTTCTTCCTGAGGCTTAATAACAAACTCTATTTGTTGAGGAACATTTGTTTCTATTACAAACACTTCATCCTATGGAAATAAAACATAGGAAAATATTAAAGGATATAAATTCTAAAGAAAGTTCACCAATTATAACATTCCAAAAACTATTAAATGTCATACAAAATAAAAATGTTTTATATAAAAAACTTGTTGACTAAGAATTCATTACTATTTATAAATATTATGCCCTGCACACATTTTTAATGGAATAAATTATAACTGATCTAACCTGAGGTTGTTCTGGTTCAAGCTCAATGCCAGTTTCTTTGGTTTCCTGAACTGTTAGATATGCTGAAGTTGTTGCCTGACCAGCAGGGTTTCTGGCCACACAAATATATTGACCCTGGTCTTCAGGGAATACTTCAACAATGATAAGGCTTACCTAGGAAAGAAAGATATACAAAAATGAATGGTAAAAAAATAAAAATTAATTGTCTATTATTAAAATAATTTTTAAAATTCTAGTAAACAGCTTTTCCGTCCCATATTACTGACCTCTCCTGTTTCAGGATTGTAGGAAATGACAAATTCTTCATCGTCATCGATATTCTTACTGTCGTGGAAAAATGAAATAGTTGGCATTGGTGTTCCGCTGACACGGCAATTGAGTCTAAGTTCCTGTCCATCAAGAGCTTCTGTGTCTTTCATGGTGTCCAGGAAAACAGGAGGAGATAGCATTTGAGAAGGAGAAGGCAAGACTGCTGAAGTATCTTCAGGTCTCTGGATATCTGCCTGGGCTGGCTCTGTAAAACATAATCGTATGAAGATACAGTGTGAACAATGATAACAGTATTTTAAAAATTCAATAAAAAATTTTTTAAGATGTCTTGGTGTTATATCTTAAAGGTTAAATTAAATAAAAATTAGTTAAGTAATAATAAACAGACATATGACAGTGCTCCTTACCTTGAACATAAAGAGTAGTGGAGCTAACAGCTTCTCCAATCTCAGACACAGCCTTGCAGGTGTATTCACCTGTGTCCTGAGGTCCAACTTCAATGATAAGAAGAATGCTCTTCCCATCTTCATAACGAATTTCATAATGTGGGGAGGGCTTGACTTCCATACCATTGACAAACCAGGTGATCAAAG
Organism: Physella acuta; assembly: GCF_028476545.2. Classification (NCBI taxonomy): domain Eukaryota; kingdom Metazoa; phylum Mollusca; class Gastropoda; family Physidae; genus Physella; species Physella acuta. Next base: position 472,038 of record NW_026732125.1, read on the forward strand.
GAGGTGGGTGGGAATCTACCTGACACTCAAGCCTAAATTAACAAAAATATATTTTTAGATGGAAAACATCTAAGCAAGCAATAACTAACTGACATCCACAAAGTAAACTGATTTAACGGTTTTTTTTTTCAAATATTATTTATGACTGTGAACGGACTAACACCATACCTGGCAATGCCCCTCTCCCTGACATAAATTTCAGGTTCTAGTGGTGCTACAAAAACAGGCTTAACTTGCTGCAGAACCACATGTTCTTCTCTTTTAATGGTTGTTACTGTCTTTGTAATTGTCATAACTTGATCTGTTTCCATTCCAGGAATCTCAATCTCTTTCTCTCGTCCTAAAGTGAACAATGTCAATATTTTTCATAATGCAATGTTTAATTTTCAAAATTTGAATGAGTTGCTGATAAATTTTATTTATTTATTTATTTATAGAACAAAAAGTATACTAATTTAGTTAACATAACATGGAAAAAATGTTAGCAAATTAACTAAATCATGTTATCATTCACAAAGCAAAACAAATTATTTTTATGAACCAGGCCTATAAAACAAATATACCTCTAACAATGAGAGTTGTCCTGCAGGTCACCTGACCAAGTTCATTCTCCACTTTAAGGACATATTCACCCTCATCTTGACGGGAAACATCAATGATGATGAGAATGGCTTTTCTGTCTTCACTGACAGTCTTTGTTCGCTCATTAACCTGAATCTCAATGCCATCCTTATACCAGGTGACTCTAGGCTGGGGTTCTCCAACAATCTCTGCTTCAAGCCTGTAGAGAACAATTACATTACATGCGTTGGTTATTTCCTTCAAGACGTCCATTTAATTTTTTTACAATTTAAATCTCCATTAAATAAATTTAAAATTTCAATTGAAAATATCAGAACTGTGAATTATATTAGATGCACCATTCCTCAACTGTAAATTAATACATTTACAGAATATTTGCCACATCAAATCAATTCTAGGTTTTAAATTTGTTATTGTTTATCTTTTGACATGACCCTCAAATCAAATAAAAAACTGTACCTGACAATTTCACCAATGGTGAACTCCTGGTAGGGTAAAAGTGGTTTGATGAATTCTGGTGGTTTCTGGACGACAGCAATATTCAACTGTTTAGCCAGCTGCCTTGTCTCTTCTTCAGCTGTTATTAAAATAAAAATTCACATTATAACAAGCCTAAAACAATATGGTTAATTTAGTATATGAAAGCAGACGTGATGAAATGTACATAAATATGAGAAGATTAACCTTGCATACACACAAAAATGAAGACAAAATATAAATAATACTATATCTTAAAGGTATGGTAGTTTACACTTATATTTTACATATTCCAAAGAATGCTGTATATATATTTGTAAATGAGAATTTAGTATATGAAGATGATAGCAATAATGTGCTTGAGCTTGATTTTTCTACTGCTCCTGCAGTATTAAAGTTCACACAAATTGCGAAGTCAAATCATTTGCATATAATGATAGTAGAATTGCTTGTTGAGCTATTAGTTACCTTTATCAAATGATTCTACTTCATGCTTTATTATTTTACCATGCAAATACATTGTTTTTAAAATTTTCAAATAAAATTTTAATAGTTAAATCTCATTTTATTATACTAATCGTAATCACACGCTTTGTGTCAATCGATCATGCAAAGAATTACATGCATTTTAGTGGCTGGGGTAAGCTTTAGATATGGTTTCTAAATAACTCATCAAAGGACACATTTTTATATTTGTTGCTAAAAATTATTATTAGAATATTTTAACTCAACCAATAAATAAATAGCACTAAACATCTGATGTATTTTTTTAAAAAGTTTTCTTATATGTATTTTCTTAAGTAAAAATTTAAATGATTTAAACTTAATAATAAATATTTCTAATAGGATACAGATATCAAAGGATGTAAGCTAGTTACTCACTAGGTTAGATTAATGACATGCACCAACACCTGGCTCTGGGTTGCAGTTCAAAGTTCAACATGCGAGGGAAAGGGATGTTTAAAGTCAATCTAGCTAGAGAAGCCATGCTCTGACGCTGGAAAAAATCTCGTTGTCTGGTTCCTTCTGAATTCTTTATTTGCCAAAGCATGCTTGGTTCATCCATGGAGTGTTAAAACATTTTCTTACACATTTACGCTCCATTTAGAGCCTTAGCTGTGATCTATTCAAAGCATCTCTACAACATTTGACAAACTTAAATATTCAACTTTATACAAATTTTATGCATTTGACTTCTGAAAAAGGGAATCTTCTTTTTTTTTTGCTAATTACAATAATATTCAAACAAATTCAGACTAGCAATTCACAAAATTTACAATGCTAAATAGTAGAAGAGTAATGTTATTGGTCATGCAGACTTATGTAATTTATCTATCATATACACAAGTCCATATACATTGATTAGTAACAAATGCAAGTGCAGTGTTAATAGAGAAGGTACTGTAAGCAAAATGATAGACTTCTTCATTGCTGAAAACAATATCAAGATTATATATACAAATTAACAGAATGATGAAATATGATTTACTTTTCATTGCCTGAAAAAATAAAAATATTAGTTTATAGAAATCAAAGAAGACATTTAGTGTGGTAACATATTCTGTTAACTTACGCTGTACATAAAGCTCAGCAGAGCATTCTGTAGTACCAGCTTGGTTCTTGGCCCTGCATGTTATCACACCAGTATCCTCTGGATGAGCTTTATAGATTGTGAGTGTCGTCAAACGGTCAATGGTTTCAATCTAGTAGAAAGTGTTTTAATAAATAAAAATAAAAATGATACCAATCATAAATAAATTGTCTTTAAGCCTATGTTTGTATGTATATAATATAATTTTTACTCAGTAATTAATGTAAATCTTGTAAATAAAATGTTATATCAAGATAAGTCAAATTACTTTATATTCTCTTGAGTCATGTAATGTTTGTATTCCATTTCTGATCCAAGTAACTTCAGGTGTTGGCACACCAGAGAAGACAGCTTCAAATTTGGCTGATGTATTTTCAGTCACCATCATGTTGCTGATGGGTCGAACAAAGCTAGGGGGTTGAGCAAAAGCTTCTGGTTGGACCTGATCGGCTTCACTTTCAGATCCTAATTAAAAATGAAATGTAATTTAGTTACATACAATTTTTTATGTCACAATTTTCATTTATGAGGCAATATTAGTTGACAATAGCTCTAGATTAAAACTGGAAATCTCCATAATAAAAAAAGAGAAAATTAAAAAAAATATAACATTGAAACATGTAATTAAAATGTATTGTGTTCGTGATAAAAGACCAAAATGTTAAACAATTTTTAGTTGTGGCAGTACTATCAAACAGATAAAAGTATGGCTCACCATGTACTTTAAGGTAGGTAACACATGCTACCTCTCCTGCCTTGTTTCTAGCAACACATTTGTAGGTACCAGTGTCTTCTGGGAAGGCTTCCATGATTGACAAGGTGTGCACACCTTCCAGGGTGGAGTCCATTCTGAAGTATTTTGATGGTTTCACCAACTGGTTGTTGCGATACCAAGTTACAACTGGATCTGTAACACAAGCAAACAAGCAATCAGCAACTGTTTCTTGAAAATGAAAGGTTTATTTCTATAACATTAGAAACAAACTTTCTATGATAATTAATGAAGAGCTTACGTGGTTTTCCCTTGATAACACATTCAAAATGGACTGGTTGGCCTTCATCAACATCCACCATTCTTGGTTCTGATACAACATAGGGTGGTTCCACTGAAGACTCCAAAGGAGGTTGTGTTGTGGAAGGTTCAATTGGTTTTTCTGGTTCTGGAAAACAAGTATTTTTTAATAAGGTGACTTGCTTTATTCTTCTAACACAGTTATTTCAACCACAAACATAAGAACCAGGAGTTAGTTTAGAAATTTTAAGCTGCAATATAATATTAGAAAACTCACTCTCTACAGTGAGCCTTGCTGTGCATGTAGCTTTGCCAACAGAATTGATGGCAACACAAGCATAAACGCCAGCATCTAGAGGTTGAGCCTCGTAGATTACAAGTGTGTAATTGTCATCTTCTTTGATAAACTTCCACCTTGGAGACTCAGGAAGAGGATGCCCCTCCTAAAAAACAGAAAAAATAACAATAGCTGATTATATTAACAATATCTAAAAACCAACATTCAGTAATAAGGATATCAAAATGTATTACACTGACCTTAGTCCAGTGGACCTGAGGTGCGGGTGTGCCAGTGATTTGACAGTCAAAAGTGACTGGTTCTCCTTGAAGTACTTTAGTGTCACGAGTCAGGCTACGGAACTCTGGTGGGATTTCCTTTTCCGGAGCTTCCCCTTCTGCAATATTCACACAAAAATTTTAAAGTTAAATTTAAAGCAACCCATTAAATGTCCTCTTATGGTAGCTATTTTCATGATAATAAGGTAAATTATATTGTAAAAAAGAAAATTACCTTCCACTGTTAGTTTAGCTTTACACTGCACCATGCCAAACTTATTGTAAGCTTTAACTGTGAAGAGTCCAGCATCCTCAGCAAACACTTCAGGAACATGCAGCGTGCTGGTGGTCTCAGAAGTGGAAATCTGGAAATCTCTAGAGGGTTGAATCTCAAAGCTGTCTCTATACCATGTAATGTTTGGAGGAGGAATACCTTTGAAATGAACTTCAAGGCTGTCAAAGAGAAAAGTACATTTTTCAGAGATTTTTCTTGAGAGGGATGTTTTGGTAACATGTAAACCTAATTGCTAAATATTGCTATAAATTTGAAAAAATTAATCTAAAAATAACTTTAGACTTTAGAGTAACATCAAGTCCGAGCATTAATTTTTATTAAAGTTAAAATATCATTATATGTTTTTTAAATACTAATTGTTTTTCTACTTTTTTTTGCTATGTTATTTCTAGGCAGTTTCATAGAATACTTAAAATTATAATGTACATATGGTTTAGTCACTTATTTATTTTTATACTTTTATACTTTTATTGTGATCTAAAAGGAATAAAACTTTTTAACAGATAATAAATATTAGTTAATATTAAGAGAAAAAAACAAAGACTTGCATACGTACTTCACTGAGCTGCCTTCTGGCACTCTCACAGGCCTCAAAGGTTTAGTGAACACAGGTGGTTCTCCCCTCTGGAGGGTTATTTGCTGCTCAATAATCTGTTTATCCTCAATAGGAGCAGTCTGGGAAAGATCAACTGGGACCAGCCTTGCTCTCTCAACAAATACTGGTTCAGACACTACAGCCCCATCAGTGTGGCGTAACTGAGTGTGAATACTGATGTACTGCTGCTCAGCCAAAACAACTTCAGTATCTCTTTGTACTCTAACTTTAGATTCTGATGCTGAGTAGAGAATAGATTTTAGTGAAAAATATTATACATTTTAAAGAAAATAGAATCAATTAAAATTATTTTTTTGTAAAGAGTTGGTAATGAAAAAAAGGAGCTGGAAAACATTTAGAAACAAACCTTTTTCAAGCTGCCTGAGCTCGTACTCAGTAGCCTTAGGTCTCTTGAGAGCATTCTCTAATTCAACTGAGCGGAGTTCAATTTTCTTTCTGCGCTCAACCTCTATTTCTACCTCTCCTGAAGGCAGGGAAACAAAAATTATTTATAGAATTATATGCTAGCATTACGTAAATATAAAGGGCAAGGAAAAAGATATGAAAATACAAAAATGCATCATAAAACCAAGCACAAACCTTTGGGGGCTTGCTTTAGTTTTGCCCTCCAGTCTTCTTTGGGCAAAACAACAAGAGAAGTACTACATTCCTCTTCTCCTTCTGAGTTCTTGGCAATAACTCTGACTTGGCCTGCGTCGTACTCTCTGCATTTTGGAATCTCCATGTGATGCATCATGCCATCATATGTTACTTTAAAACGAGTGCCCTGAAATATTTTTGAAGCAATGTGGCATTAAAAACATGATATTCAACAAGAATTAAATATAAAATGAACTTCACTTTCTTTAATACTTGGTGTTCCAAAATACATGCCCTCTATATGTAAAATTATAATGGTATATTTTCAAAATTGATTTGAACACTATTTAAAAAAAAAAAACAATAACACATAAATGTTCTTACAGCAACAATGAGGCTTCCATTGATCCACCAGTTGACTCTAGGTCTTGGGTAGCCGCTGACTTTCACTAAGAATTTAGCAGGCTCTCCTTCACAAGTTTCCACAGGCTCTGGTTTTAGGTCAATGCTGGGTGGTGTCTTAGTCTTTGGCTCTTCTATGACTTTTTCTTCAACATGCATGTGGCTAACAGAAAAAGTTCACATGTATAGAACCAGAATATCTAACAGCACGATGACAAACACTAACAAGAACATTGTTACAAATTTTAATGCATACCTTCTCCAGTACTCTTCCATTTCCTGAAGTCTAATTGCTCCTTCTCCTGGAAGTTGTGTGTCCATAATGATGGATCGAAGAGCTAAAAACAGAAATTAAGAATTTTAATAACTTTGATGTTTATTAATTTTATTTTAGTACTTAATTAACTTTTCTAGTTGGCTAATTATAACACTTACGTCTGCAAACAACAGTTGCTGAAGTTTTGTCTTCACCATAATCATTAGTGGCACGACATTCGTAGACTCCAGAGTCTTCAGGGTACATCCAGAGGATATCAAGGGTGACAAATCCAAAATCATAAGCTGGTATGTAGCGAGTACCTAAAGATAAAATTAAGTGAAAATAAAAGATATTTAAAATAAATAAATAATAACTTTCTAGTACTGGAAGATAACTGATAGGGTTTTTATGTTATCAACTTGATAAAACATCAAATATTTGTACCATAATGCAGAGGTTCTCCATCCTTGAACCATTCCACTTTCATTGTTGGGTCTCCCAATGGCAAAAGTTTGCACTCAAAATGAGCAGCATCATTCTCCTTGAGTTGCAGATCTTTAATCTGAGTTTTGAATTTGGCAGGTTTGTGTTTTTCCCTGTCATAAAGATCTTCAGGAGCCGGAGCTTCACCTTCACGACGAATGTACTCTTTCACTGCACTTTCTTGATATTCCCTGGAATTTATTTTAGAAATATGCCATTTTAGTTACTGATTTTAATTTTTTACTCAATTTAGACAGATTTGGAAGGAGTACATGTTTCTTTTTTAGACAAACAAAAAAATGGTATGTTAGATGATATTTTTATGCTGAAGTACTTCTTTGAATAAAAAGTAAACAAAAGCAAGTAAACAGAAGTTTAAAATACTTTTTATACTAATAAATAAAGTTAGCTTTTTTTGTTCCTGCTTTGTAAGTTGAAAAAAAAAATACTTGTAAATACCCAATTTATTTTTAAAAAAAGGTATTAGCAAATATCAACACACCAAACAAAAGGAAGAAAACTGCATTCTCATTTTGAAAACATAGAATTAGTAATAATTAACCAGTAATATTACTTTAAATTATTACATTGATAGTAATGAACCTTAATTATATTGTCAAGCAAAATAAAAAGTTCTTTCCTGATAAATAAATAGTAAAATACAAAGATAAGATTTGAGACACAAAGCACTAAGATTTTTTAAAATGATTACTAAATTTACTGCATCCTTCTACAAGCAAGTACTAAAACAAAAATGATCCAGATTTTGAAAATATTATTTCTGAAACATAAATATTGTTAAAACATTTAAAAACCATGTTAGAATCAAGTGTTATAAAAAAAAGTATATTAAAAACTAAAATGACGAAAAATGTATTGAAAAAACTGAAATTCAGGCTGTTTTGTCAAAACTGAAATTGATTTGGGTGCTTGTTATAGCTGATAAAATTTTAAATAAATTAGTGCATCAATCAACAACAGCTATATTTTCATTAAATTCCAACCTCCAGTCAGCAAGTTTAATGGATGTTGTTGAAACCTGTCGAGCCAAGGGAGTGTGTGGAACTGCTTCCTTACTGAAAATGTGTAGGTATACAAGCAGGAAAGGGAAAGAAAAAAACACTATTACTAAGAAGTATAATACACACCAATATTATTCAACTGGCTAGTATAAATTTATAAATGTAAAGGTTAAATATATTGAAAAAATGTATACATCCCAGTATTTAAAATTTTTGAGAATGTTCTAAGTTTGTATATAATGATGTTGAAAAAGTTAACTCTGGCTTTTACTTCTAGCTTTAGAGACTATATAGTTTTGAAAAAATATATATTCATATCAATATTTAAGAAGTGCATTTTTTTAAATGATGAACAGATTTGTATCAATAAAATTATTTATCATGAGTTAGAATAAAATTAATTTTTTAAAGTACTTTTAGTAAAAAAAACTTGGCTGCATACAAACATTTAGTTTATTAAAACCATTCTTGTTTTAATTATGATTAAAATAAATAAATTCAAAGATGTAACTGACCACTTGAAAACATGCAAGAAAACAATTAAATTTTGTTTTCATTATTTTCTTAAATGGGAAATTGGGGGGAAAAAAGGATTTCTTTTAAAAAAAAGTTACATCTCTGAACTGCATTCCTATAACCACTAAACAAATCTAATAACATAAAGTGAGGGCATTTCATTTAAGCTGTGAGAGATACAGAATTAGGAAATTGTAAAACATAAACAATTACTTTTAAAATATTAAACAGTTACTAACCATTCTTTAAAATAAAAAAATCTAAAACTACTAGCTAAACACAAGAAAAATAGTATGAAATATAATATATTTCAATAAAAGTGTTCAAACAAAAAAAAAAGGAGGCTACATGACAGCCAATATGGAAAGCATCCCCAAGCAAACACTATACTTCAAAGAAATCACTAAAGGGAGAGTCAAACAGGGCACTGTATTTGGTTGCAACTGTTATAAATACTGCACCTGTCTTCAACAGTCTTAGCCACTGCAGGAACATCAATGGACTCAGGAGCCCACATAGGAATTGGCTCCTGGCGCAGTACAATGGGTCTAGATTCTGGTGGTGAAGGTGCTTTTCGCACTCTCTGTCTGGGAGTAGGAGCAGGGGCTGCAGGTTTAGGGGCAACCGGTGCAATGGGAGGGGGTCTGATTGGTTCACTGTAATGTAAACAGCTCATAATGAAACAGTGATAAGGCAAGTGCCAATGTTTTGGGAAAGTGTGATAGATCATTATCAGACACCAATTTAGAAATTTTTTAAAATGGTGACAAAATTTTTTAAAATTCTCTAATGTTACAGCCACATCAATAGCACAATTTCATACTACAACTATGAATTACATCTAACACAAATACTGACACAGTTTGAAAGAAAATAACACATAAAAAATTATTATTAAAATACATTTACTAAATGTAAATTTTTATATATAATTTAAAAAGAAACAAAAAAAATTTTTTTTTGTCTAAATAAAAAGATAAAAATCTCAAGTAATTATCATTTGTAAACTTTTTGATTTTTATGTATATTGCTTTGTAAATTATTATATTGAATGTCATAAACTTTAACTGTAGGGATTAAAATACTTATAAAATAGTTTTGAAATAAAAACAAAACGACAATTTAAGTCCACTCCATGCAATGTTTTATTCACCTTGGAGGCATATAGAGCTCAGTCTTCTTTGGCTCTGCTTTTTGTACAGGTACAGGAGGGGCCACTGGTCTATTATATATTATATTGTGAAGTTAATATATACACAGTTGTTTAAACAATCAAATTTATGTGCTTTATAAATGTGGGCACATGAAATATGTATATATAAGCCTATATATATATATATTTTTAAACCTGGACAAAAAAAACATTTAGTTGTATGCAGGTAAAATAATGATAAAAAATTTAGATAACAGCCTTACCTGTACTCTTTCTGCTTAGGAACAAGAGGAACTGTGGCTTCAAAAGGAGATAATTCAGGTTTAGGAGCAGTTGCGACTGGTGTTGCACTGAAAAAGAATAATTAAGTATAAACATTCAAGCACCAAAAATGCATAAATTAAAAGTGTAAAAAAAAGTGTTAAAAATGTATATTTGCAAAAGCAGTGAAAATATTAATGTTAATCAAAGCTACAATAATATAGATGTATCATTAAAACTAATGGGGTTATTTATTAAATGAACAACAAATACATTTAAACTATATTAATTAAAGAATCATAATTTGTTTTGTTATTATTTAATCATGTGAGTTACTTTAAAATGTATACTTTGAAAATTCAAACTAGCATAGCAAAAAAATATTTCATTCTTAAATTTCATATTGTTCCTTATATAGTTAATCTATTTTAACAGTTTAGTAAATCAATTGTTAATAAGCACTTTAAAAAAGGAAATGGGGGATAAACCATGCCACCTTGTAACCTGAATAACTTTTTAAAAAAAAACTTTTGATTTTCAGGTAATTAAAAGATAAGATAGTAAGTATTCATTTGAAATTAATCCTTCAAAATCATTCAATATTCAGGTTACAATATATAGATTTATAGCAAGAGATTCAAACTTTTTAAAACTAAGGTTGCAGGCTCTTAAAAGGTACTCAGAGTAGAATTTTACAAGGAATTCATTTAATTAAAAAAAAGTTTTAAATTATTATGAAATACTTTTACTTCTTTTGAATTTATCATGCAAGATATTTATGATGATGTGCATGCAAAAAACAGTATAAAAAACTATTAAGGAGGAACTTTGTTTGAAATATATGCGTATACCTTAAAAGTTTTTACTAAAAACCCAAACCACAAGTGCAAGGCACAAAATACTATTTCTGTTCTAAAGTTCAAACAAAACTACTGGAGTGGAAATATTGCAATGGAAAAAAAATCTGATAAAAATGGAGAAAGTTGAAGGAGAAAACCACTCTGGTAAGCACACTGTGTTTCAAAGACTACCTTGATAAAACCTTTTCAGGCTTAGGAGCAACAGGTGGAGGAACTTTAATTATGGCAGTTACTGGTTTCAATTTAGGCTCAAAGTCTTTCCTAAAGATGGTTGTCCAAAAATTCATTATGTTAATAATAACTTAAAGTTAGAAAAATATTCTAAGTTAGACCTATGTAGGTGATGTATTATTTTTTTTAAAATATTATTTTAAGTGAAGTATTTTGTTTGTACTTACTGAGCTTCTGAAATGTATGATGGCTCTGGTTCTCCTAGCTCCATTGGCAATTTCCTGTGTAATTAAACAGTAAATGGTTTTGTAAAATAATGTACGGATTAAATGCAGCAGAGATATTACAGCACATTTTTCTCAGTGCTTTTTCAAATCCAATTTATAGAAAAATTATTTCATAGGGTTATTTTAATCATTAACATCAGTAAACATTTATAAAGATAATTATTATAAAATGAATAATTTTAAACATGCCTATATAAGCTCAAGAATGTAAATAGTTGACAACTATGTCTAGTTAACAAAAACTACAATTTACTAAGAAACAATAAGGTTACAAACTAAAGATAAAAATGAGGTATTATTTTAACAAGACAAAAAACAGCATAAAGTATACAGTTTAACTGACATGTTAGAATAAATCAAAACTAAACTGAAAAGAAATTTCCTTAAGATTTTAAGCTGAATACTGAAAACAATTTGATAAACATCATCCATGCAAAGTACTAAAACAGACATTGTTTTAAATTAATTTCTTTCACACTATGTCATGCACTACTCTAGATTGAGTCTTTTCATGCCTTATCATCAGACCTTTCTAAATCTTGTTCATCAATCAATCTCAAGTAACCCCTTTCATTATCTGATGCATAACTAATAAGCTGCACTGGTCCAGTCTTATGGATGTCATAGCTAAATTTCATGGAAATTACAAAATAAGTTTACAAATAATGGATAAACATCAGTAATTTAATATGGCGAAATTAAAATTTAGATGAAAACTCAAAATATTTGGAACATTTTTATTTAACATTTAAAATAGAATTTGATGTATTTCCAATAAACATAAAACAACTAAGGCTTAAAACAATCCATGCGTGAATCTCAACATGCAGTAAGCACCTTGGAGAAGGTTCTCTGGGTTTAAACAGCACAGTGATTGGTTTGTGTGGTCTCACTGGAGCTGGCTTAGGCCTTTCATCAGGTTTGCTGAAGAGTTTCTTTGCTTCAGAAATACTCTTGCGCTGATACTCATCTTCCTCCTCAGTCAACATGGGTGTAGTGACTTCTGGCGTAGGCGCTGGTGGTGCCGGTACTGGTTTGGTAATGAATGGCTTGGTAGCAACTGGTGGTGCTGCTTTTGGTGTCAGAGGTTTCTCTTGTGGGGGCTGAGGTCTGAGTTTAGGTACATGTATGAATTATTATCAACTGCACTTACAATAAAACTATCATGCAACTTTGAAATTATGTTGAACACTGAAGTTATCATAACATTGGTCTATTTTATCACTGCTAACACCCGCTAAATAGGAATTCATTTCATCAAAAGATTTTCTTGTAGTTATTCTGATTTCAGTAAATTTTTGCATGCAAACACAGATATGGCATGCTAGCTCCACCTCTTTAGCTGCTCCTCCTTGATCAAACGCAATGTTGCGCTGTCATGCTCTGTCACATAAGAAATTTGCTGGACTGGACCCTCTGATTGGATCTCATAGTGGCTGATAAATAATGGTCATTATTTATTGATACAATTATCAACACAAAGTCTGACATTAAACATGGACAATTTTTGTAAAAAAAAATATTTTAAGTATTATAAAATTTGTATTTTCATTAAACAAAATTGCACAATGGAATTTTAAAAATATTGTTACACGAGCCGGCCCGCGGCATAACATACGCCGCTATTTAGTTGTTTCTAATTTTCAATAATTCATAATTTGTGAATTCGACAGTACCAACGCTGACACTGAAAATATTTCTTTAAAACACTATAAGTAGCTCGTTAAGGACCATAACCCCCCCCCTTCCTTTCCCCCCCCTCCTCCCCCCCCCCCCCCTACGTTTAAAATCGTTGGCTCTGCTTGTAAACATTTAGAGTGAACACAGCTCACTAAAACCATGTAGGGGTGGGGAGGTAGGGAGAGCGTTTGCAGCTTGTTTTCTAACGGCTCGAAGAAGAGAATTATATATATAGATTATAAAACATTATGTAGCATCACATAACATTTGAATAATTGATTAGGTATGTAGGCTTATAACAAAAATTTTAATGCAATTATAATAGGTGTTGCACCTTCCTACACACTTAACTTGTATTATAACCATTTAAATAAAATAAATGTAATCTACATGTATGATCTGTGATCAAGGCTTAATTTCTTATGAACTTGTTTCATTTATAACTAGTAAATCTCATGTTAGAGGAAGATTATTTTTCAAATATTGTAGAATCATGTAAGTAATATTAACAAAAGCTCCTTTATTATAAGCTGTTACATAATTGACATATTAACATGTAGAAAAAAATGTAGGTTTTTCAACTGTGGTAGCACTGATTTAAATGCCTTTAAAAATATTGAAAAATTTGAACTTACGGTGGTGAGACAACCCTCTTTGGTCCTGCTTCCGTTGAGGGTAGTTTCTTCAACTTGTTCAAGTCTGGCTGTACAACTAGCTTAGCACGGGTTGAAGCTGTACCTGCCACATTAACAGCTGAGCACTGGAGCCAGGCACTGTCACTTGGCTCGGCACTTTCAATGATCAGTGAAGATCGACCATGGTCTACCTCAATTCTAAAGAAATTAATAATCCATGAGTTACAAAATGTCATCATCAAGATGTTGTTTTATACTGTGTTTTTGTTTCTTCAACTTAAAACTTGTGGTAAATTTATATCTAAAATAAATATACCTGTAATCCAAATCGCTAACCATGCGACCATCTTTCTGCCAGCTCATCATTGGAGCAGGTACTCCAGTCGCCATGCAGGTCAGAGTTACAGGCTGGCCTTCACCAACTGTGTAATTCTGCATGCGATCTATGAACCTAGGTGGCTGCATTTGTTCCTTTTCTAAAATTTTAATAATTTAAATTAAAATTAAATAAAACTTAAGTTTCTTTATCTATTTCATCAATCTGATTAGTTTCAAGTAATATAAAGTAGAAATTGAAATATTATTTTGCCCACCTAAAACGTTTAGGTTCACAGTGAAAGTTTCTTCACCACCACGATTTTTTGCCACACAGGTGTAAGTTCCAGCATCGATACGTGAAGCTGAGATAATCAACAGTGAGTTTACACCGTCCTCATTGATAACAATCTGGAATAAAATAAATATTACCAGGGTTAATGTCTATAACATTTACAATTTCATTTAAACTATACTTTAAATAAAACTAAAGATATGGGAGAATCATTAAAAAATAAATGTATTTGATGGACAGAATAAGATACCTTGTGGTTATCATCATGATGAACTTGTACTCCATTCCTGTACCAGAACAACTCAGGCACTGGGCGTCCCAAAACCAAAGTGTCAAATCTAACTGGATTGCCTTCTCTGACTTCAAGGTCTTCTGGGATTCTCTTGAACTCAGGCTTTGAGATGGTTTCATAGACACCACCTTTGTCTTCTGATCCACGACGTGAGCCCCTCACAGAATCCCTGAATATGACATTTTTTAAATTATATTTAGCCCTAATTCTATTTAAGAAGTAAGAATTATTTGAGTCTAAAACACTATAAATTTTTACAAAATAGTTTACTTTAATGGTAATTATAAAAAAAGTATGACAAATGTGAAATGCAACAAACCTTCGCAGGATTCTCTGAAGAGTCTCAGCAGACACAAAAGAAGTGGCATCAATGTTGCCTACAGCATCAACAAACAGCTGACCAGAACAAGTTGTTTTTCCAACTGAGTTAACAGCAAGCACTGTGTAATGGCCTGTATCTGAAGCCAATCCAGTATGGATACGAAGAGTGCAGTATCCATCTTGAGTGTATTTTATTTCGTATCTAGTGGAGCGTTTGATTCTTTTGCCATCTTTATACCAGGCAATCTGTTATTAAAAATAATACTTTTTTAATAAAACAAAACTTTTTTTTTCTGAGTAGAAATCACTGAAATGTAAGAATTCTCCATTCTTTATACACTATTTTGAATTGTATGTAACAATCAAAACAATGAAATATTACCTTTGGTCTTGGTCTGCCCGTGACTTTGCAGACAAAGGTCACATCAGTGCCCTCCATAAGTCTGAAGTCCTTCAGTGGCTGAACAAACTGTGGAGCCTGAGCATGAGTGCTGGTGACACGCTCTTCTGGTTGGTCAGTGTCATATTCCGTTTCAGTTTCAGAATGGAGTTTAATCTTCCCTTCTCTGTACTCTATTTCTTCCATCAGTCTTCTCTCAAAACTTGAAACAACAAATTCCTACAACACAAAAAAAGTTTGCTTTAAAAAGATGTTTAAAATCAGAATTAAGTTAAGATAAAGTATTTTCTATTATCTTTAAATACAGACATTATCTGAAGTGGAAAATATAATGAATGTCCATTTCCATAATACTAAATTTCAGTAAACTTACAGGTTCTGTACTGATTCTTCTTTCCACACTCTTTGAAAGTCTTCGCTCAGTTTGTGGAATATAGAATTCCTCAGGGGTCGCCTGTCTCTTGCCTTGTTCTTCTTGCAAGAAACGCTGCAAGGGTGAAATGTCTTCTTCCATTGGCTCTTGTACTCTAGGCCCTATAAAATAATTATGGCATTCTTTAAATAATTGTTTTTTTAATAATTTACAGTAAAAATCTTCTTCTTCTTCGTTCTTAACTTTTAGTGTTGGAAGGGATCTAGCCTTATCTGCCAGAGAGTTTGAAATCAACTTTTTTTTTTTTTCGAATTTATCAACCATGAGCTTTTTGCAGACTTGACCACACCTCCATCACGATTAAGGATTACGTGTCAACTGGTTATGCGCCATTGAGGCCATTGACTCCGATTTCAGCCTGCTTTTCTTTTTGGATTTGCTTCCATAGCCTTTGTCCAACCAAGAACAAACTACAAGCCAGCAGTTGTTTGATTTTGGAGTTGTCTCTCCTAGAAGAGTGGCTGTCCCCAGCTAACCAGCCTCATCTGCCCGGGGGTTCGAACTCGAGACTTTTCGGTTTAGCAACCATGAGCTTTACCGACTCGACCACGCCGACCCCATACAGTACAAATAAAATGTAACTACTCAATTAAAAAAACAATATTTACATAATAATTAGCAGTTTCATTCCCTACACTAGGTTTTTCTAAAAATAAAAGCTATAGAACAGTAGTAAGAACACCACAAGTGTCAATATTTATCAAACAGAAAGAGATCAGGAATTAATCCTCAAAGGTTGGTAGATAAATAAAAGAATTAATATGCACAAAAAATGCACTTCTTTATTACCTTCATGAATGACCTTGGCAGAAGTGGCGACCTCTCCTGCAGGATTCATGGCAGTGCATGTGTATTCACCTTCATCATCAGGATGTGCCTTTGTGATGAGAAGAGTGCAACGGCCAGTCCTCTCATCAACTGTTACTCTATGCCTTTAGTGAATTCAATAAACTTTTGTGAAAAAAACTATAACATTTCAGAGACTATGTACATCATGTTATGGTGGATGTCAGAGCTAGCTAGAAGCTAATATATCTGATATATTATAACATTTATAGTTAGATAAAATGTATTAAAAGTATTCTTTACCTTGGTCCATCAAAAATTGGTTTTCCAGCTTTGGTAAAGATGACCTGTGGGAAAGGTTTTCCCAGGACACGACATTCCAATTTGATGTTGGTTCCTTCCACCATTCTGACATCAGGTAAACGCTGAACAAATGATGGTGGAATATGTGCTGGTGGTGGTGGGGGTGTGAATTTTGGAGCAGTCGTCACTGGGGAAAATCCTTCTGACTTGGGAGATGGCAGCAGAGGTGCTGTTGGAGTTGGGTGGAACAGAGGTAGAGCTGGTGGAGCTGTCTCTTGTGGGGATAGAGGACCAGCTGCAGAAAAATGTAGACATATATCATCTAAGTGTAATATGTTATACTTGCAGCTTCAATATGAGAATTTTAACTAAATAATAATTGTACATTACTTAACTTAATATAATGATTAGTGTTAAATTTTAATAGGTAACAAACTGTAGCACTATTTAACTTTAGATAATGACTTACGTTCAACTAATAGCAATGACTCTGAGAAGACCGATCCCTCTGCATTAGTTGCAATGACTCTGAATTTGCCAGCATCTTCAGGGAATACTTCTACAATAGTGAGTCTGTATGTTTTATTGTTTCTTGAGAGCTGGTAGTCTGGGGTGCTTGAGATTTCAATGCCTTCTCTGTACCATTTAATGATTGGCTCAGGGTGGGCTTCGACTGTCACTTCAAGGATTACTGGCTCACCTTGTTTTGCGTAAGTGTCCTTCAAAGGCTGTGAGGAGGATTGGAGGTGTTTTATAAATTTCTAATTAATAATTAAAAAACTTACTGTGTGGACAAAAACAATATGTAAAAGAAAAATTACATAAATTTAAGAAATTATGTCATTGCGCAGGTGAAAATTTTTTTTTAAATGTAATGAGGCTGTTACCTGTGTAAATTTAGGCTTCTCCTTGTCAGTGACAAACGGACGTCTTGGAGCCATGTCAGCCGGCATAGGTTCAGGTGGGGCACCAAAGAGGGCCACTCGTTTTTCAAAGGGAGGCAAGTCTGGGTAGCCATCAACCTGCATCTCCAGTTCTTCTCTGAACTTTTCTTCTGCAACAGGTGACTGAACTGGTGATCCTGGTGAAGCTGAAAATTCATATATTTTAAAAATATTTATTATTACATGTATTATTTAATAATAAAATTCAATTTTTACAAACTGCTGGTAGGTCAACACAGCATCAGTATCATAGTTTTTTCTGCCTGTATTACTGCTTTGCTGCTAGAGCAGAGGTCAAGGCCAGAACTACGGTTAATGTCTGGGTTACTGTTGTGATAAAAGCAAACAAATAGCTTCAATGCACCCTGCCAGAAATTTTTTAAGCATAAACCATCAATCTACTTACGCTGGACATATAGGTAAGCCTCTGTAGTTGTTGTGCCTACAGCATTGGTGGCTACACAAGAGAATTTCCCAGCATCCTCTGGGAAAGTTTCAATGATTTGTAGGCGATACATCCTATCAGATCTGGACAGCTCAAAATCAGGGGAAGAGACAATCTCCACATCCTCTCTGTACCACTTAACCACTGGTTCAGGGTTACCTTCAACTTTGACCTCAAAGATGACCCCGTCTCCTTGTTTTGCTTCAATATTACTGAGTGGCTGGAAATATTTTTCAACACAACAATGTTAATAAGTCAAATAATTTCTATATTTTTACACTAACCACAAAAGATAAAATAACATTTTAAATTATTTAATGAATGTACCTTTGTAAAAACAGGCTCAGTTTTCTGAGAAACAACAGGTGGTGGAGGTCTTTGAACTGGTTTCACAGGTGTTGGGGGAGCAACTTTCCTGTATGTCTCTTCCTTCTTAGGGACAATTGGCTGTTCTACAGGCTTTTTCTCAATAAGTATTTCTACTTCCTGTTTAGGAACAGGTTTTGCAACTGGGGGTGGTGGCACTTTTGGTAATGGTGGAGCAGGAGCAGCTGAAACAAAAAGGAAATTATTTGATTAAGGATTTTCAAAAACTTTTATCACAGCTCTACTTAAACCAAAACTTGAAGAGATTATTTAACTAAATCATAATAAAATGTGTCTTTTAACAATGGTATATTGAAATCAATCTTTGTTTGTTCTAGCATAGTAGCTTAGCTAGTAATACAATTATCTTAAAGAAGATCCAATGATTTAATTAAATACAATTCTTGCTATTGCCTATTTAAAAGAACATAACTATTACTGAATAAAATATCTTCAAGTCTGACAATAATGAGTAAGATTTCATAATCAGTTAATGATGTACACAAATACAATACTGTAAATATGAAAGACAAATGTATATAAGAAATGCATTTTAGGCTTACCTTCCACATGGATATAAGCTTGAGTCTTTGTTGTGCCCTCAGCATTCATAGCCACAGCTTCATACCTTCCAGAATCTTCTGGGAAGACCTCAGCAATGATCAGCATGTAGCGGTTGTTCTTCTGTAGCACTTGGTAATCTAGTGAGTTGTTGATCTCAATGGTCTCTCTGTACCACTTTACTATTGGCTCTGGCTGACCCTCAACAATAATTTCCAACACAAGTCTATCTCCTTCTCTAACAGTCACATCTTCCAATGGCTAAAGAAAAAATAATGAAAAAAAAAGTCACAGATTACGTTTTTAAAAGTAGCTGAATTATAAAAAAATTTCATGTTCTTTTATTGATTTTGTGAATCTCAATGTGAAATTTGATTTACAAAATTTTAAGGCCAATACTGAATAATTTAATGTGCAGTGATTTTAAAAATTTTACCTTGTAGAAAACAGGTTTTTTCTTATCAGCGACAAAAGGCCTTTCTTCAGCAGGAGCTTTCTTTACTGGCGTTATTTTCTCTTGGACTGGCTTTGGACGAGGAGCTGGAGGAGCTTGTGGCTGCTGTGCCTCATCTCCAAAGAGTTTGAACCTGGCCTCAAAGGGAGGAAGTTCATGCTCTATCTGCATGTCCAACTCATGTCTGAACCTCTCCTCTGGCCTGGGAGAGACTGGTGTAGGAACAAAGTCAGATGGTCTCTGAAGCTTCGGTATTTTAGCTATAGGCTGTTCTTCAGTAACAGGTCGTGGAGACCTTGAAGCTGGGGACTTGGATGGGACAACTTGCTCATAAACTGGTTTTCTGTCCGGAGCTCTTATTGCTAATGGCTGTGGCCTCTCTTGTATGGCTGTAAAATAAATAAACAAATAATATTTCAAATATTTTTAAAAATTTTAAAAACTATATTTAGAAGTTTTGGAACATTGATAAAAAAAATTATAAATAAACCAAGAACTTACGCTGTACATAAAGCTGTGCGTGGCAAATAGCCTCTCCTGCAGGGTTCTCAGCCTTCACACTGAACTTTCCAGTGTCCTCAAAGAAAACTTCTGGAATGTACAGTGAGTGAATGTCTCCTTGCTGAGTGATTTGGAAGTCTGGGGAACTGATCAGTCGGTTGCCTTCTCTGTACCATGAAACATTAGGAACAGGATCACCTGTTACCCTGACAACCAGTCTGATAGGCTCGCCTTCATGAGCATGTTCTGTCTTCAACTTTTCAGTAAAACCAGGTGGCACCAGGGTAGCTGAAAAATACATTTATACAAACATGAAGTCTAATACAGGTATTTAGAATATCTCAATGGATCCAATACTTAATTAATAATTTTATAATTGAACAATCTAATGTGTCTGAATCTATGTTTACAAATGTATTTTAAAGAATTTAATTTTTAAAGATGTAAAAATAGTTTGATGGTGTAGGGGGAAGGGTGCTTACAACAAATATTTCTTATTATGAAAATATGTCTTTGATGTAATGTATCTGAAGATATTTTATCCTAAGAAAGCAAAACTAAGTTGTATAATCAAACCAGCAACAAACCTCTGACAACCAGTTCTGCAGTGCTGGATGCTTTGCCTGCTTGGTTTTCTGCTGTGCATGTGAAGTGACCACTGTCTTCTGTGAACACTTCTGGGATGGTGAGTGCCACACGACCATTAAAGTATGAAATTTCAAAATCAGCTTGGTCAGAGAGTTGCTTCCCTGCTCTGAACCAACGAATCACAGGCTCTGGTTTACCTAAGTAAAGAAAATACAAATTATTTGTATCTTTCCAGGAAAAATTATAGATACTATTAAATTCTTTTAGTTTCAACGAGCCTTTGTTTCATTCAGTCTTGTTTTGTAACCTGTTTGTGATTGTTTGTCTTGTATGTTGCGCTACGCATCGGATCACCCGAAAGGCGTGTCCGTGTGTTCACAACAAATCCTTTATATGAGGTAACAATACAGAAATGCAATTACATTTTAAAAAGTATATACAGTATCTTACCAGTGATGATGCCTTCAAAAGTAACTCTGGTTCCCTCTGTTACTTGCATGCTCCTCAGAGGCTGGACAAAGTTTGGTGGTACAGGGACCATGATAGTCAAGTCTACTGGTTGGAATTTTGGAGGGATATCTGTGGTGATGGTAGTGGCGTATCTCTCAAGTGCAGTCATGCGCTTCTTCGGCTTAACTTCTGTCATTATGGTTGTAGAGTGGTGGCTTTCTCCTCCAGAGGACATGTACCTCTCTTCTGACATGAAAGTATGACTGACACGTTTCTCTGTCTTTGTCACAGTTTGAGTGCTATAATGGGACAAAAATTTAGCATCAGTTTTTATACTTATCTAAGCAAACCATGCACACACAAAAAAAGTTGTTATAATTAAAAGGTCTGTAAGTTTCAGCAGATTTATTTTCTAAAGCTACAAAAAAGCCTTCTTGTAGAATGCAATGGTGCAATTAATTTTTAATTTTTTTTTTGTTTCATTAGAACTGTCCGGAAAAAAAAATAGTAAACTTACATTTCTGATTCTGACCATGATGGGTAACCATCAAGCATGTCACCAGAATCTGGTCTTTTGGTTCTCTGTACTGTAGGTCTTGTGACAGGTACTAAAGGCATTGTTGGCTCTACAGTCAACAGAGCAGAACAAGTAGCTTTTCCACTGGGATTCTCAGCTGTGACGGAAAATCTACCAGCATCTTCATCAAAAACTTCTGGAATAAGTAGACGGTAGGTGTCTCCTTCCATACTAGGGATGTAGTCCTGGGAGACCAATGGTTCTCCATTGAATTGCCAGGTTATCTGTAACAAAACAAAGGGTTATCAAATTGCTAAAACTCTGGCCTAAAATAAGTATTAGCTTCTTATAAAAATGACTAAAAGGGAGAATACAGTACCATATCAAGGAATTTGGTTATTTGATATAGTTAGAGTCAGGTTTAGGATTAGCATTGGGGGATAGGGTTAAGGCTTATGATTAAGGCCAATATAATAATCCTAATGGCCTTTTCCAAGTAATAATAAAGTGTAAGAATGTACACACACCTTTGGTTTTGGCACACCAGTGATAGTACACTCAAAGGTGACAGAATCTCCTGGTTTGGCACCGATGTCCTGGAAGAGCTTAGTAAACTCAGGTGGTGATTGAGGAACATGCTCTCGTTTGCCTACTCTCTTCCTCTCCATGGGTCCCTCTTCTGGCACAGGCTCCACAGTTAGCTTGGCTAGGCAGCTGGCCTCTCCAGCTCTGTTTACAGCCTTGACTGTGTAGTTGCCACTGTCTTCATCAAACACTTCAGGGATTGTCAGAGAGTGGACATCAGCAAAGGCAGTGATCTGGATAGAAAGAAAAGAAATATTTTAAACCATCTGAGCCTTAGATAATTCTTGACATAAATCAACCTAAACATGTAGTATGATTTGATTTATTTAAGTAATAAAACTCAATTAACTTGTGGTAAGATCATAATAAACTTCTTTCTACTCTGACAGTTGATTTAATTTTTATTAAGATCAGTAACTGAATATTTTATCTTGTATTATCAATTAGAGGAGAAGGGAAAGGCAATGCCATAATTGGATGTAAGAGATCAGAGATTGGACTTGGCTTTCAATTGCAGAACTACTCCGTGAAAAATGGTAGAAAATTATAAGAAAAAAAATTGTGGTGCCCCAACAACCCCAATTAGGGTTCAGGGACTATTGAATGATTGCTTGATTATTAATTAAACATATGAAGCTTTTTGTGTTTACCTGGAAGTCTGGTGAGCTCTCCAGTGGGTGGTTATCTCTGTACCATGTCACTGAAGGCAATGGGTGGCCCAGCACACGGCACTGCAGGCAAACACGTTGTCCAGATTTAACATTCTGGTCTCTTAAGGGCTGGGTAAACCTGGGTGCTGCCACTTCAGACACAGATACGTCACTGAGTTCACTTACAGCTGTGAGTTTTAAAAAATGGTATCAATGTTTTGAAAACTTCTAGATGATAGTTAGGTCAATGATAAATACTAAACAAATAGATAAATGATAAGATATATAAATTTATTAAGAATGGAAAAAATAGATAACAAATATATATACTTACGCTCAACATGAAGCTTACAGCTGGTTTCTGCAACTCCCTGTGGGTTTCTAGCTGCACATTTAAAGTATCCACTGTCATTTGGCATAGCCTCTCTTATGACTAAAGTGCACCTATCTCCTTCAAACAGTAGTTGGATGTCTGGGGATTCTTTGACAGGTTTCTCATTCTTGAACCAAATCACCTATTCAAAATAGATGGAAATGATGATGGTTAAAAATTAAAATAGTACAGAAATGAAATTAATTCAAATGCATCTCATTTACAGATATTATAATTCATAACATTTAAGGAATTTGATATAATCAGTCAAAGCAAGCATTAAACCTGTTCATTATAACATTTTGTACTCTTTTAAATGGAATATTTTGTACTCTTTTAAATGGAAATGATTTATCCTTTCAAACAAATCAAACTAGACATTATGAATGCTAGCCCTTCTTTGAAAATTTTAAATGCTATGTACAATCCCATTAAAAAGTAATGACATATAATATTTCATAGATACAAAACTAGTGTACATATGTGAACACATCACAACTTAATTGATCATACCTCTGGTTCAGGGTGTCCAACCAGTATGCAATCTAAACGAACTCTTGTTCCTTCAGGAACTTCCCTGGTGGGTGGAAGTTTTTGTACAAATTGAGGTGGGTGAGATTCCAAATCTGCTGATGCCTGGGATGCTTCATCACTGTGTAAAAATAGAGCTCTTTCAATTCAAAAGTAGAATAGCACATAGTTAAAGGAATTAATGTCTGATGGGATGACAGTATAGAGGGCTTAGAAAAGCTTTGGTAAAATTGTTGTTAAAAAAATCTAAGATAACAATGATTAAACTGTGATTATACTTCTTTTAATGGCTCTAACTGCATGGTAAAACTAATGTGCAGACCTTTTTTTAGATAAACAAGCACTTACCCAGGACTGGAATAGAATGGTTCAATAACAACTTGGCAAACAGAAGTAGCTTCACCAGCTACATTACGAACTATCACAGTATATGACCCTGAGTCTTCTGTGTAAGCTTCACGAATATCCAGAGATGAATAGTTGGTCGTCACAGTAATCTAAACATTTATAATATTAAAGGAAATGTGTATTGGTATTGGAAAATAAAAAGCTAAAGAAACAGGTTACATTTAAAAAGTGGAACTTTTCTATTTTTTAAAACAATAAAAGATGATCACAAATGTAAGAATATGTAAAACCAAATTAAATACTAGTCAATAGTTATTAAACAAAATAAAAAAATTCTAACCTTGTACATGTTATTTGGTACGATGCGGTTGCTGCCTCTAAACCAGATAACTTCTGGTGGTGGTGCACCAGTAAACCTAACCTCTAGATGAAGTGTCTTGCCTTCAGGAGAGGAAACATCTTGCAGTGGTTGTTGAATAGTAGGAACTTGTGTTGCTAGAAGAAGAAGTACAGGTATTGTTAAAATTAAATACACATAAAAAAAAATAAAGTAATAGTAAAATATTAAAACATAGATCAAAATTTAAAGAACTAAAAACAAATTTACTTGTACGGCTTGTTTTATAATTTCTTTAAAGCAATCTTAACTTAACATTTTAAACAATACATGAGATCTAATGCTAGGGATGCTGTGCATGCAAAATGTATTAAAATGTAAATAAAACATGTCAATTAGAAATCAGAAATAAAGCTGTTTTAAAGAAAATATTAATATGAAAACAAGAAAAAAATATGAGTGTCTAGTAATATTCTGTTGTTTTTTTTTTAATTAGCTGTATTTGAAACTTAAATTGACATTGAACAAATAATCTTAAGTTAGTAATATAAAAAATAGTTTAAATTTAATTACTGGTGAAAAAAGTATTGTTTACCCTAAATCAAGCATTGTAGAATTAAATTGATTTTCATGAGGAAAAAATCATAGCATGCGCTCTAAGTAGAATAGTTTTCTATTAAATATAATACAGTATAATTCATTTTATATATTTAACTTGATTTCAAGTTTTAACTAATAATGTTCTAAAAAATTCTACAGCATTAATAAACTTACTGTGCACTTTTAAAAAGAAATGAAAATAATTACTGAATAGGTTTATTTTGTTAATAATCTAAATTTTTTTAAACTGAAATATTTAGTACTTTTTTAATCAAATGAAAATTTAAAACTTAGTTTACAGAAATAAAAATTTTGTGGTAAATAATAAATGAAATTTATAGTAAGGATTCCTCACACATGAAAAAACCCATAGCCTGAAAAATAATTCAAAGCCATAGAATTGAAGAGAATTAAGAAAACAGTAAATGGTATCAGTCATTCAGTCCATGCAATGTAGTCATGAGAAAAATTTGCTAAAAGAAACTAAAAAGAATTGACATGCTGAGCAATGGTGATTCCATGCTGACCAATTAACAGGCAGCCCTTACGTATGACTGTAAGTCTGGCTGAAGATGAAGATTCACCACCAGGGTTGATGGCCCGGCATGTGTACCGGGCACTGTGATGGCGCTGGACTTGGCGAATCTTGAGCGTGCAAGTGCCATTGATTTTGGTAATGATAAACTCGGGTGAGTTGTCAATGTTTATGTCATCCATGTACCATGATATAGATGGGGAAGGGATTCCAACAACATGACATTCAAAAGACAAAGGTGAACCTTCAGGTACGTCAACAGATTTCAAGTTTCTGGTAAACTCAGGGGGTAAGATCTGTTGGTGGGTCTCTGCAGTGGAATTTATTCATTGGTTTATAATGAGACATCAAGTTTTCTTTTTCTGACTTCTATAGGAAAACTATCTACTTGTAAAAATACTGAACAGGTAGTGATGGAAGAAGGAATTGTGGAATGTACAATATTAGATCAGGTCATAATGCAGTAATTTTATCTAACAGGAAATATCTTTGTGGAATATTTTACAATAGTCAGGATATATCAGGTAAGAGGTCAGGTAGTTCATTCAGGTACATCAATAAGGCTTATTCAGACTTACCTTTAACAGTGAGATAAGCTGAAGACTCAGCCATACCAGCTTCATTTGTGAAGCGACAAGTGTAGCGTGCTGTATCTTCAGAAAATGTTTCTTCAATAGTCAGAGTGGCTACACCATTCATGAATCGTGTTTCATAGTCTGGACTAGTCAGTGGTAGATTATCCTTGTACCAACGAACCTCAGGAACTTGGTCACTGTCAACTCGGCATTCAAATGTAAACCTATATTTTTGGAAATGATGAATTTGTTTTCATAAAGAAAGTTTTGTATAAAAAAAATGCATGTATATATAACACATAGATAGGCCTATATACAAATATATTTTTAAAATAGAGCGGTTCAAATTTATCTAAATAAATGAATAAAGCAACGTGATCTTTAAGTTAACTTACTTTTCACCCTCCATAACTTCAGCATTTTTCAAGTGCTGGATGATTTTGGGTGGTTTTACTTTGGGTAAAGGAGCAGCAACTCTTGTACTGACATCCTTTGGCATAAACTCATCAACAGAGACAGGCTTGAAAAAAAAAAGAAACAAAGCCATTGAAATTATTTAAATGAGAAGTGAAATAGTAACACAAATAAAAAAGACATTGACCATCAAATTAACAATAGATATATATCAATATATTATCAAGACTGAAAAAAAGACTTTCACTTACTGATTTTCCTTCCAAGTTATCTTTGAGATTGGAAAGCTCATTATCTGCCTGTTCAAATGATTGCATCATGTCTTGATACTGAATAACTAGAGGTCGAACTTTGTTTGCTCCCTGTTCACCTACAGGTAGAGAATAATAAAATAAATGTAGTAAACTATACTTTTTGGGTTTGGTTAATATTAGTTGTAAACTGAGTTTTCATTAAACTCAATCTAGCACAATCAAAAGCATTTTCCTCATTAGACTTCATAGTTTTGTGGGGATATATAACTAACCATAAAGTTTAACTGCTAATTCAGAAATCTTTTGCAGTCTTTCCTCTTGTTTAGATTTGCCTTTTTCAACAAATTTCTCAAGGTTTTTGATAAGATTTTCTGCTTCTTGGGGAGTCTTGCACTGTGGAGCTTGATGTCCTGTGTCAATGAGCAGCTGGCTTCCTTCACGCATCCAAAGCTCACACTAAAATTTTAAAATAAAATGTTACTTAAATACATAAACGTGGTAAAACTAATTAAGGCCAAGAGATATTTTTTTAATTTACTAAGTTTTATATTTTTAAAGAAATGGAAATTGAGAAAAAGTATTAACCTCTTCTATCAATGTGAAGTATCTAATACTAGAATCGAGCTGGTTTCTATAATCTTTAACTCCAGCATGAAAAGAGCTCCATTTGTTTCGAAGAACATCAGCTTCTCTTCTAATATTATCTGAGTCATAGTGCTCATCTTGTACCATTAGTTCAGCAGTACTGATGAAGCTGTGAATTTTGTCCTCAATCACCTGCGCAATCACCAGTCAAAATATTAGCAACTTTAAAAAAACTGTCTAAAAAGTCAATTACCTTATATTACTTCTAGAACAAAACAATAATCAATAGTTTTCTTTTCTCTAAAATACTTATAATACAAATAAAATTAGCTTTTTATAATTTTGTTGGTTAAGTTTTGAAGGTACTAAGTGCTCTACTTACTTCAACAGTTTTCTCAAACTCTTTGAAAGTCTGTGAGGTCATCTGAGCATTGGGTAAAGAGGTGCCATAGTTTCCTCTTCTTGATTGTAAATGTTGATGAAGTTGATCTATCTCAGAATGGATCTATTTGGTATTTGGACAGAAAATAATTAAAACACCTGAAGCTAATATAACAAAACAAGATGTTGTCTATAATTATTCAGTAGCATGTAAATGGAAGCCCTCATTGTTTGAAATCCAAGTAAACCGTCAATAATAAGAGCATCACTGTTTATTTTAAGTGTTGCTAGTTATTAACTAAGGTAAACACAAATAGGCAAAGTAAAACAGTAGATTGGTTACCATTAATGGAGGCTACATACCTGTCTAAGGTCAAAATTAAATTGACAAATTTGCAGGTTTTGTCTCAGGCGCCGTTCCTGCTCTTCCCATGAATCATCCCATCGACGCCTGGTTTCAGCAGTGACATCCAAAACATGACGGACGTCATCAGATGCGGCGGCACTAGCATCCTAAAAACATAACACAATTTGGTTCATCACAATTATGTTTTATCATTTTCTTGATACTAGCTGCTCAATGTCACCCTTACAAAAATGTTAAGGTTATTTCATTACTATTAAATGACAAGTTGTGTCAATTTCTTTAAAACATGAATGCAAGATATCTTTAATTCTATTTTCAATAATCTAATAATTTATATTACAACACATCTTAATAACCTTCAATGATAAGTGGATGTGAATTAAAAATTATTAAATTTAAAAATTATAATGTACAAACCTGCTGGCGCACACGCCGAACTATTCTATCGCCCTCCTCGGCGGTGTAATTAATAAACTGTGAGACCTCAGTCTTCTTGCGTTTGTGTTGTTCTAGCATAGACTCAGCTTGGTTCAGATCACTTGGAAGGTTGGAATGTAGATATTCCTTCTCTGTCCTCTCAATCATATCATCCAGCTGAGTGTTGAAAAATGAAAAAGCCAAGTTAGCATCTGATAATTGAGCATTTCTTAAAAAGAATCTGTATATCAGTTATCTTTCCTAATAATTTACATAGACA
The DNA here is from genome assembly GCF_028476545.2 of Physella acuta. Classification (NCBI taxonomy): domain Eukaryota; kingdom Metazoa; phylum Mollusca; class Gastropoda; family Physidae; genus Physella; species Physella acuta. The sequence continues at coordinate 500,677 of NW_026732125.1, forward strand.
TATTATCAATGCAATTTCAGAAAATAAGGTTTCTCAAAATAAACTTAAGAAAATAATTACAATGATACTTTAAGCGCTCCTTAATATTCTCATTTAATTAAAGCAAAATTTTAGCTACCTTTAGATTATAAATAAATCAAATTGATTGATGACGATAGAAAGAATTACAGATATCTACAGCATTTATTGTTAACTTATATTTAAGTTTTGGAAATTATAAGCATATCCCTTACCTGTCCAATATGTTTGTAGAATTCAATGGTCATCTTTAGTAACAGTTGATATTCATTAATCCTGGCCTGGAACCTTTGATGAACCTTGATCAACTCATTAATGATCTGGTCTTTTTGTCCTTTAGTATCTCCTTTCAGGCCAAGAAGTTCAGCAGTTTTAATATGATCTTCAATTTTGACTTGAGCTTCCTGTAAGACAATACTTCACATTCAACAAAAAGAAAAAGAAGTGTAACAAATAATTTTAAATCAAGATTAGGTACAGTGCTTTTCAAAGTCATGCCATGTCAGGCATTAGCCTTCAAAACAATGTAATATTAAAAAGTATATAAAAGAGACCTTCAAAGAAGGATGGATAAAATAACCCACACATTTTGAGAAGCACTGTTGAACCTTTATATTTATTAATTCAAAACATATTTTTAAAAATAAAATAATAATACTTATCCAAAAGGTAAAGTCTGATAAGTGTATATATAGTAGAATAATTTACCTTGCACTTGAACTGAATTCCCCTTACACAACCTAATAATGATCCTAATTTTACCTTAGAGGTAGGCACAAATTCATCCAATTTTTCTTGTAGTTCCCTAGCCTTCTCCATTGTGTTGGCAAGTGTACCCGATATATAGGGTAGGAAAAATTCCTTCTCTAGCTTCATTACGTAATCAATGGTCTGAACAGAACGATTGTGCATATTAAATTAACTGAAATAACTACACCGTCTGTTTTGCTGAAATTCAAGGACTGGTGGCAAAACAATTTTTGAGAATTTCTGGAAGTAGTAAATTATTCAAACAAAAAAATTGGAAAAAAATTGCCTTGTAGTCTTTTCTGGGGTAACTCTTTGAATTGTAGCAGAACAGACTTTGTTGTTAATACTGATTATCTGATGCTACCTGATAGATGGGCACAAAGTGATCCAAGCGAGCTTGCAGCTGATTAGTCTGTTGTAACGAATCACCAAGCTCGCCTGATATGAGTGGGAAAAAGTCGTTCTCAATTTGCATAACTCTATCAATTGTCTGAAACGACAAAGAGAAAAGTTTATTTTGCCACAACCGAAGATTGGCAAAGTGGGGGTTGTGATTATTTCTTTTCAGTCTAAGTTGAAATTCTTCTAAAACAAATTTCTTTGAATATACTTCAGAAAACTTTATTTAGAAAAAAAATGCACTTTAAAAAAAATGAGTTTTTAAAACTCCATGCGCATATGTACAAGAAATTCAGATTGAATATATGCATAGTATACATTGTGCCATAATATAGAAAAGCTCATAGCAAAATAGCAAGAGCAAATAAAGTAGCAAGATATGTAATCATGAAACATGATCATATTTTCCCAGACATAAAAACAGCTGTTTAGAATAAGGCTGTTTTTTTAACAAACTGAATAAAGCTTCCTTAAGAATTCAGTTATGAAGATAAATTGAGCATGATGTTAAACCATAAAAATGGTTTAGGCTTTTCAAAACCTTTTGAGAATTAAAATCTCAAAGGTTGTAGAGTTATTATTCTTTTTATAATCATGTTTTCTTGAGTTTTTCAAAAGAAATGTGCTTTTGCAAAATAAAATAAAAATACTACACTATGACCAAACATAACTTTTCACCAAACAACACCCAAAAGTTCAAAGAATAGCTGTGATTAATAGAAAATTAAAACTTAACTCCAAACAGTGATTTTCACCAAATAACATCAATTGTCAAGGGCTAATTACTAGAAAAAATGTTCAAAGTTTCACAGACTGAGAACAACTTAGGGGTAATTAATGATGTTAATGAAATGAAGCTAATTTTTCTATTAATGTTATTTATATTATTTTTACGTTAAATTTCAACTCACATAAATATTAAGGATGAGGTTAATTTGATATAATTGGTTTTAAATTGTTAATCTGGAAACAGGAAATTATTCAAGGAAAATAAATTTAATTTCAATTAAGGTACTTGTTATTTTATAAAGTTGAATTGATTTGACAATGATTTATGGTGATGGGGTTTCATGCAAATGGATGCAGTTAAAAAATATACATATAAAAAAATGTGAATTGATATTAGTAAATAAATTGTCATTTTATAAACTTTATCTGTTAAAACAATCATGCAATATACATTCAAATCAGACTTGTTTTCAAAATGATGAATTTCATAAGTAAACCAAAGTGCTAAATATTAGTTAAAGCACAATATTTAACCTATAATACGATACTAATAGATCTCAGTTTCTTTAAAAGAAAATATTTTTATTTTGATATGTTTATCTTACCTGGGTGCTATGTTACATTTGCCTTATTGCTTTAATATTGACTTTTGTACTAGGTATTGTTAAAATATTTTTTTTAGCTGTTACTTATCTAAACAATTATGATTAGATTGCAATCAAAGCAGCTTATTTTGCATAGATTTTTTTATTTATTTTAAATTAGTAGCAAAAAACCTGTGCAATGATAATGAATAAGTTTCATACCCTTCGAGCTTCCTGTATAAACTGATGCCATTGTGATTTGAACTGTTTACTCGAGATAACATGTTGTTCCCAAGCCTCCCAGTAGTTAACTACTGAAGAGAAGCGGCTGTCTTCTAAAATCCTCTCCACTGTTTGAACAGAGCTTCGAAGATCTAGGGTTGAGTCATCAGTTATCTAAACAACACAAAAAATATTCAAATCTTTTGCCCATAGCATTATATAAGTAGGCCTACTAACAGGCCTGATTTCTACTGAATTCTTTAACATACCATAGATGCATTTTGCAAGAATTCTTTCCCCTTAAGGTTGAGGTCGTCGAAAATATGTCTTGTGTTCGAAAACATTTCACGCAGTTTATGTACAGCTGAATCAGTAATTTCTTGAAGATCTTCTGTTTCTGACCGTACAATATGTTCCAGCCCATCAAGGTTACTAGAAAGCTGGTTAACAAAATTTGAAAACATGATAAAATGTGTTTTTTTAAAAAATGTTTTGCAAATTAAAAGCTCAAAGTAAAATTATTTTAAATAATTTTATATTAAATATAGACAATTCAAATCATACCTGCTGCGCGAGTCGATGAAAAGAGACGTACATCAGGGCCAACTGAATGCGAGTCTCAACGATACGTTGCAATCTCTGATATTGTTGTTCTGTTTCCTTTGCCTTTTCTGCAGCTTGTTGTCCTGCCTGGTCCCCTGATTGAACCAGTCTTGAGGCTGCACTAGACAAGGCAGATAACTCTGCATTCTTGTCCTGAAATAAATTATTACCATTTTAATACCTTAGCTTTCTCCAAAAGATAAACTTAAAGGAAACTTACATTAAAATGAAGATAAAAGAATAAAGAAATCAATTAGCTACCCTGATGTCTTCATCTAGTTGTTCATGTACTTCTAAAAAGTCTTTAGCACTGGCAAGGCTTGTTCCCATGGAGTTGTGGCGAGAGACAATGTTCTGTCCTATTTGGTGAAGCCAGGTCTGGAGCTAAAAATGATAGACAGTGTCATGTAAATAAGGGGAAATATAAAGTTCAAAACCTAATTCAAACTGCATAGTCTTCTCTAATATAATGAATGGCTTCTATAAAATAAAACAATATTTAAAAACTTTAAAATTCCTTGGGTACAAATAGAACAGTCTTAAATTATATATTGAAATGAATGTATAAGCATACACTGTTGTATTTCTCTTGATAAGAAAGATACTCCTGACTTCGCTGCCATGCCTCAGCACGTCTTGCCTTGCACAGAGATTCCAATTGTGTGCATTTAGCCATGAGCTCATCCATCTAGTAATAAGTGAAATATTAGTTTATAGAACTTCCTTGTTAAAAAAAACTTTTAATACATTGCTGTACACACAAAAAAATAACTTACTAAAATTACAATAAATGTTTAAAAACATACTTTATGAAAACAAAACACAAGTATACAGCTTACCTTTCGTCTCACGCCATCCGCCCCTTGATCGGTGCTACTGACCCTCTCAAGTAGCAGCCGACCTTCGTGGGTCGCTTCGGTTGAATAATCAACGATGGCCTGAGATAAACGTGAATGTTGCTCTGCTAACTCTGCGCTGTTTCTTGGGAGATCCATGTTGTTCAGTTGGAACTCCACATCTCTTAGTTTATTTAGAGCCTACAAAAAGATGTTAATTGTCACTCAGGGTTCCTTTTTTTAAAAAATGTTTATTATTTAATACACAATTTTTGTTACTTAAATTAACTTTGATTTCATAGAAATAATTATAGAACTAACCGTTTCTGCAAGTCTGAAGAAAGCCACCGCCATGCCAATATTTTTACGTCTGTTGTCAAGGCGGTTTGAGAAGCTTTCTGCCTCGCGATCTACTGCAATGAGGCGCTGACGAATTCCTTCTGCATCGACACTAGCTCGTCGCAGAAGTCCATCAGCAGTCCTGAGAAGTCCAAGCATGCTCTCTTGGATATCCTACAAAAAAAAAGAACAGAATTAGTCATTATTTTATCAGTCTATCAAAACACAATTTTTTTTAAGCACAGGCTTAAATTGTAACTTGATATTTCTTATATTATTTTGATTTTATTTGTAATGTACTTACTCTGGCTTGTGCCTCAAACTGGTTGTGGTCTTGCTGTATTTGTTGGGCCTCACTATAAGAGGAACCCAGTTCGGTGTTCTGTAAATAATTGTTGCCTACTCCACGGTACCATTCTAAGATCTGAAAATTTAAACAAGTATTTATTTATTTAGAATAATTATTAGCATAACTGCTATTAACAAATAATGCTGAAGTAAAATAGTTTACTATCTAATCAGTTATATAGATTTACAATAAATTGAGCTTCACTACAGGTTAGATAGATATATTAAGTTATCACTATGCTATCAGCAATAATCATGTTTCATTTCCGCTGATCCAGGTGAATATCATTAAGAAATAGCCTGACAAAAATGAATACCAGCCTTTAAAAACAAAGTAAACCAACCTTATTAACCTCCTGATCAAGTTGACAGAGCTGCAAGCAATGTTCAAGTCTAATCTTGCGTTGGTTCCACAATTCTTCAAGGTGGCGTCTGCGATCATGCAGCAGCTCCAGAAGGTGTTCAATGCCATAGCAGGCTGCTGTGGTGGCGTGGAGGTTGGCAAAGTCCGCATGCATACCCATCTCTTTAATCTGGTCTAGCAGGGACTGGCCCATATCAAGGGTGGCTTTTGATGTCTCAAGAATATCTATTAGAATGATAATAAAGTAGTTTTATACAATGGTATAGCAAATTCAATTTATGCTTTTTTATATTTACACCTGTACTTGTTTCTATGTATACAAGTTTAAGAGTTAACTGTTTGGTAGATTGGCCTAATTAGAGAAACAAAATAAATACTAACTATTTTTCATGTCAAGATGTTGGTCTAAAAGTCTTTGTGCTGTTTCTACATCTGATGCTAGGGGTACTTTAGAAAAGTTCTTTTGTGCTTGTTCCATAGATGATGCCAACTGAAAGATTTAAAACAAACATACTTTATAATTTTGTATAAATTAAGAAATGATAAAAGATGTTTTGTCTTTAAAATATCTGTTTATGTAGGGCCTAAGCTGTGTATAAAATTAAAATTATGCTACTGTTTCTTTTGAAATATTGCTGCATTTAATAACTTACAAAGCATAGAAAATTATGTTAAAATGGACTAGTAAAATCTTATTTTAGCTTTAGCTTTTTTTTTTTTTAAATTTATGTTATGGCATAGAGGATAAAAATAAATATAAATAATTATAATATATAGTACATACATCTTGTGCACTCTGATGGAATGCTACACTCTGTTCTAAAAGTGTTCCCCTATATGCTAGCTTGTCATTGAGGTCCTTCCAGGCTTCAGCAAGCGTGTCTGCCATAGCATTATGTACATCCACTTGTGAGCGGTTCTGGTCAGCTTGTGCATCAATATTTCTGAGCAACTGTTGAACCTCATCCTCTTTTGACTGTTTCAAAATTTTAAAACGTGAAGTTATTAAAGAACTCATTATTTGTTTTAAAAAAAACAGAGAACTTTTTATTAAAAATATTAGGCCTAATTACCCTTTATCATCATCTTTTCCCATTGTGCCCATGACACTTAGGGCCGATGAAGTAGAGCTCATCTGTTTCAATGACCTCGGCACAGAGGCAGATAGTGTGGTCAGCACTATGCCCAGCTGCTTTAGTTTCCATTACGAGAGTCAGGTACCCATTAGAGCTAGGTGAACCCAGCGGTGTCATACAGAATTGAGCCCGGGATCCTAACTTAAGTCTTTCAGGCTAGTCATAAGCTCTACCATTCGACCATGCTGTCCTTAATTTACCCTTACCTATCTAAAATAACTAGACATGCACTTTAAAACAGAAAGCTTATAGCAAAGACTCTAGATTCTAGATCTATATTATATAGCCATCTGTATAGGCCTTTTGCCAGGCTTACTTTGAAAATTCAACACTCTGGAAATTACATAATAATTTGAATTAGTTAAAGTGAATAAATAGCCTAAGCCTAATTAGGGAGGGGGTAAGGGAGGGGAGGGCACTTAAAACTCTTGTGGGGTTCAGACAAAAATCTTCAGGGTGAGAGGGGGCGGGTGATGGTGATTATAACAGGCCTTTCTTCTATATACATCTAGATCTATATTTGGTTGAAAATGCTTCAGTTCATTGCCCTCCTCCCCCCCCTCTCTATCTCCTCCTACCCAGGGAGTAACTTCAAAGGTAAAGTTCTTAATTCTAAACCTAGATCTCCCTCCCTCAGAGTTTCTTCCAGGCATCTCTTCGGGTAGGGGGGGGGGGGGGCAAAGCCCCCCGAAAAAATTTTTACCGCCCCCCAACTATTGTTGTATTTGGTATAGTCAGTACTCTAGATCTAGGTCTAGAATTAAAAACTTTACCTTTGAAGTTACTCGCGGGGTGGGAAAAGGGGGGGGGGGGGTGTTTCTTCCAGACTTTTTTTCTCGGGGGGGGGGGGGTGGGGGGGGCACTTGAAATTTTCGCGGGGGGCGGTAGACTTTCTTCGGAGGGGGGGGGGGGGGTCGGACACTGTTAAAAGTATATATTTTCTATATAAATTATATAAATTTCATTTCGTTCGGGGGGGGGGGGGGGCGGTAAAAATTTTTCGGGGGGGGGCGAACTTGAATTGATAGTAAAAGGACTGGCAACTGCTAGATCTAGATCTACTCCTAGATCTAGATCTAGATCTATGATTCTAGCGTCTAGACTAGATCTAGATCTGGAAATCTAGATCTAGATCTAGATCTAGATTCTAGATCTAGATCTAGAATCTAGACTAGATGTAGAATCTAGATCCAGATATCTACTAGAATCTAGTACTAGACTTCTAGAAATCTAGATCTATCAACTATCTAGAGATTTAGAGATCTAATCAATCTAATGTCTAATCTAGATCTAGATCCTAGATCTAGATCGAGATTCTAAATAGAGCTAGATCTAGAACTAGATCTAGAACTTCTATCTAGACTAGAAGTGATAAAATACTCAGGTCTAGAATCTAGTTTAGTAGTTTGGCCTACTAGAAATCTAGGAGCTACTGGATGTATAAAAGTTTTCTAGCAGACGAAATTTTAACTGATATGCCAGTTTGTAATGGCTTTATAATACTTTACACTTTACATAGTAGGAGACCGACCTCTCTTGCCCTGGCCTACAGTTTTAAATATTGTTTGTGATTTATAAGCCTAGCTTATTAAGTTGTTTTCTCCCCAAACGCACTGTTATCTGGCAAATGTGTACATAAGTACGGGCTTAGGCCTAGTGATATTGTAGGAACTTCTAGGCCCTAGCGACATTCTTTGCTTTTGATTTTGAGCGAGCACACCAAAAGTTTATACTGACCTTTAGTCTAGCAATGAGTTGATCGTGTTCTCGCTGTAACTGTAGAGCTTCTTCAAGATTGGAACCTACATCCATAAGGTCAGGTTCCATCTGGTGAACTCTGACACGCACCCATTCTGAGCTCTGTGAATAAAAAATAGATAAATTCTATAGAAATAAACTTAAGAAAGAGTATTCCTCATCGTTGAATGTTGTTTAACATTTTGAAGCATTATAAATGAACGAAAAACAATTACCGTGAACGAAATAAAAAATAAAAAGCTTGCATCGTTTCAACATCTAGATCTAGATTAGATCTAGACCTGTGTTTGTGAGTGGGTGTGCTAAACTAAAACTAAAAGCAAATCGACCATGTGGATAGCAATAGCTAAAGGACAAGGTAAGGATCTACACAAATTTCGTCTTCCATTGTTTCGTACCTCCCATAATACCTCGATCAAGGACGACAGATTAAGAATTGATGAACAGTCCATGTACGACATATTAATTTAAGAATTGCTCTATGTAAAGAATATGCCCATTATGCTGAGGTGTTGTGTTTACATAACTCTCGCACTATCTCCTTCACTCCATCAGCTAAAGTAAAGGTGCTTTTTTATATATTTTTTTTTTATTTTATAGAGCAGGCGTTGAGAATTTGTAATGTGTTATGCCATTAATATTATAAAATTAGCGTGGCTTCCTTTCCTTCTCAAATATATTCCAAAATTGTTTTCATTTATTTTTGTATAAGTTTTTTTTTTTTAAAAAAACTTTTCTGCCATGAAATACGTAGAAGCTATAAGCTATACTTGTTCTATGTGGTCTTTGTCTAATTTCCTATTCCCTTACAGCTCAAGGTGGATTTCGTAAGAAAGAAAAGCAAAAATCACCCGTAGATAACGCTGGAAGATATCCCAGGCCAAGATAACTCGGTAAGACGTTACCAAGGCAACTAGGTGCCCCCTTGCTCTTCATTTATTTGCAGGTAGGGAGGGTATACCTTTAGCGCTAAAATGCACACTTGGTTCAAGCAGAAGCGGGGTATGCACTCCTTTTTATTGTAAGGTTATACCAACATGTTCTGTGCTGCAAGGCTTGGCTAGAAACCCTAAACCTACTTTTTATTTTTAAGAAAAATCAGTTTAAACAAAACAAAACCTTTTTTCCCTAGATTTAATTGTGAAGGAGAAAAAAAACAATAGCAATAAAGTTCAAAAGCTTGAAGAACCAGGTTCTCTATGTGAATGTTTAAGATGTTTGATCACTTAACTTACAGCTTGTTTTAAAGGTGGGGAAGGTGGTGAAGTGGGAGGGGGGGGGAATTAGAGAGAATGTGGCACTTCACATCAGATGTAAAACCGGATGTTGAGGAAAAATTTTAGATGTGGTATTTATTATTATTATTAAAACGGTATACTTAGACATGTTATAAATAATCTAAAATACAATCCATCACCCCCACCCCCACGCAAAACAGAGATTTTGTATATGAGAATTGCATATTTTAATTTTAAAAGTAATTTTAACGAATCTCTTTTACTAGAAACACACATTTATTCTATGTTAATACGCAAAACTAAGGCATAAATCATGATGAAACGTAATTAAAATGGGGAGGTCACACTCTTGGGTGAGGGGGCGGTGTTGGACTTTGGTTAAATTAAATAGATCAATGAAAAAAAAACAATCAAAATTGTCCTAAACACAATTTTAAAATGTTCAGTATTCAAGTTCAAGCCCAGTCTAAAAGTTTCAAAAATAATATCAGTGACCCGGGGATTGACCTAATCACCCCGCAGTGTTAATGGGCTCTTCCGCATAACACGATGGCGCCTCGAGCAACAGTACCAGAAAGGAAGTCGGACATTATTTCAATTAAATTTCATGAAACAGTAGTCCTAGTAGGCTTATAACGTATACTATTATCTGTATTTACTGTAAGTATCGCTGTACAAAATTGTTCAAACATGTCGCATCAAATGATTTAGTTTCTAAATAGTGTTGTTGTAGTTGTTGCTTTAAAGAGTTACAAATAAAAGCAAGCACGGAAAATGGCAACTCAATCCTGGATAAGTTTATCCAACTCGCCTTAGCGGCAACCCAGGTTTTACTTGCCTTTTGTAGTTTACCCTGGAAACTCCTTGTGATAATCTGTCTTACTCATTTACTGTCTAAATCGTCTGCTTCTTAAGTATAATGCCAATCAATCGAAGGGAATGGTTACTAATTTATGGAAACTAATAGTAATAACGGTGCATGAATAGGCCTACTTATACAGATTACTTATTAAACATTGGACATAAGAACCGAGCGTGATCTTGAATTGCTTGTGTGTATGGTGGGGGGGGGGGGGGTAAGGAAGTATATGAAGATATAGGTATATTCCTGCTTTCATTGTCATGAACATATTTTTTTAACTCATCCATTTCACTTTTTCAAAATATCAAGCACCCCACCGAACCCCCTCTTCTCATTTTACCAATACAGTTATTTTATAAAAAGCAAGCAGCAAGAGCCCTATATGATTACATCACACTGCGGCTCACGTCACACTCAAATCCTGCTGCAGCAGACAACCGTAGATAACTGTTCAACCCTCGCTCGTGTGCTGCTCCTTCCCCCCCTTGTGTTCATGTAAGTAACCTGTGTACAGGAACACTCACGCCTGCTGGCCTATGTCTTTGGGTCTCGGCAGCCGATAATCCGGGCTTGGGGTGGATCAGATACTTGTTCAACAATTTCATTTGGAGTCACGTGATGGTTAGACGATTTTTAATTTCTTCTTTTACCCTATATAAATATATTATTTCCTCCTCCTCAGCCCCTACCGTTGCCAATAACGGCATAAAGATCAACCCCGTACTTTCCCCTAAATAACAACAATAATTACTACATAAATTAACACATTATTTGTAATCAAGAAAACAATATAATGAACGTCTTATTCCCGGGGCGAAGGTCTCCATGTGAGCCTCACCCTCACTCACCCAGGTGTCTGACTACAAGTATGCATGATTTCCCCTCCGCCTTCTTAAGGTGTGCATGATAAGCTAAAATAAAATTAAACTGGGTTGTGTCATGTGTGAGCAGTTGTAAGTGCAAGACATTCCTAATGTATAGAGGCGTGAAGCCATTTCCTTAGACTGATGGTACAAGCTTGTGGCTGACTACTTAAGTGCTTTCGGCAGGCCAATCATTGATGGGTGAAGCTCGGTTGTCGGTCTATGCCCAGAAAACCACTCAAGGTATGTAGGTAGGCCCAGGGGCGTAGCGAGGGGGGGGGGGGGGCGGGGGGTGCGGACCGCACCGGGTGACACCATTTAGGGGGGGTGACACCAAGGCAAAAAATAGCAAAATATATAGAGAAAAACTCGAGGGGGGGGTGCAAATCGAAAGTTTGAGGGGGGGGGGTGCAAATCGAAAACTCGAGGGGGGGTGCAAATCGAAAGTTTGAGGGGGGGGGGTGCAAATCGAAAACTCGAGGGGGGGGGGTGCAAATCGAAAGTTTGAGGGGGGGTGCAAATCGAAAATTTGAAAGTTTATCCCTGGGAAGGGTCTCTATGCCTCTGGGGGGGTGACACCATTAAGTGCCGCACCGGGTGACACCCGACCTCGCTACGCCACTGGGTAGGCCTATCAGTGAGATATAGGTAAAGCTGACTGCGTGGTAATGCTGTTTAAGCAGCCGTATGAAATATGTCCAAGGCGTTTCAAATAAAAAAGTCAATATATTGTACTGAAATCATGTTTTCAAATGCTGATGTGTATTAAGAGTTGTCTAGATAAAAAAAAAAAAGCTTGCTATAGACATGCATTTAAGTATTACGAATGAAGTAGGCTTTGTTAGTACAATAATATGTAACTGTTCCTTTGTTTATTTAATACAACATGTTATTTAAAATACACCCGTTTGATAAATTGTCGTGTGTCTGATAATGTAATATTATACAAATCGTGCGTGTTACCAATATAATGACGTGTCTGTATGCTAGGTATTTTCGTGTTTTTCAATGTGCTCACTGTGTGCTCCTAATAAAATAAGATTGACGTATCATTGCATGGTGAAGATATGATGCCACTGTCAAAAAGACATGTAAGGTATATGCAACTTCAGTAATGTATAATAATTAGAACTGTTACGGGCGTATTTTTTTACCTTCCTGCCAAGAGAACACATCCGTTTACCAAGCGCCTCGACATGACTACTTTCAGCGTGAGCTAACGGTTAATACAAATTTAAAATGGGAAGATGTAGAAGGATTGGTTAGCTTCATAATTTTCAATAAATAGGCCTACATCTGAATGTTGGATGTATGTTAGGTATAATTCTTCTTCTTAGTCTGCGTTTTTTTCCAACAGTAAATATGTCTGGTTTAATTTCTATTGTAAAGGGCCTATTCATTTATCAGTTGCAAGATGTTATTCAAACTACTTTGCCACCCCTAGTTACTAGTAAGGCATTAAATATCATATTCATAGCGTAATGGACTGTAAATCTCTGTTCAATAACAAATAAACTCAGCACCGTTTTAAAGCACCCTCTTTATAAAATGGTATAGTTGGTATTCAGCATGAATATTGTTTTGGGTTTTATTAAATCATTTGAATTGTTCGCTTTGATAAAACCTAGTAAAGCGTTTTTTAAGTTGTTGTTTCAAATATTTCAATTGCCTATAACTCAATTTCAAAACAACATGGCATCTGTTAATGTGCTAAAAAAATATAGATAGTATTTTAAGCTTGCAAGCAAAGAAACACTACAATCGTCAGATTACAATTTTAAACAATTTTCTTTTTGATTTGTAAATAATGTTTGTTAATAGTCTAATTAGCTCAAGTTTTGTTTTCTTTTTTTGGGGAAATTTTCAATCCTAATCACTTAGATTTAATCCGTACTCTGATTTTACTATCCAAGACTAATAAAAGATAACAGATTATCCCGTCTAGTTAAATAAGTAAAGACGTTTTTTTTTACTTCTTAAAACCCATTAAAAATAGAACTGACCGACATACCCCCTACCCCCCTCCCCACCACATACCGCACACGCCACGGTCGAGGCTAAGAGCTCAGGTAAGTTTAGACTCAACTTCAGACACCCACCAGACCATCTCCATCAAAAAACACTGCATCCAATGATAAGAAATCTTTCTCGACAAACCTGAGTCAGATCCAACCGTATTAAATAAAGAGCCAGCCTAGCAAATTTGAGGTAACATTTAAAATAAATCAGCAGAACTACGTGGAGAATAAAAAAGGGCCTATATAAATCCTAATACATAGTCTATTCAATATATATATATATATATATATATATATATATATATATATATATATATATATATATATATCTAATATATAAAGCTCAATTCTGTAACGCATATGTTTGTCGTTGGCATTTCTACGGATTTAAGTGTTAGATCAATTATCGTGCGCGTTTGTCTAAATTTATGAGTTAAAAAATTACTATTAAAAGTGTTGGGAAATCATTTTCATTTTTCAAATTATAGTAATAATTGTCGGCATGTTCATTAAACACAAGTTTTAAAAAAATATCATCTTTTACAAAAATTCTAATTATGTTTTTATTTAGTCCTATAGCGCTTACTTCCCTTTGATAAATTAGGCAAAACACAATTACTTCCCTTTATGAAACCATCGCATTAGTTGAAAAGCATTTACTTTTTAATTACTTTGTTTTGGTGTTGGGAAAAAAATAATTACATAATTAGCGGGGATTGATCAAGTGCAAATGTTTTAGGTATTTTACGGATAAGCTTGGAGTATTATAATTGTTCATTAAATTGAAACAGGCGCGTTCGTTTAAGTGAGTGCAAAAACTATGAATAAGTTGGGGTACTATAGTCGTTTATTAAGCTAAAACAGGCGATTCTGCCCCGGGCGTTTATGTTCGCGTTAGTGTTTTCTTTGTGTTTAGGTGGGTTTGCGTTAGTGGTTGCGTTTTGATTTGGTTCGTTTTTGTTCTTTCTTTTTTCGTTTTTGTTTGTGTTTTTTTTTGTTTGGGTTTGTATTTGTGTTTTTGGTTGGTTTTGCGTTTGGATTTGGTTTGTTTTCGTTTGCTTTTTCGTTGTTTTTTTTTTTGGTATTGGTGTTTGTGGTTGGGTTTGTTGTTAGGTTTTTGTTTTCGTTTGTTTTTTCTTTGTGTTTGTATTGGTGTTTGTGGTTGTGGTTGGGTTTGTTGTTAGGTTTTTGTTTTCGTTTGTATTTCTAATTGTGTTAGCGTTATGTTTGCGTTTTGTTGTTTTGGTTGGTTGTGGTTTGGGTGGGCAATGCCGGGTTTATGATGATTACTAAACACACAGGTAATGGTCTTTAACGGAAAGGTTTTTCACAGAAGCCAGAGCAGGGCCTGGCCGGGACGGCTAGTATATATATATATATATATATGCATTAGACTTTATTAACACCGGCGCAAATCATAAATAACACGCAAAGTTGGTATAGAAATCGGCGTTTTCTATTAGACATGTGAGTCTAGCTAATGGTTCTCTAACCTTTAACTGTGCACCGTAGGGATGGCATGACAGCTGGAACTAGTAATGGATGAGATTGCTGGGAACATACTAGACATAGTAGCGTGGCTTTTACAACTTTTAGGCAACGCGTCATGACTAGGTTAGAGGTGAGAACAGGTAGATCTATAATCCTATATAATGTGGTAAAGCCTCAAACAATATGTGAATGTGTGGGTAGTGTGTGGTCAAGAAGTAGTCACTACCATCACGTTTCACAGTTTCAAAAGTTATGTTTTACCTAAATTAATTTAGGCGTTGATTGATAAGCTCTGTGTTTAATAAATGGATGCTTTAGACAAAGGTGCCGAAAACATTTGGGGGGGGGGGTATTTTAGGCAGAGCTTGGATTATTTTTACCTTTGGGTTTTGCTCAGTTGTTTTATACACAGATATAAAAAATTGTGTGAAACCCAGGTAATACAACTGCACCCTTGTGACGTTATTTCCTGTACGCTCATGGGGGGGGGGGGGGGGGGGGGCTAAGAGAAACAAGATGGCGACTGTGAGTCTATTTACTGTTGCTCACCGTCAGTGATTCATTGCCGAAGTTGTGATGGCTCGTAAATGATAAGACAAGTTATCATCAGTAAAGATGAGTACTTTAACCCAAAGGTTTTATTTTTAGAAACCAGCGGAAGAAAACAGAAAACAATATGTATATGTTATTAATTAAAGACCAACCGCTTGTTATAAAAACATCGAATGAATACAGTATCGTTTGGGGAGAAAGAAATTTCTGATGGTATCGCTTTATAGGTCATAATGTTCGGAGATAGGGTCAGGATTGGGTTATGTTTAGGGCAACACTACTATTAAATAAAAATGAAGTACCAACCCAAACTTTCTTGAATACAAATTCAGAAAAGATGAAAACAAACATAATTTTGTCGTATTGAAGTGGGGGTGGGGGCTTTTTAAAAAAAATATTTTTGGGTTGATATTTTGCATCCTATGGAATGATACTCCATTTATGACAGTTTCGATGTAACTGTTCGTTCAAGCCCTATGACATTTTTCTCATTGCCATGAATGTCAAATTTTAACCAAAAATCTGCCACAAACTGGCGCCCTCTTGGTTATTGATTTATGGCTTCCTATCGATACAAAATTTAATAGACACACCCAAAACGAGGGCTATACATCATATAGTGCGAGTTCATCGGTCTAATTTCAGAATGAGTAGCCGTATACATTTTCCACAATTGAAAATAGAAGTCAACAAAACAGTCGTAGAAACGGCAGGCTAAAACTTAAAGTGAAGTTATTACCAAAAAAATAAATAAATAAAAAACAACTGCGTTAATAGCCATCACGTGTCGTTAGGCGTGTCTGCTCCGACGTTTTTGCATCCATTAATTGTGTGATTAACCATTACTTTAATAGCTGAGTTCATCAATAGAACGATAGAATGACTGTAGCGTATCAAATTTTGAAAGACGAGAACGATCAATAAAACGAAGGAGTACTGTATTAAGAGTACTTAATACCAAATTATTAAATAATAACACAGAACTATGTTAAAGGAAAGGAGTTAATTTACAGGGACTTGTTTTTTTTTCTTCAATTTATCATAAAAGAAAGTAAAGCCGAATAGCACACTAGCATTTAGAGAATACTATAAAAAATAAATAAAAAGAGCTACGTTCAGAATGAACGGCAAGTGTAGACTGGGTATGGTAAAGGTCGGGATGATAGGCGCACAACAAAGTGAGTACGCCCCTGTGCGCTGTGGGGGGGGGGGGGGAATCTGGTGGGATGAATAGTTGTTGTAAGTAAATCTTGGTTTAGTTCTCATATTCACGTATTTAACCCTTTATAGAAATCTCACTGACACACTACAATTTACCCATAGGCCTATAGCACTCATGGCTTGTTGTTGTTCTGTATTTAGCCTATTTGTATCGTTTGCTACATTTTTGTTCTGTTTCTTTGATAAGTCGTTTTACAGTGTTATTCGTACAATTTTATTTAGAAAATTAAATTTTGAGTAGTTTTAAACCATTATACGGTCGACAAAAGGGGAGGATATATTTAGGATTATTTTAGAAACGTGTGCAGTACGTCATCAAATTATGTTAAAAGTACGTCATCAAGACATTCTGCCATTACACCATCAAACAATCCTAAAAGCGAGTTATCAAATGGAGGTAACAGGACGTCATCAAATTATGCTAAAAGTACGTCATCAAACATTGTAGTACTACGTCACCACACTATTCTCCTAGTAGGTAAGCAAACATTACTGACACTACGTCATCAAAGCTAACAGTGGGTCGTCCAACAATTCTCTCATCAGTAACCCGTCATTAAAGTATCCGCTAGCATTCCTGCTGAGAGAACCAGGCGGTAGTTTTCAACAGAAGGGAATGTGGGCTCAACGCGAAATGTAAACAGCTGATTTATCGTGTGTAGCTACTGGCTACTGTTTTAAATGCATGTGTCAACACACCCCGTGTCAGGCTGGGTGTGTGCGTGTTTTGCTCATAATCACCACAAACAGATGCTAGCTGCACACGTGAACAACACTGTTGCGGGTGTAGGTTGCATGCTAAAACGGTCTATGTAGTGGACTAACGATGGAATAATTTTTACGTTTGTTGAATCATTATGAAACAGCTGTGACCTGAATATACAGGGCTGTTTAAAAATAATTGAAATGAGTTAGTCAACAGTCAGCAGTTATGGTTTGAGATAGAACAAGACAGATAACTATTGTCACTACTTTAGTAGAGTGACTGCCCTTGTTTTGCTTCTGTTTATATCTCTATTCTTACATTCGATCTGAACAAATGTCATTGTATTTAACTATAAAAATACTTATTCCTTACACATTTTATGTAATTACGTCTAGAAGTATATTGCACATTTGTTGAAATATATATTTGAACATTGTTATTTAGGTAAACATGCAGCTACAGTAATAATCTTGCATTTTAAACGCATTACTACTAATAATTAATTTGGGCTATATATGTTTGGTATAATGCAGTTTTACCGGTATGATTGTGGCGAAAAGAAACACGGGTAATACTGAATAGTCATGTAAGATTAGTCAAAATGAGAACGGGCTGTCTAAACGAAACCAAGTATAGATTTCTATATTTCTGCTCGACTTACCCTGAGTACAGCTAGCACGACCTTTGCTCGCCCGGCCTGGACAGCAACAGTACTGATGGTTGTTGTGGACGGAGGAATTTCCGATAGATCCATAGATTCGGCTCTTCTAGCCGCCATACTTGTTGTTTATAGTCGTCAGGTGGGCGCGATCGTAGTTATCATAGCACAATCGATGGGAGTGACAATTTCTTGGATATTTTTATTATGTATAAAAATTTATTCGGGCACTTTCCTTGTTTTGTTGAAATTATGAAAACGAAGTGGAATCACATCAACGTTAAAGAAAGCGAAAGGTTAGTCCAATATTCTGAGGTTTTCATACTACGAGTTTTGAAACACGGGTGATGTTTCCTATTGTAAACATGTATTTACAGTTAATCTTTCAATAGGCATGCATGCAGTACCTGCTTGATCGAAACACGGCTCTAAACAAAACTCTGGTAGCTGGATGCTTTCCCTTTACCCCCTTGCTACCGGCATTACTAACAGAAAAGTTGGCAGACGGCCTAAGATGCGACAGGTAAGGGAGGCTAGCGCAGTCGAAGTTCTAAATATAGCAACAGTTATGAAGAGAGTAAATTAAATATATATTCATTTAATAAATTACTCTAAATAAATAACGGTTTTAATATGTTTTGATATAATAACAATAGCAATTTATTTTTGATTAAAGTATGAATAAAAGTAAAAGATAATAAAAAATATGTCCACCTTTAGAACTACCTAAAAGTAGACTCGCCCGCTGATTCCTAGCACTGCAGAGGTTTGATAAAAATAGCCGCATCCCCCATATATGGGAAGCACCGTCTGATATTCTAACGCCAAGAAGTTCGCGATAAAGGCAGACACGGCTCAGACGAGTGCTAAGAACAGACGCAGAAGAGGCACAGGCTAGAGATAAGAGGTTCTAGAAACAAATTTTATGCGTTTTACTTTAAAGTCTCTTCCAAAATCTATTGTGTCAAACTTTTTTAATGATTAAAATTTCTAGAAAACTATTCTCTCTGCGAGATTTTTATTAATGATAGAAAATTATTTTATTAAAACACGACAGCCACTAATTTGTATTATTATTAAATTAACTATGTACATCAAATGTAATTAATTAATTTAAAATATACATTTTTTTTTCACAAATTAGTACAAATATTTAGTAAAATTTTACATTAATTTTTTCTCTAACTTTAATTAATACATAATTATTTTAAAATAAATTACAAATTGCCTTCTCCTAGTTGGTGAGAAATATAAATTTTTATCCGGCCAGCGATGCAGAAAAAAAATGACGCCATGACAAAAGTACATAGATTCTACCATGTACAAAAAGTAAAGCACTACCTGGCAATGTTGATGAGTTATCAAGGTGTATATATAAAACAAAGATGCAGGCGTAAGACAAACATCTTTTAACCATAGCCCCAGAATGATAACGATGAGAAAACGAGCAGTTTATGCTTTTTTTTTAAAAAAACATGTTCAACAACAAGATGTGTTTTTAAAAAAAAATTGGATACTGTCATCATCAAATAAACAGATGTCCCAATTGGAATCATATAGTGCTTGACATTAAGTGCCAAGTACTTTAAGTTCTTTAATTATTTTAATTAATACAATGTATAAAGTTGTCATATTAGACAAACCATAGATACATCGACAGCTGATACCAAAATAGACATATTTAGGCCTACCGGTTTTAAAATTGTATAAAACTCCATTCTCTCTAAAATTGCTTTCCGCATTTTGTATGATTGTTTTCTGCTAAAAACACATATTTTATAAGATCCCAACGCAAAGAAATTGTTTACATTAATTTAACTACAATTTACCGATGGAATTTTAATATTAACATTTTTATTTGGCACTTCAGCGACAGAAACAGTCAAAATAAATCTTCATTGCAAAACCATTAACACGATTAACTGCCAAAATGTTCAAAGAACTCTTTTAAAAAATCATTTAAAAATTAAACGCTATGATGAAAAGTAACTTATTAATCAGTGTATTTTCTTATATAATTTAAAAAAAAAAAAAAAAAAAAAAAAATATATATATATATATATATATATATATATATATATATATATATATATATATATATATATATATATATATATATATATATATATATATATATATATATATATATATATATATTTATTTATTTATTTATTAGAAAAACAATTTAGAGAGCTGACCAATCGATAAAACTTCGAAAATGCAACTTTAAAAGTAAACTTGCACGGTAAATTGTTTAGTTAACCCGTTTAAAATTTGAATGTGTTTAAGCATGAGCACATTTAATAGTCGACAGTTACGTAAAAGTTACACAGCTAGTGGGTTTTGTGGCGTGGGAGGGGGAGTAGGTAGGTGACCCAAATATATATACAGGGAGGGAAAAAAAAAGAGAAAAACAACAGGTGTGAGTGAATACCTGAGGCAGACGCCTGGAAGAAGTGAATGATGCTCTTTAGAGTGAGTAAGTTGGGCAGACGGCGAGGGAGGGTTTAGTAGAGTGGGAGTGGTGAGGAGGAGGCAACTGAAATATCTGCACTTTAGTGTACGATGGTATGCTAGGTACAAGCAGGAAATAGTCCTACTGTCGGTGTTAAGTGTGTGTGGGGGGGGGGGAGAGGGGGGGGGGTTCTTCCGCTAAATTGGTCTAATCATCTCGCCTGGCCATTACCATTCAATGATTTAGAATAACAAAGCACTACAAATACAGTTTAAAATATATAAAAATTAAAAAGCCAAAATCACTATAATATTAATTGTGCTTTTGCTTGCACATTTTCCTGTGCTTTGTGGAATTTATGAAGCGGTGCAGGTTTTAACTCGTGTATGTCCGCTTAAAATAATTAGGATACGACGAATGGGTATAAATTAAGTGGGTTTTTTTTTCAAAATCCTGTAACGTGACCCGTCAGCCATGATTTGTTTTCGAACAACAGAATGCGAGATTGCTAACCCCGAATTCTTGAGTTCAGTTTCCGTACGATGCCCCTGAGTTCGTCCAGATCTGATGCGTAGGTTACATGAGGTGGGGGGGGGGGGCACTGAATTAGCAGGACCTTTGTCTACCACGTTCACATTAAAGCGTCAGGTCCGATTGGGAATCGTATTGGAAAGTTCTTTTTTTCAAAGTGCCAAACATTCCTTGGCAAGTTTTCATAACAATGACATTTTAACAAAATAAACAAAATCTATGTATTTTTTGCTGTTCAAATTGATGCCAGATTTTTAAACAATCAAGGCGAAATAATTGTAAATAAATATAATTTTTTACTGTTTAAAAAAAATATAATTTAGTTTGTGATGGAGTCAAAGTGTTCTTTTTGCGATCTCAAAATCGACGGTCCTAACAGTTAATCTTCACCAATCACCTGATTAATCATCGATAAGTGTAAGAGGGTCCAGACAGTTCATGCCTTTATTTTCGTCTGATTGTATGGAATCCAGACTTAGGATGAGTAACGTCAACAAAGCTAAAGTAAAGGATTGCGAACTGAAGGTGAGCATATTTTTGGTGAGTAACTCCCAGCAGACGTGGCAGATACGTGTCAGGAACAGATCGTGTAATCTCGCGGAGATAGCGCGTGATTTAATGCTGTGGTAACATACAGCAAAAACAACTTCTAAATTTAATCACGTGACTTGACGACACTATCTTGGTCAAAGTGAAGTTTTCGGCATTAAAAAAATCTTATAATTAAATTAAGTAGTCCATATGACACCTCTAATTGAACTGTATAAAAGAGATATCTAAACTGAAGTAGGCTCTGTCACTATTGGATTTATAGGCATATTGAAGACTTGTGAATATTTTGTTAGGATAGATATCAAGGGTTAGCCTCAAAAACAGCGATTACAATCTGTTTAGAGATTAAGTATCCGTTTACCATATCTTCGTGTTGTAAATAAATAAACTGTAAGGTGAAATCAAGGGGCTTAACTTTGTAAGCACAACTTTACTTATAGATTGTGTAGTCTAGAGGTGGTTTATATATGCTGGACACCTTCTTCTTTGATGTATCTAAGGGTGGTGTCCATACGCTGGACAACTTTCAACTTTGTGTAGAGGTGGTTTATATATGCTGGACACCCATCCCCCTCACCACATCTTTGGTGCCTAAATGCTGTACCCACTGGTTGGTAATTATGGATCGTGAACGTTTTGACGTAACACAAAATATGACATTGTGACCCACCCCTAGAGCATATTTCCTTACATCATCCTCTAATACTACACAATACTTCTAGAACACTCCCCCTACACACATTCTCTACTACACACATGTTTTTAAAGTCTGTAGAATACCTTCTTGGAATCAAGTCATTTTGGAGAAAAATGGTAGGCCCTACATCTTTCATTACAATGTTACAAAAATAGCCTTACATTATGTTGAAAAATCCTTTTGTTAATTTATTTATCAATTCATTTATCCACCATTGTAAATAGGAATAAAAAGCAACGTTATAGAACATTGCTTTATACCGCATCCTAACCGATATGACTCGGTATAACTCAATACAAAAAAATGATTATCATCTTTGTTAAATATGTGCAAGATCCCTTAGTCCATTTATGCGGAGGGTGGGACCATTCTGGACCCTTTCTACTTGTAGGCTATACGTTTTAACAAATAATATGACGCATATCAGAAGCTCTGTGTGCTAAAATTACTAGCTTCACCATTTCCTATTGGCCAAATCACAACACCCAGAGAACATCTTTTGACCGGACTACTAAAAAATTTTTACTGAGTGCACTGAAGATATCTGTCCGGCCCCTTTGGGGAAACCAGCGCGCGAGTGAACACACCTAGATCTCACAGCGCATGCGTAAGCGCGTGTCGGCAGCCGACATTTAAAATATCGCACACGATCTTTCACGCTTTAAGCCAATCTGACATTTTGTTTATCACAGCCGATGTGGGCATCACACAAGCATTCTTGATAATTTTTTGGGAGCTCAAAATTTTTATTTTTTAAAGCTAAAATTATGTTTTGATTTTATCATTATAGGTTGCGAGGGGTAATAGATTAATAATAGATATATGAGGTTTACACGGAATTTGTTGATTCTGAAAGAAGTCAACTTTAGTGAATGCGTGGTAGAGGAGTTGGCTCCAGGTGGACGTCTACCACACATTATATTTTGAATATATATATATATATATATATATATATATATATATATATATATATATATATATATATATATATATATATATATATATATATATATATATATATATATGGGATTAAACGGACACTAGACTATCCTCTATAGAAAATGTATATTATTAGTTCAAATGTCAAAGCTAGTGTTTATAAGCAAAAAATAAAAATAAAAACAAACTCAGGACTTATGTTGAACCTAACTATGTTGTTATGTTATTGCGTTTGCATATAGAAATTTAGGTTTTATGGAGCTGTATATTTATTGTTGATGTCTACGTCTACGTCTGGGGCTGGGATGGGGGTGGAGCAGAGGCGTAATGACCGGCGCCAGGGGAAAACTATCAACTCCTCACAATGTACCCGTTAGCTGATTAGCCCCAAAATACCCGTACTGTTCAGATAATTACCTTCACGACAATGCAGCAACTGTGCGACTACTGATAAAATCAACAAAACAGCTGTTGAATAATGTTTTGTGGGTCTGGCCTTTGAGATGTTACCCCCCCCCCCCCCCCCCAACCAACTACTAAGTCAATTACGTCAACTTGAATAATCTTGTCCTACAGAAAATGTCCTAGTCTTAAATCTAACATTGCCTTACAGTTAGGTGATTCGTTTTGCATAAATTCGCAATATACTGGGTGGGGAGGGGGGGGGGGGGGGTAATATAATACTTTTTGGCGTTTGGTAATACCCAGCTTTTTTTGGGCGCGAGTAAGCACGGGATAATGTACTGGGGTATTGATCCAGTGGGGAAGTCTCCGGGGGGTAATTGACAAGGGGGTAATGTAGGGCCTAAATGGATGTATTAAATCCGTTGAACGCGGGGCAATGTCCAGGTGGTAATTACAAGGGGGGGGGGGGGGGGGGGGTAATGTCCAAGGTGTTATCAACAAGGGGGTAATGTAGGGCATACATGGGTAAGGTCCACGTTAGTAGCACTAACTTTTAAAAACAAGGTATCTATGAAATAAAGTACGGCAACACGTTTATTTATAGTCAGTGCAGCTATTACGTAAAGCAAAACTGTTTTTTTTACACAGTAGTAGTTTTTAAATCCTTCAGAGAAGACTCTCTCAAGACAACTCATCTTTTGGCTGAAGTACGCGCAGCATATTGGCACAATCTGCTCATCTCTACACAGTTCACGCGCAGGCTTTGGTACGTGTGTACCGGGGGGTGGGGGTGGGGAGGGAGAGAGAGAGGGGGTTAACCCATGTCATCATCAAAAAGCTTATTATAAAGGTCAAAAGATCGGGCGACGGAGGGAACGTAAAATAAACAATGATATAAAGACTTGAATGTGTTGATTGGATGCCTATACACTCTCGTGCCGTTCTGATTAAAGAAAAAATCGATGGTTCAATCGGTTTAATCAAGGATAGATCAAGTGATAGATCAAGTGATAGATACAATAATTGGATACAACAACTGGGTTAATTTTTATAATTAGATTTCAATACACCTTTTAAAAATGTACGAATTTCGCTTGCTTTTATAGAGAGTATAAAATAAAACTAAATAACAGGATTTTGACTTATTTAAGAGCTTTAAGAAAACTAAGTGATTTTTTTTTTCAATTAGCTCTAATTGAGAGTTTATGGTCGGGTTATACGAAAGGAGGTTTGGTCAGTATAATCTCTAGGAGCCTTTAATTTGCTCTAGTAAAACCAAACCCCAAGGGAGCAAGGGTTTAAAACAGTTTCTAGCACTCGAGCAACATACATACAGTGTTTCTTTCAGACTTTTTTTTTACATTTTCACGGGGGGGGGAGGGGGGGGGGGAGTATATTTTCCTGGGGAGGGGAGTGGGCGGACACTGATAAAAGTATAAATTTTCTATATAAATTCTATTTCGTTCGGGTTGGGGGGGGGGGGGGGAGGAAAGGAATAGATCTTATAAATCTATATTCGAATCTCATCATATCATTTGATCGAGCATTCGTGTTCATACTTTTAAAAAATACAAATGCATAACGACTGTCTACGTTACTATTACAGTAACATTAATTTAAATTTCAAACACAACCAAGCTCTAAGCATCGTCCGTTGTGTCAGCTTGATATAACCTTCTCAGCCTCATCCAGAAACATAACCTACATAAGCCTAAGCTGCTCACGCATACCTGTATGAGCACATAGTACATGCCTAAGCTCTGTTGTCTTGTGTGTGTTTTTTACCGCATGCTCGTGCAGGTAATGTTGGGGTGTGCCTAGCTGGCAAGCTTTCCAACAGATGAAGGTGGGGAGTTGAAAGGTGATCCGTTGCGCTGATGTGTTTTTTTTTTTTTTTTTTTTTTTTTTTTTTTTTTTTTTTTTGCGTTAAGGTAAGGTGATGAAGTCATATGTACGCAGGTAAGTCTCGACGTCTCCTACACAATGGCTGACCACACCTAGTTGATAAAACCTGCTCTGGTAGCCCTCACACGCAGACGTCGTTTCGATTCTTTTATTTACTTCAACTTCATCAATGTTACATTTTTTTAAAAATAATAATAAATACACCTGAGCTGGAATACAAGAATTGTTTATCGCCTTCTAAAATGGTCTACTTTGTTTATGAAGTTTAATTTTAGGATATTTTTTTTTTAAAAGCAGTTAAAGCAGTTATAAGGGCGCATCATAAAACAGAGTTTCATCCAGGCTTCGCCGAAGAACGTCTACCTCCCCCCCCCCCCCCCCCCACTTCCAGAATGAAATATAATTGATATAGAAAATATATACTTTTACCAGTGACCGACCCCCCCCCCCCCCCCCGAAGAAAAAATTTGAAGGAAACTGTAATCAAAAATAGATCTGTTACTACAGCTACCTTACCCTAATCCTTGACCAAACACTAACTCTGCCGTCGAACCGAAACTTAAACTTTACCCTAACCATTATTCTGACCTTAGAAATGACACGTGCGTTCTAATAAAAAAAAACTGGTATACATATTAAAAATAAAATAAATTTCTAGTTCAGCAGTGACTTGGTGCAAGGGCACCTGCACGTAGCTCAGTAAAGGGCACATAGAAATAAAACCATGCAGACCTGTTGGGCGAAACACGGCACCATGCAGTACACAATCGGCACCATTTAGTACACAACCGGCGAGTGCAGTACACAATCGGAGCGTGCAGTACACGATTGGCGCGTGCATTAATTGTTAGCCGGTGCGAGAAGGTTAATTCCTGCACGTAGCTGAGTAAAGGGCACATAGAAATAAAACCATGTAGACCTGTTGGGCAGAACACGGCACCATGCAGTACACAATCGGCGAGTACAGTACACAATCGGCGAGTGCAGTACACAATCGGTGCGTGCAGTACACAATTGGCGCGTGCATTAATTGGTAGCCGGTGCGAGAAGGTTAATTCCTGCACGTGCTCTCACTTATTGCCCAGCCGAGACCACCGGCATCTCAGCTTGTTTGTGAGGGTGCTTGACCACACGTGCACCAGGATCTGCTCACACTTTGCTCTTTGACCAATTGTTACTCACGGTGCTTACATTCTCAGCAGGTACTTTATTCACGTAAAATCGGGCGAAGTTGGTGGGATTTTTGTAAAACTGAAAAATATGTCCAGCCTTAGGATATTGGGATATTTAACAAACAATAAATAATCATATGCCCTCGCTAATTATTGAGAAGACAGACTCATTTTTATACGAGTTATTTTGTATAGTCACTTTTAAAACCAAATAAATAAATCACATTTAATAAATGTCATTTTTGGACGTGATTGGCAATAATAAAACAATTTCGAGCTTCAAATTTTCTACTTCGAATGTATAAGGAGTTGTTTGTCCTTGTGTCTTCAAATACCAGACTAACGAAATATACTGTAGGGGGTGGGAGGACTGACGGTCTGATAAAAAATACCTGACATTATGCAGGTTCACAGACGTATCGTAACTCCGGACGTCTTACAATGGACGCCATGCAGGCCATGGACATCATAACAATGGACGTCATGCGGAGTCACTAATATACTAGAGACCCTGGAAGTCATCAGACTTTCTTCCAGGCATCTTTTCGCCCCCCCCCCCCCCCAGAAAGTCTACCGCCCCCCCCCCCCCCCGAACGAAATGAAATTTATATAGAAAATATATACTTTTGACAGTGTCCGCCCGCTCCCCCCCCCCCCGAGTATTCTTGTCCGCCCCCCCCCCCCCCCCCCCCCGAAAATTTCAAGTGCAACCCCGAAGAAAAAAGTCTGGAAGAAACATTGAAAGTCATACAAACTGACAATATACAGGCTCGTGGGTGTACTTTAACTCTGGACTTTATACAAGCTCACCAACTAGCTACAAAAGCACGTTCTACAAATCTGCACTACCAGCAGTTACTGGCGTATACATTCAAAAACATAAACCACAACCTCTAAGCAGATACTGGTGTATACATTTTAAAACCTAAACTCTTAAGCAGGAATCTAATTAATGAGCTCCGGCACTACTAGTGCGCTATAATAAATCACACGTGCAGTCAAATTAGTTGGCGTGTTAGATTAGATAACCACAAAACACTGAAGCAAACGTATTTTTAAAATTCAAAACTACCAAGTTTTTAGAATTCCTGATTATGTTGGTTAGTGAAAATGATGCAGAAATGTGTAATTTATTATTACAATCTGAGAATAGATTTGGATAGAAATTTATTTTGCAAAATCCGTTCAATATTTACAATTACGAACTGAAAATATTACAAATTCTTTACAATTTTCCCTAGAATGTGACACCCTATGAAACAACTATCATGGTGAGGCTGTTGACAGTAAGACATAAAATTAAGACGCAATAAGAGCGCAAAAGTTTGGGTTTTTAAATGTTTTTTTCGGTGTATTAGCGCACTCAAACTTTAGCAGACTGAAGCGATAGCTGATTTGACTGACACCCACAGTGGTAAAGTTTAAGGTTTCTGTGCTTCTTCAGACGCATTACCGTAGAGTTTCAGTCCAAGCTGGCACCGACAGGGCTGATAATATTGAAATCTAGGCTACATATATTTGGTGAGCAGTGTTTGGTGCGGGCACGCAGTTTTCACTCAGTATTTTTATTAACATTTTAATCAAAGAAATTAAATATTTGACTGAATAATAACATTTTAGACTGGGCTTGTTATTGCTAGAAACATATGAATATTACAGACCTCTATATTTGATAAGTAGCTTACAATCACACTAGAGACATGAAGATACTTGCACCTCAACAGGGGTTGGGGGGGGGAGGGGTTACATAAATGCCGAACTTTGTTTTAGCCTATTATCACACGTCATCAGAAAAAGCCACTCCCCATATTTAAACGGCGTCACACAGTTCCAGGTGTGTGTCGTCGCTCTCCCCCCCCCCCCCTCCTGAACCAGAGCTCTAATTAAAACGATCATTTTCGTCAATTTATTTTTAAGAAATACTAAATCTATACTACGTCAGTTTGCTTAAGCCACCCCACCCAAACAGCATCAGAAACTTCAAGTTAAACTAAATATTCAGTTCTATTTTTTTTTTTTAAATCACCGACCAGTCAAGATGATATTGTACCCTGAGTTTTATTCGGCTGTTATTCATGTTCAAATTAAGTCGGAAGCTAATTAAGGAGAAGCTGGTTGGCCCGGCAACACATTGTCCCCGAATTTAGGAATCCCATTGTCTTTTTTTATTGCCTAAACAAAAGTAGTCTCTGTTGTATAACAGGAATTGAATATTTTTGCAGTCCATTGTCCCCGAATCAGAGTTTCTTCCAGAGCCCCTTTCCCTTCCCCCCCCCCCCCCCCCGAAGAAAGTCTACCGCCCCCCCCCCCCCGAACGAGATGGATTTTATATAGTAAACATACACTTTTACTAGTGTCCGCCCCCCCCCCCCCCCAATGTTTACCGCCCCCGAAAATTTCAAGTGCACCCACCCCCGGAGAAAAAAGTCTGGAAGAAACACTGCCCCGAATTTTAGGGACCCTAAATGTTTTCTTATTGCTGAAACAAAATTTGTCTTGTGAATAGCAGTCACAAGTAATTGAACATTTTTCAGCCTAAGATTCCGTCAAGTTTAATCTGCCTACGGGTAAGTGTTTGGATTAGACTAAGGGTTTAAAATAAGATTAGTAATGCTGCGAGAGCAAGCCAGCTTCAATACTTCTGCCGAGGTTCACAGACTGCCATTTTTTTTACTCATTTTATTTCCACCTTCTTCTGTAACTTTCTCTTTACTAATGTAGTCTATTTTTAGCCGGGTACAGCAGTTCTCGCCTACTGCTCATTTCAAGATGACTCACGGCTATTTTTAAACGTTAACGCATGCATTCGGGGGCATTTGTTTTTTAAACAACGAAGGTCAGCGTGTTCCGAGTTAGTAAAAAAAAAAAACAAGCTTTTCTCTTTACGTTATCGGAAGTCCATTTCATTATTATTTTTTTAGTCTAAGATGTTCTTATACAATTTCAATTAAAATTTAGTTTTAAGTAGAACAATAAAAATTGTTTATTTTTAATGAATGATTTAGTTAAATTGAAAGCTAGCTGCTTAACTAGGTCTTCAAAATTCTTTTTTATAAATTACAACCATCCAGTGTTTCGTATACAGCGACATTTTTTTTACCATTGGATGTAAGAAAAAATTATTACATTCAGTGTCTTCTATGTAAAACCAATCAACGCTGTTTACATTAGTAAACCACTGTTGTGAAGAAACATTTTGCAAAGCGACAATTATCCTTTACTAAGGATGATAAGTCTAGACAACCCAAAAACAAAGAAATCGACTGAAGTTTTTTGAAAACGTTTTACACTGTTACCAAAGTAACATTGCTGTATGAAAATCAAGTCTGAGGGTAGGAACTCGACAGCGTGCATGAACACGTAATGAGTGGCGTAACAATAGGGGGTAGTCCATCCCCGTAAGATCCTTTTTTTTCCCCCTAGATAAGTGTGAAATCCAGAGACGTCCCCCACCCCCTTTTCCACCTTAGTACGTTCAGATTCACCAATAGGTATAGTTACTTTTGTTGTAATAAATTGTAATCCAATTTCCACCTCCTCCCGTTACAAAAAAAAAAAAACCCCAGACAACATATAAAGCTATACGGGGCACCCGCTGATCTGGAGACCACATTCCAGTTCATACACGAAGTTGGGCTTGTTTAAATCCTCCATCATATACTAAATTAAGAACGAAGAAGAAGAACATATAAAGCGGCGTCTCCAACCCCCCCCCCTCAATCCCACTACCTCATAACAATATTTCTGATGAAATTTATAATACTTTATAAAAGGTTTTTTTTCCAACTAAAATCGTTATATATTTATATTTCTAAGCCACCAGCACCCCAGCAGTTCGTTATCAATAAAATTATAATCCTCACTCCCCAACATTTGGTGCGTGACGTTAATCATAGACGAACCTACAAACCTACAAACAACAACAGATGGAGCTGTACACCCTAATTGAGAACCTCTGGTATCTGTTGTACCCCGGCCTTCTAGCACAGTCAGACACAGGATGGGCACCACAGCATCAGCGGTAACAATATCGGTTACTGTGTTAATGTCAAAAGAAACGACTCGCAAGCCAGCCGGGAACTCAACCCTGCTAAATACCTGCCAAACAGGTAAAAAATTTGATTTGCCTGAAAATGCCAAGGGAGGGGGGAGGTTTATTCTCTGATGTAGCAGAAAGGAGTCGGTGAGACCTACGTCATATCCGTTTTTATGCGCCTTTTGTTTCCAAACTACGTTTGATGTGACGTGTCTGTTGGCTTGGAATAGAGGCAAGAGCAGGTTCTATTTTTTTTAAATTGGAACTTCTTTTAATTATTTTAAAACGTTTTTTTAAAGACAATGTGACTGTTATTTATTTGCTAATGAAAATACATTTGATGTTGAACAGAATTGTGTAAAATGCAATAGTTACCTCATTTTAATGAGAAGGCGTTGTTGACGGTCAAATACGTCAGTTTTTTTTTAAACCTACCACCCCCCCCCCCCACCCAATCTTAACAAAATTTAAAGGTGTTCGCATTCGTAAGGCATAAGAAACAAAACATTCTGGTTCACACGGCTCTCGAAATTAGGGCTCCCGACGAAATAGCTTCTGACTAAATAGCTAATAAGCTAACAATAAATTGCTTCAGTCAATAGGGTTTCCAACAAAAAGCCTCCACTAGAAATAGCCCTCGAATTAGATGGATTTAGATATGAATAAACAAATTTGACAAGAGGTGTTGTCTGAACGCCATTTTTTTCTGTCCCAGCATATTTATCAGCTCAATACACCTTTTAGTAAATCCATGCGAGACATGGTATATTTAAAAAGTCAGTTTTTGTAAGCTATATCAACAGAAGAATTAGACAATAAAGATATTTAACGCTGAACATATGATTTAAGTTGACAAACTCATAAGGACTACACTAGGGTTAAAGCTCGATTTTCCTTCAATAGCTAAGCTGGGGTGGCCGCCCCATCTTCCACCCCCTAACGCCGCCTCGGAGAAAAAAAATAAAACTTGCAACTATTTCGTTGGATATGTTGCTGCCAATAACACATCGACCAGGGCGCCTGACTCACAAGTGTTCTGAGAGATGTTTCGGTAATTAGACGTGCCGGGGAAAATGCTAGAGATACATAGTTCGGATACAAGACGTTGTATCATATTGATCCTCTATCTCAGGTAAATGGTAGCTATCGTACCATATTGATCCTGTATCTCAGGTAAATGGTAGCTAACATACCCTGTGTTTGCAGACTCTGCCAACAGGATATGAGTGGATCCTTGGGATGGCCGAGGTCAAGCGTTGGGGCATTTGATATCTATGAAGATCTTTTGATTGGTTGGCACAGTGAGGAGTCAAACAGTAGGTCACGAGGTCAATAAGGATCTTTTGATAAGATGTTTGAGAGAGGAATAATATACTGGGCATATTAAGGATCATTTTACGTCATCACCGCCCTTTGGAGCATTTCCGGTGGGGGGGGGGGGGTAGAGTGTTTCTTACAGACATTTTTCGCAACTTTACTTATATTTCGGGGGGAGGGGGGGGGGGGGCGGAAACTGATTACAATATGTATTTTCTCTATAAATTATTTCCAACACCACCCCCTCTTTCCCCCCCCCCCCCCACCCCACCATCCAAAGTGATGCCTGAAGAAGGTTATGGAGGGGGAGGTAGAATGGTGCTTATTATTTTTTTTTTAATAGCAATATAATAACGTTTAGTCGGACTAGATAAGAACTTAATCAATGGTCGGGAGGGAAATTGTTATCAGGAATAAATATATTTGTTAAATAAAACATAAGCCAAATAAGCCTACAGATTCGTATTTAAGATACTCTGCCAACTTTACCCTAACTGATAAGTCAAAATACTCTTGAAAGCAGATAATCTCGATGTTTGATAACAAAGTTAAAAATAGATGTAAGCAAGGGTAATAACCAGCATCGCCTGAACATTCTGGCTGTTAAAATAAAGGTATCTAAAATTGAAATAGATGATAGTAGAGGCAGACAATTCTGGGTCCGTATCTTTATCATTTGTATTTGGTGTACGGTCTATAGTGTAGCTTTTTATATATATTCGTGGTGGCTTAGCCCGCACCCACCCTCGCATGGTTATTATGTAAATCTCCCCCCCCCCCCCCCTGAAAGTTAGATATACTTATGATAACAGGAAAGTATGTTAATCCTAGAGACCTAAGCAATCTGAAGAGTTTTAAAAATAAATTGTATCTTAATTGTATAATGTGACATAATTAACCTCACTTATTTAGTCCACTAATTAGGTTAATGTAGTATATTTTACAACTAAATACTACAGGCCTAAGTAATGTAGGCCTACTTTAAGGAGGCTTCATAGGCCAATAACTCCAATTAAAATTTTGTATGATATAATCCTGTAGGATAACACAGGAGTTTCTGCTAAACCAGCAGCACATAAATAACTTTAAATGTGTAATTTATTTTTAACCCCATAAGTGAGCGACTGATCTGGCACAAGCACAGCTGCGAAAGGTAGGGAGAAATGTAAACTCCTCTAATCAACACTTGATATTAACTGGCATGTTCTCTTAAAATAGCAGGATGGAGCTTTTCTTAGTACCAGGTGCTGGCTGCTCTAAACAGATAGTTGTTTTATTTTGGGATTATTTTAACAGGCTGGAAGGAATGTCTAAAAATAGCTGCTACAATGAGCAATTTTTACAAAGAGTTTCATAAAACTTCTTATTTTATTTTAAAACTTAATCATATGTATATTGTCATTGTCTGTTTGGTAAAGAACTTTTATAAAATAGATGTTGTCTTTAAAAATACAGTAATTTCGATGCTTAGTTTGATTTGTAAAATAAAATTGTATATCAAATTTTCATACAATGGGGTTAAAATTGTTTAAATCTAATGAAAATATGAAAAATTTATATATTTTTTTAAAAAGTACTTTAAACTTAACCGAACCAATATCGCTTAGATTTTCTGAGAAAGAAAAGCAGTTTTAAAATGTTATGTCCCTTTCAATGGCAATACTACTAGATCTTGAGGGTAAAGTTGGATGTTGTGCAGTTAAGGGGAAAGAACCAAAACAAAACATTGCTAATTATTTATTTTTTTGGCATATAGTAAAGAGGGGAAAAGGCATCTTAAATATGCTCATAACTAAATACTGTTGTTTGTCTAGGAATATAATGGGTAAAAATAAACCGGTAGTGATCTCCCCTAAACTTTCTCGAATATTCTTATATAAAACAACAGGGGATGGTAACTGGGGATATAGTTATGATTTTTAATCCATTTTAAATACTTAAACTTTTAAAAATAGAATAGAATCTCATAAAAAAAACATTGCGCACCAAGCAAACGCCGAATAAAAACGCGTATAATAGTGCGCAATATTATTAGTACTTTAAAAATTTACATTAGTTTTTTGAGAAATCGGAAGTAGCGTAAATTACTACTTCCAGTCAACGGAAATTACTCAAAATTTAACAGAAGGTAGAGAATTAGATCTTTTACTTACATGTGAAATTTCATTTATCTATCTGAAATAGTACTCAAGTTATAGGCTTTTGAAAAATTCAAAGTAGGAAAAGTACCACTTCCGGTTATCGGAAATCGCTCAAAAGTTGATACGGATCTACGATTTTGATAAAATACTTATATATGAAATTTCATCCACCTAGCTGTAACGGTACTCAAGTTATCGTGTTTACACACGGACAGACAGACAGACACACACACACACAGACATACGGACAAGATTGCAAAATTATGTTTTTCCGTATCAGTGAGGTGTAAAACGTCGAGATTTGTAAAAATCTCGATTTTTTTTTTTGCACGATTACAATACTTTCTCTATACTACGTATATACGAGAAAGTAAAAAGCTAATTCATTTTGTAAAGATATTTTGTCAAAAACTTGGCTCAAAATTAAATTACATAATTTTTTGTGTTGAGAAGCAATTACACCACCAACTTAAGTTGTTTTTCTTTTTAATGGCTTAGCCTGAAGGTTGTGTAACGTTAACATATTTGTGTGCTTTGTATTTAATTAGAAAGAAAGAAGTGCAGCTCTTGAGAAAACAATAGAGAGAAGGGTAGGGTGTTTACCTGCTGTACATGGGAGCCTGCCAGTCTAGGTCTAAGATACTGGTGTGTCTTCAGAAAAAAATAGGGAGAAGGGTAGGGACTTGGTGTTTACCAGAGGCGTAGGGACCCTTCCCGGCGCCTGGGGACAAACTTTAATTTGCCCCCCCCCCTCGAACTTTCGATTTGCACCACCCCTCAAACTTTCGATTTGCACCCCCCCCCCCTCGAACTTTTGATTTGTTTCTCCAACCCATTTTGGCGCCCCCTAAGGTCAGCGCCTGGGGACATATGTCCCCCCCCCCCTCTACGCCTCTGGTGTTTAGCTGCTGTACATGGGAGCCTGCAAGTCTAGGTCTAAGATACTGGTGTGTCTTCAGAAAACAATAGGGAGAAGGGTAGGGTGTTTACCTGCTGTACATGGGAGCCTGCCAGTCTAGATCTAAGATACTGGTGTGTCTTCAGAAAACAGTAGAGAGAAGGGTAGGGACTTGGTGTTTACCTGCTGTACATGGGAGCCTGCCAGTCTAGGTCTAAGATACTGGTGTGTCTTCAGAAAACTATAGAGAAAAGGGTAGGGGCTTGGTGTTTACCTGCTCTAACTGGTCTCGCAGGGAGGCTCTGGGGTTGTACATGGGAGCCTGCCAGTCTAGGTCTAGGATGCTGGTGTGTCTTCGGGGCTGGAGTGGCTGATTGCTGTAGAGTGGATCAGCCAGTTCAGTCGTGGCGGAGCTGACAAGTGGCGCTGTTTCTGACTGGAACTTGTCTGCTGGTGATGTTGGTGAGAGCTCATGCCCTGACACAAGAAAAAACAAATTTCAAATTCTTGAAATATTTTACACCAACTCTATTACAGGATAATTATTACAAAGTAGATTCATGAATTAAAATTACTTTATTGCCAGTCAATTGGTTATAAAAGGTTTTAATAATAGTAAGTCTACAAGATTTTAAAAATATAAGTAAAGAACCAATAATATATGCATTGTCCAACAAGAGTTAATAGAAACCTTGTTATATCTATCTATATCTAGATATTTATATCTAAAGATATATATATATATATATATATATATATATATATATATATATATATATATATATATATATATATATATATATATATATATATATATATTTATATTTATATTTATATATATAAATAGCCTATATATATATATATATATATATATATATATATATATATAAGACACAGTTAAGCATATTTAGCATTCTAAGATTCTAAGAATAATTTTAACAAGTACACAAATTAGATAATATTAATAATAGATAAGAAAAACATTGGCAAAGATAACCATGAGTTTGAATGGAGTCAAACCTACCACGCTGCTGATACTGGTTGTCTGGCATGGATCTGCTGTAGTTTTCAGGGCTTCTCAGTGTGGCTGGGCTGTTGTCAAATGAGATGTTCTGTGCTCTTCTGTCACTTGCAGGCATTGGTGCACTTTCGTATGATCTGTTTGATATTATTAGCAATATGGTATCAACATACATTTAATTGTAGAAAGTACACAACTTAAGATCAATAGGGCAGATGATTGTGTGGTCAGTATCCCTTATAAACCCCACTTGAGTCAAGTATCCATTACATATGGAATGTCTAAAAGACATAATGTTTGGGAAACCAGATTCAAGATGTTTGAATTAGTATATTGTCACCTACTACTTGACTATGGTAACTAAAGGTTTTAAACATGATATAATATTTTGAGTAAAATATCAAACATTTAAAAAGTACTTGTGTAACAGAACTCAAAAACATATGTATGGTTTAGTCAACTATGCCAGTATTTAGTACTGTAAGCTAATTAACTTCTATTCTAGCACTATTTTCTCTCATTAATTAATTCACACACAAGCTTCACAATTAGAAATGAATAATTTAAATGGAATGTTTACTTCATGTTATTAGCATTCTCATCCAAAGAAGGTCCCCGTCTAGCTGGGGTTGGGGCAGTCTGGTCACCATTCTGGTCAGGAGCTGCCTTCTTCCTTGATGCAATGCCAAAAGGATCACTTTTTCTGCGTTTTTCCTCTGTCTGAGGGGGCCGTCTGAAAATATTGTATTTGATAGATGTTTTAAACGGGAGACAATGAGGTTTTGTTCAAATCAGTCAAATTTTCATGTTTTTATGTGGGCCTAGTTTCATTAAGATTAAAATGAATCTAGGCCTATTTTTTAAATTATAGAAACTGATATATGAAAAACATTTTTCAAATTTTGTAAGCACAATGTGAAAACATTTATAAACTTTTTATGACTATCCGCTTACAAAGTTAAATATTTAAATATACCGTTTTCTTGGAATTCTTGGCATTCTTTTCTCCTTTTTCTCTGATGGAACTCTCTCGAGCGTGTGAACAGTTTTAGGTTGAAATTTAGGATCTGCTTGAGCGTTGATCAGTGTTTCCCAGTAGTGGTCAGTTTCATCCATTTTTCTATCCAGCTTCTTCAGGTGATTGCCGACAGTCTCAGCCGCACCTTCCTCATCCATGGTCAGCTTTTTCTCGTCTCTTTTATAAATAAAAACAACAGTAATAATCATAAACATTGTAGTGTATCATTCTATTTCATTGATTATTATTGTAATTTATTGATAAGGTGTTAGGGGAGGGTGTGGACCACACCAGGTAACGACATTGGAAGGGGGGGGGGGGGGGGTGACACCAAAATCAAAGTAGCAAACTTTTGTAAGAAAGTCTTTTTCCAGTTTAATACATTGTTGTCAAAGAAGAGGTGGCCCTAAATGTCATGACATAGAGTGTCACCTGACCTACAGACACCACTGATCCAGAGGCGTAGTGAGGGGGGTGCGGACCGCACCGGGTGACACCATTTAGGGGGGTGACACCAAGGCAAAAAATAGCAAAATATATAGAGAAAAATGATAATTCCACTTAATTAAGTGATTAATTCATTAATTTGAGTGTTAAATAGTCTTTTAAGAGGTGCAAATCCAAAGTTTGGGGGGGGGGGGTGCAAATCGAAAGTTTGAGGGGGGGGGGGTTGCAATTCAAAAGTTGAAAGTTTGTCCCCGGGAAGGGTTGCTACGCCTCTGGGGGGTGACGCCATTAAGTGCCGCACCGGGTGACACCCGACCTCGCTACGCCACTGCACTGATGTCAGTAAAATTAAAATTCCCAAGTTAATCTCCACAGCCAACAGTTTCATTTGTTTTCATTGATCTGAAATCTTTAAGCATTTTTCACATTTCTGGCTTATAACAATAGATCTAACTTACCCTTCCACTACAATAATTGGTTTAGCCAGCCGATCAACCAGGGTTTGGCCCATTTGCATAGCATTGTTGTAGTCTTTGTCAATGTGAGATTTAGGAAGGGGCAGATTTCTGACAGCGTCATCAAGACTGTCTTCCCCTGCCAGGGCTCTAGCACAGGCTGTGATAAAATCATCCATTTGTTTCATCAGCTGAGGAAGACAGAGATTGATGTTAGTTTTTCACTTGAATCTGATAGTAAATAAACTAAAAATTAACATTTTCTTGGTTTTGGTGAAAACAAATTAAATTGAATGATAGTAAATAAACTAAAAATTAGAAAAGTAATAACAAAAGCAATAAAAATTATTATTGAAAAGGTATCTATAAAAATCACACCCCGATCTTGAAATTAGGGAATTTTTTTTATTTTATTTTTTTTAAATAAGGTTATCCTATATGTTTCATTCTTTGGATTTAAATCTTAATAGACCTATTATCCGATTTAAAAAAAATTATAACATTTGGTCGCACAACTTAGAAAATTTTTCACTAAAAAATGGAAATTGGTCAAACTTGGTGTATTAGAAGAGAGTGTACTAACTTTGTCAGATTCATTTAAGAACATTACAGAAACTGTGAGGCGATTGGTCCTCTCATACGTTCCCTGAGAAAATCTTTTCCAAGCCTCTTCCAGTCTCCTCGCTTGATCATGATTTGGTTCAATTTCCTGTCTCAGAGATCTGCGCAGGACCAACGCAGCCTGCAGCAGTTGTTTACCATACTCATAAGTACCCTGAAAAGAAAAATAATAACTTTTTTCCTCTACACTTGATAAGAAGTCAAAAAATTATAAAAATATAATTGTAATAAATATAATATTTTTAGTTATTGATAACACCTCAAAAAAAATTGTTTGTGTAAAAAAAATAATTTAAATCAGAAAATAATTTATTCTACTTTCAACATGTGCATTTTGAATTAGTGAACTCCCATTATATCTCATGAAAATTTTTTCAACCAACTAGACACATTTTTTAACAAAAAAAGTAAATAGGATATATATAATACATGAACAGCATTACAGTGCAAATATTATCTATTCAACGCTAAATATTGCATGAGAAACAGATTATATTCTCCTTGCAAGGACTTATCGTCATGACTTACATTGAGCTGACTATACTACCATGTTTAGGAATAAAGGTATACTTTAAATATATACGTAGGCATACTATAGAGCTAAACTACCATGTTTAGGAATACAGGTATAATTCAAATATATATGTAGGCCTACTATAAAGCTAAACTATCATGTTTAGGAATACGGGTTTATTTTAAATATATACATTGGCCTACTATAAAACTAAACTTACCAGAGCTGTTGCCTCAAATTTTTTGTGCTCTTCATGCAAAGCTTCAGCTTCCTCTGCACTCTGTCCCATATCTGTGTGTGTGGTCACCATGACATCACACAGCTCGTTAATCCAATCAATGGCCTGATGAAAAAATTATCAGTTAAATCTACTTTAGTCATAATTATCTACAAGTATAAGGTTATGATCATTTTCTGAACACATATTATTGCACATTTTCATTTGCAAGATGATTGTAAAACCTGTTGGCTAAGTTCATATTTTGATTGTAATGTGTCCTGTGTTCTTCTATACGGAATCCCATGTAATGTATACTGTGTTTACTATACAAAATCCTGTCTAATGTGTACTGTGTTCTTCTATACAAAACTCCATGTAATGTGTACTGTGTTCTTCTTACAGAAACCCATGTAATGTGTACTGTGTTCTTCTATACAAAATCCCTTGTAATGTGTACTGTTCTTTTTTACAAAATCCCATGTAATGTGTACTGTGTTCTTCTATACAAAATCCCATCTAATGTGTACTGTTCTTCTATACAGAATCCCATCTAATAAGTACTGTGTTCTTCTATACAAAATCTGTACTGTGATATCTTAATCAACCACATCCTCATTACTATGCCCATGCGACAGTTTGTGTACACTGGTAGTACCTGGTCAGTGTCCCTCTCACAAGTCCTCAGCTGCAGAAACTGCTGCAGCTTTAACTTCCTGACGTCTGCCAACTCATCACACCTCATCTTTCTCTCCTGAAGCTCCTCCAACCTTTTGTTGATGTACTTGATCTTGCTGGCGTAGTCTGGGGTGATATCTTTACCAAAGGCATTTTTGATTGGCCTTGACATTTCATCCAGTAGACTTTGACCTTCATTCAAACTTTCCTCTGCTACTTTATCTGTAAAATTGACATAGGTTTTTTTATTTAACTAAACGACAGTCAATACACTATGAAAATTAACGTAAGTTTTTTGTTTTACTAAACCACAGTCAATACACTATGTAACTGTTTATTTTACATTAATGATATAGTTGGGATATTTAGATTTTAAAAAATAATAAGTGAAATCTTGAAATATTATTTAGTAAATATTCTAGTAAATTTATTTTTATGTAGTTTTTGTTGAGGTTATAAGAATATATGTGGAAAATAGTCTCATAATGACATTGAACCAAAGTTTTAAAATGATTAAAATTAAATTAATTAACGTCGTTTTAAAAAGTTTGACCAACCACAAGTGTCACACTTGTCCTGGAGGACTTTCATGGCCTCCTCCACCATCTCCACTGTATCCGCCCTGATGTCACTACAGAGGAGTTCCAGCAGCTCGTCAAGGCATTTGGAGAACTGGGGGACGGACAACAACAACAGATGCAGCAATAGGTTGTACGCTAGTTGGCTAAACTATAACACAATTGAATCAGGGATCTACTTCTTCAAAATACAGAAACATTGCTAGCAAACAGATCCTTGTGCGCACACTATTAAGAAACAGATCCTTATACACACACTGCTAAAAGAATATTACACACATACTGTTAACAAACAGATCCTTACACACTGCTAACAAAGAGAACCTTAGACACACAATGCAAATAAACAGATCCTTATGCATACACACTGTTCACAAACAGACCCTTACACACACTTTGTTAACAAACAGATCCTCACATGCATTTTGTTAACAAACAGATCCTTACACACATATTGTTCAAACAGATCCTTACACACACAAACACACACACACACACACTGCTAACAAACAAACCCTTACATCTTCAGCAAATCTATGAAACCTGACTGAGGTTATCAACAGAGTCCTCCTTCTGTCCAGCCTTGAGGCAAAACTTCTGCACACTGTATCCATGTAGTCCCTCTCAGCCTTGAGGTCGTCCTCTGCTGATATCCCTTCCTCCAGTATTTCCTCCGCTGTGTGTCGTAATTCAGCATACTGACCATACGTATCCTATCAATAAGGATACATACCACTATATATTTGGTATCCTATTGTATTGACTAGCATGACATGATATTTTATTTTCAACCCTTATAAAAGTTGTAATCAGAAATATGATTCAGATCAGAATTAGTTTTGTTAGACTTGGGATTAGGAATAAATTAGTAGAATAAAGAAAACAACTTTTTTATCACCTGCAACAAAGACTTTTTCTGAACCAACAAACAATATAAATTAAATGAAAATTAAATTTATTTAAAAATACCAACCAAAATTACAAAACTATTTTGATTCTTATCATTTAAAGTTTTAAGTATACGCACAAAAATATGAAATCATTTAAAATAAAATATGTAAAAATATTAAATGTGTATTATTAAGAGTGCTTACAGTACACTTGATCTCCATCTCTTCATGTCTTTTCCTCAGTTCCTCGGCAGCTTGGTAGGAGTCTCCAATGTCACTCTGTGATGCCAGCAGTTTTTCCCCTGGGCCTAGCACCCAGTTCACCACCTGGTTTTAATGGAAATTGTTTTAATCTTTTGTTTAATTTTGGAGTTGTCTCTCCTTGGAGAGTTGCTGTTTCCAGCTATCATCTCATCTGCCTGGGGGTTCAAACTTCAGACCTTACTGTTTAGCAGAGTTTCTTCCAGCATCTCTTCTGGGGTGGCAGAGCCCCCTCCCCCCCCACCCCCAAGCAAAGTCTACCCCCCCCCCCCGAACGAGATGGAATTTATATAGTAAACATATACTTTTACTAGTGTCCGCCCCCAGGAAAATGTTGACCCCCCCCCCCCCAAAATACCAATTCCCCCTCGGAGAAAATAGTCTGGAAGAAACATTGCTGTTTAGCAACCATGAGCTTTAACAACCAGGCCAGGCCAACTCCCAATTTAAATAATAACAGAAAAAATCTGCTTCATTTGTGTAAGAGGGTATTTTAATTTGTGTTATCATGCAACAGAGAATTTAGCCCTTATTTTGCTATCCACAGAATAATGCATGCTTAATTAATGCTAAAATATTTTTTTTTTTAAATTAGCTTTTCAAGGTAGAGCATTGTAAAAATTTTATTAGAGATTAGCATACTGTTTTTGTGTTGCGTTTCCATTCTTCATATTGAATATTGGAGTTGAGAGATTTGTCTCTGTCTTCTAGAAAGTCTTGGAGCTTGTCCACTCTACTGGTCAGATACTGTAATATCCTCTTCACCTGTTTGGGTTCAATAATTTCAAATTTAATTCAATGTAACAAATTGATCTTTACAATTCTTTTTAGATGATTAATTACAGGTCGTGTTTTTTTCATAGTAATGAAAACTATGAGAATTTAAAAGAAAAATTCTACTCAATAACAAAAAATGTTTACAGAATGTTATATGAAGAAATAATATATCATTTGAATAAAAATTGCGTTCAAAGGGAGATAATAACTTAAATAGCTTACATTATTATTTTGTCTTACAATCATGGATTTATAAAAAAAAAATGATAAAATTTGTTTAAAAATGTATATTTAATTTGATTTATAATTTTTACTGACCTGTTTTTGAGCTTCTAGATTATCTAGTGTTGGCACAAGGCCTTGACTGTCCATGTATCCACTAAATCCATTTTGTTGCAAGGACTCCAGGAGGTCTTGACCTAAGTAGTATGTAATATTCAGACTACAATCAAGTCATTTGACTAATCTTTTTACATTGAGGGGATAAAAATAAAAACTTGGAATATTCCTTATGTTAAATGCCTATTATTGATTTTTTTCATATGTATCATACAATATTTAACTTTTGTCATCTATCTTATATATACAAGAAGGGGAACTAACCCTGTCTTATGACCTCAGTTGGAACTGTCTTGATAGCATCTTTGAACTGTCTGTGTTTTCTTAAGGCCTCCAGCGGACTTGAAGGAGGCTCCCCCTTGCCAGTTGACCCATAAGACTGTTGTATTTCAGACTCCTGGCTGTCCAGGTGATCCACTGTGGTCTGGGCGTCCTTCATGAATTGTTCATAACCCTGTAACCATAAGGACTATTGTAAATCACTGCATTTAAGGCACAAATTTATTCTATTAAAAATAATCTGTTAGTAAAATTTAAAATATGAGCTGTATTAACACAAATGGTATAGGAATATATCAATGAGATTTGGTGTGGAACAAAGTTTAGATAATGTATAGTGGTATGCAGCAGACTTAGGTAATGTCATGTTTTATTGTACATACAATCTAATATCAATATCTAATATTAGTATCATCTAATATGCAGTGGCGTAGCGAGGTCGGGTGTCACCCGGTGCGGCACTTAATGGTGTCACCCCCACAGAGGCGTTGCGACCCTCAAGTCTTCTATTTGCACCCCCCCCCTCAAAGTTTCGATTTGCACCCCCCCCCCTCAAGTTTCTTGATTTGCACCCCCCTCAAACTTTCGATTTTGCACCCCCCCCCTCAAGTTTTTCTCTATATACTTTGCTATTTTTTGCCTTGGTGTCACCCCCCCTAAATGGTGTCACTCGGTGCGGTCCGCACCCCCCCCCCTTCGCTACGCCCCTGCTAATATGTAACTTCATGTTTTATTACACACACACACACTCATATATATATATATATATATATATATATATATATATATATATATATATATGTATGTATGTATATATATATATATTCCATAATGATTTCATGAATGCAACATTGTGGTCATGTGTGTGTGTGAACCACATACCAGCTGTGTTCTGAGCCAGACGTCATGATTATATTCCATTTGACCTCCCAAATCAAAGGTGAGCTGTTTTGGGTCGATGTATCTATGCAGAACATTCAAGGTCACAAATCGAGGCTGAAAATTTAAAAAAAAAAATTGTTATAGTATTCAACACATTTTAAAATTGGTGATGACATTTAAAAATTATGGCAAAAGCAAAAAAGTTCGTTGATGGAAGCATAGGAAGTAATGGTTTTAATTTTTAAAAATGTTCTTGTATTATACCTCCTGGGCTGCTGTTTTGTCTTGGTTGGCTCTTTTGTCGTTTTCATGAACCACAACCAAAACCTGTTTCAAGAAACCATTGATGGTTTGCTGTGAAAGAAATGAGTAATTTCTCAGTTAGATCTCTCACAATTATATTGTTAATATCATTTTAATATATTAGATGGAAAAACCCTGAACTAAATATATATATATGTAACACAACATTGATGTTTGATTAATACATTAATAATTTAATAAGGGAAAGGGGCGTTAAAAAGTTGTACTCTTAATCCTGAGTTGCCTACCCTACAAATATTTTATTGTATTCAACTACAAGATGGGCGATTTTAGCCCATATGGAGCTATACATAAATGAAAATCG
Organism: Physella acuta; assembly: GCF_028476545.2. Classification (NCBI taxonomy): domain Eukaryota; kingdom Metazoa; phylum Mollusca; class Gastropoda; family Physidae; genus Physella; species Physella acuta. The sequence continues at coordinate 545,025 of NW_026732125.1, forward strand.
TCAGCTGACTAAGAAAATTGTGTATGGTAGGACAGGAAATGGGTCAGGTTACCTGCAAGCAGGACTGCATCATGTTCAGATTGGCCCAGGAGCCGTCTCTTGTGTCCACAATTACGGTAAAACCTTTCTTCTTTGTCTCTTCACTGGAATACAAATTTGACCATCAGCAAATGTAAAGAAAAATTTGCCTCCATTTTACATTAGAAATAAAGATAATCCATTCCTTGTCTAAATTAAAAGAAAGCAGTGACGTAACAAATATGTAACCAAAGTCCACGGACCCCTGAGGTCGCAGGGCCCCCTATGTTCCAGGGCCCCCTATGTTCCAGAGCCCCCGAGCTATTGAAGTAAATTAAATGAGCCCTTGAAAAATAGATTCTCCTTGGAAATTACTTATTTTAAATTACTAGCGTTGCAAAGAGAATGTGCGATTTGTCCGAAATCATATTGATATTGTAAAATTAGTCTTGTACAAGGTAACAAGCAGCTGCTTGTGCAATTACTATAGTAGTTTCAAACCTACAACTAATTATAAGTTGAAATGATTTGGGCTATTTAATGAAAGTTGTGTCATTAAAAAATCAAAATAGAGAGGGTTTGGAGTTATAATTCACATAAGCGACGAATACTAAAGTTTGCTATTATTTCAATTTAGTTTCTATTAAGTCGCATCATTGTTTAAATGTATTGCATATATTCTAAAAATAAATTTATTTTAATAAAAATTAAATACATGTTGCAAAATAAATAGCGGACAGCTAATTAATATAATTTATTAAAAGTATATTGTTTAGGAAAATAAAATTGGAAAAACATAATAAAATATTATACAAAACAGCATTAAAGAGGGTCGATTATTTCCCCTAATGTGACATTTGCCGCTCCAACAACCGCAGAAATCTGCATATACTTCGGGCTAAGGCCGGAGTCAATTATTGTCCATGTTCGTCATGGTGTGGGTAAAAACAAAAACCTAGTTGGTGGTTTAACTTACACGAAATAGTATCCAAGTTATTTGACACACACACCTTATGCATTTTAAATGTTTGTAAAATAAAATATATTTGTAAATAAAATATTTCATGAATTGGTTTACAAATTGCCAGTCATCACAACACAATACAAGACTGTAATTAACGTAGGTGGGTAACTTTAAATTAGATAAAAATCAGATTTACAGGTAACTAAAGTCATCACAATACAAGACTGTAATTAACGTAGGTGGGTAACTTTAAATTAGATAAAAATCAGATTTACAGGTAACTAAAGTCATCACAATACAAGACTGTAATTAACGTAGGTGGGTATCTTTAAATTAGATAAAAATCAGATTTACAGGTAACTAAAGTCATCACAATACAAGACTGTAATTAACGTAGGTGGGTATCTTTAAATTAGATAAAAATCAGATTTACAAGTACTGTGAGACAATGGAAAGTACTTGGGTATTCGGGTGAGGTATCTCAAATCTTTACATTTGATGAAACGAGATTTACGAATATCGCCACGAGACAATGAAAGGTACTTGGGTATCTGGATAAGGTATCTCAAATCTTTACATTTAATGAAATGAGATTTACAAATAGCACCATGAGACGTGGGTATCTGGATAATGTATCTCATTAATCTCAAATCTTTAAATTTGATGAAACGAGATTTACAGATATCAAAAGTCACCATAAAACAATGTCCAATACGTACGTGGGTATCTGTATGAGGTATCTCAAGCAGAGGATAAGTTCGTCTGGGCTGGGGTCGTTCCTGTTGTGCATAGAGGGGAGGGTGACCACTGGTCCACCTTGGGTATCCCGTCCACCTGGTTGGAGAATAAAAAACTAAAATGACAAAATGCTAAATGTATTGTGTAGTTGTTTGTAAAACAGAATATGAATCATATAACGCCACAACATGTGGGGTGTGGCAACAGTGGCTGGTGTGGTGTGACAGTCTGTGACAAGGGTGTGTGTGGTGTGATGTAACACTATGTGACAAGGACGTTTCTGGTGTGATGTAGTGTGACATATTGTGACATGGACGTTTTTGGTGTGGTGACACTATGTGACAAATAGGTTGACTGGCATTGTATGGCAATTAATTGAACACTTAATTCCAAGTAGCTTTTCCCTTTGAGTGTTGAGTTAAACACGCCTAATGCTTATGTATATCTTCACAGTGCACTAGTCTAGTGGTAAACCAGTGGCGTAGCGAGGTCGGGTGTCACCCGGTGCGGCACTCAATGGTGTCACCCCCCCCCCCCCAGAGGCGTTGCGACCCTTACCAGGGACAAACTTTTAAGTTTTCGATTTGCACCCACCCCTCAAACTTTCGATTTGCACCCCCCCCCCTCAAGTTTTCAATTTTCACCCCCCCCCCCCCCCCCCTCAAACTTTCGATTTGCACCCCCCCCCCCCCCCGTCAAGTTTTTCTCTCTATATTTTGCCATTTTTTGCCTTGGTGTCACCCCCCTAAATGGTGTCACCCGGTGCGGTCCGCACCCCCCGCCCCCCCCCTCGCTACGCCCCTGTGGTAAACTGTTTTCTTTTTCTTCTTCTTCGTTCTTAATTATTAGTGTTGAAGGTGATCGAGATTTATCTGCCACTGGGTTTGAACTTTGTTCGAATTTATCAACCATGAACTTTTTGCCGACTCGACCACGCCTCCAACACAATTAAGCGTTACGTGTCAACTGGTTATGCGCCATTGAGGCCATTGACTCCGATTTCAGCCTGCTTTTCTTTTTGGATTTGCTTCCATAGCCTTTGTCCAACCAAGAACAAACTACAAGGCAGCAGTTGTTTAATTTTGGAGTTGTCTCTCCTAGAAGAGTGGCTGTCCCCAGCTAACGAGCCTCATCTGCCCGAGGGTTCGAACTCGTGACTTTTCGGTTTAGCAACCATGAGCTTTACCGACTCGACCACGCCGACCCCTTAAACTGTTTTAAAACCACGAGATAAAGATACAAAGAGACAGAACTTTAAAGCAAAGACGAATAACTGTAATAAAAACTGTCTCCCATTAATTAATTATTTCCTGTCACCTACGTCCTAATTAATCGCGACACAGAAATTTATGGTCTGAGTGAAGTGAGGGTCTGCCCATTTGATTATCGTTTTTTTTTTATTCCTTAATTCTTAAAATTTTATACAGGCAAGTAGTTTGACCTTCTGTGGTTCCTAAAAGCCTTGCCTAGACACTGGGTATTTAGGCGGTGTTTATAATTTGTCTCGACCTTAGGGGTCATCTATTTATGGCGTCCACAAAAATATTGAAATTTTTACACCTCCCCCCCCCCCCCCACCCCAAATCTCCTCTCTGTGTGGACGTCAAATATAAAAGACCTCATAGCTCATAGTATAGCAGTCTTTTCACCCTCGATTTCCATTACACTTTGAAACATCTTTAGGCTAGAAATTTTATTCCATTTTCCATAATAGCTGGTGTGTATTATTATTATTTTTTAAATTACCCATTGCACAAATGTACACGTAACCACCCATTTCACAACAGTAGCCTACTTCGTGGACTGTTCTAAAAGTGTTTTTATTCCGTGCTTTTGTTTCTTACCAAGGCCGCATGAGGGCATGGATAAGAAAGAGCCCTTTGTGTAGTAGATCTATAGGACACGTTACGCATGTAGAACAATAGACCTGTCGAGTGTTGGAGAGATGGACTAGTACTAGACCAATAGAACTCCTTCTTACTCAAGTGTTCAGTCGGGTATGTTAGCCATAACGGACTAGTTGTTTGAATGGTTAAGGTCTGAAGTGGTTGTCCGGTTTATTTACTAAGGTGGACGGGCGATGGAACAATATATTATTGCTAGGACGATGTTGCTGAAGTAGCCAGTGGTTTGTTTGTTGTGGGTTTCAGATTTTGATGTTATTTTATGACAGTGATATAAATGGCGTGACTTGTTATTTTATGGGTTAACGTGTGTGGGTTCGAGAGTGTGGTGACTAGTGTGCTTTGAAAAGTGTGTGGTGGTTAGGTTGCCCGATTGGGGGCGTGTGTGTGGGGTGCTTAGGTGTGGGGGTTGTACGTTTAGTAATCTGTGGTATGTGGGTTACACTGTGCGTTGTGACAAGGGTGGGTTACAGCGTGTGAGTTAAAGAGGTTGGCCTGTGTGTGGTGTGTGGGTTGGTGCTGATGCGTGTTGGGTCCAAATGAGAGGTGAGGTGTATGGGTTGTGGTGAGGATTGTGGATGTGCGAGTGTGTGTGTGTGTGTGTGTGGTTACCTGAGTGAGTTTAAGTGTGTCTTGTTAACAAAGAAATGAAACAAATAGAAAACATAAATAAAACAGTTTTCAATTTAACTATACTAGTCGTTAGAATCATTTTAAAAAATAAAGAGAACAAATCAAAATAATTGCGAATAAAACGATTACAAAATAAAACAATCAAAATTTCATTCTCATTACTTTTATTTAAGAAAGTAAAGTATAATAATAAACATATTTTTAATGAGGAAAAGTTTAGTTTACTTTTAGTATACAAATTTAATTAGGCAGATTTTAAGGCACTTCTATTGTGGCTACTGGAATAATATTCCTTGACATTATTAGTTTGATCCCCAGGCTCTATAGATCCCCGAGGGTGATCAACAGCTGTACCTACATTGTGGAGTGGTGGGGCGTTATTTGAATGCCCCCCCCCTCCACATACCCTCAAGCAAGCCCTGTGACTTTGTAATGCCGTCACGTTTCTCCAGCCCTATTGTTCATGTGGGTTCACAAGTAACGTGTGCGATTTGTGAAAATAGTTCCGGTCTACAACAGGGAGGTAACTCTATTTAATCCTCATCTACATAGTTGTGCTTACAGCGCCTAACGAAACCTAATCAATGAGCACAGCGATATTGTGTGTACGAACTTCAAACAGAATGTCCCCACCCTACACCCCACCCCCGAAGGCCCTACCGATTCGGCCATCCACCTGTTTAAAAACGTTACGTGCTAGTTAGCTACTTCCGTTCTTTTACGTCACGTGTATTTCTTCTCACCATTATCAGGGACGGGTCACCATTATTCTTGCTAATATTTTCAGGTTGCTGATTTTTTTTTCTTCTAAAAATAAACTGAGTGCTAGTCGAGAATATCTATTAGATCTAGTATTAGCCACCTAAGTGGCATAGGTAAGAGTCAGTGTTTCCTCTAGACTTTTTTCTCCGGGGGGGGGGGGCACTTGCAATTTTCGGGGGGGGGGGAGCGGTAGACTTTTTTTCGGGGGGGGGGGGGGGCGGACACTATTAAAAGTATATATTTTCTATATAAATTTCATTTCGTTCGGGGGGAGGGGGGGGGGGGCGGTAGACTTTCTTCGGCCCCCCCCCCCCCCCTCCCCCCGAAGAGATGCCTGGAAGAAACTCTGGTAAGAGTTTGTTATGAGAGCGGGGCATAACGTAAAATGGAAATTTTTATGATCTTTAATGTTTGGCTATTGAAATAGGAAGCGGTAAATTAACGCGAGATATCTTTCATTTTTGGAGTCTATGGAGAGGGTTTTAAGCTTGTAGTTTAATTCAAGTATTTTTATCCCCGTCTTTCGGAAAAATCATTATCGCATTCAAGTTTCTAATGCGCAAAAAAACGTCTCGCATTATGACGCAAAAAACAAACAAACATTGATGGATGAATGCCCATTTAGGCCTGACTTAAAATCTCACTCCATGAAATAGGAAACATTACGACCTATGACCTACCATTAGTCACGATGTTTCGATTAACCTACATTCATTACATGCGAATCAAAACCGATAAATTACCTGTGTAAGTAATTTACTTCATTAATCACGACATTACAATCAGCGAAATGTAAATTAGTACAACACCGACCCAATCATGCATGAAGCGATACGATCGTAAATAAGTTTTTCTCAATTAAGCTGTTTGACTTCGAAATTATTGATTTACTTGTTTAAAAAATTACTTTGTTTCATTTTCCATGTCATATTTCTTTGAAAATAGTTTTCAATTGGGCCATGATGAAAAATAAAATGCAAAGGCCATGTTGAATTTGGGCCAGGATAGAATAGGGCCATGGCGAATGTGTATCATTGATGAATAAAAAATGCTTTGCGTGGCAACACAGGACTATCACTGAGCAATGGCCGCAACAAACTAGGACCACAACAAACCAGGGCCAACACAAACCAGGGCCTACAACAAACCAGGGGCCACAACAAACCAGGGCCACAACAAACCAGGGCCACAACAAACCAGGGCCACAACAAACCAGGGCCCCAACTAACCAGGGCCACAACAAACCAGGGCCACAACCAAACAAGGCCACCAAACCAGGGCCATGACAAACCAGGGCCACAACCAACAAGGCCACAAAACCAGGGTCACAACAAACCCAGGGCCACAACTAATCAGGGCCACTACAAACCATGGCCACAACCAAACAAGGCCACCAAACCAGGGCCATGACAATCCACCAAGACATGACAAACACATGTAGCAGTCTGGCCATCGTTTCTTCTGCTGTATAAAAAAAGACCATCTTAAACACAGCAATTGTTTGTCTCCCCTGGCCCTGTAACTCTCCCGATAAAAATCAGTGAACACACCTGGACAAAAAATATCGCCCTCTACAGAAAGTCGTCTGCCGCCTCAAACCAACAAGATATCTCCCAAGACAGCGACAGGGTTAAAATTTAAATATTTAATGTGTGCAAGACGTAAGTAACGGCAAACATTAATCGGGACCGTTACATACTTGGGGGGGGGGGGGGGGGGGGGACTTCCGGCTGACGATTCTCTCGTCTGACAAAGTGCCCTCACACTTCCGGTTTGTAATAGCAATTTTAATTTCAAATTTTTAAAATATTAAAATGTGTGGTTGTTTTTTTTTTCATTTTTTTTGTATCAAGAAAAACAGCACCTAAATCTATATCATTATGTAAAAAAAAAAGTAAAATTACCTGTCAATAATACATATCCATATTGTAGAATGTTTGCTAGCTCCATTCCGTTCAAACGCCGGCCTGAAATGAAAAAAAAATTGTTTACATTGTTAATAAAATAAATTGTAAGATCTTTAGGTTAATTCAATTATTGTACACTGTCATCCATAAATGACGCTACGCTTTTTTGACGATCCCCCTTTCCGCCCCCCCCCCCCCCCCCCAATCCTATTAAGTAAGCATCTTGGTTTCTAAATAAGCCTCAAGCTCATTATAATTATTTGAGCTTAATCAATCAAAATGCTTTGAATTTAAGACCATGCTTAGTGGAGAAAGTTCGCAATTTCTCTAGGATATTATCATAACAGATGCAACAATTGGTGAGCTATAGTAATTTGGACAACAAAATTTAATATTTAGGCCCTACTTAAGTTCAATACAATTTAAAATATGCTCGTATCTTTATGCTTCCCGTTCAACTTTTTGTATCGCTCCGTTTTATTGACTTCCCTGAAACAAGATGACCTGTGACGAACTTTGGGGACCGAGGTAAAAGAAGGGCCGTAAAAAACTGGGCCAAATCAACAATTGTGGGGAGGAAAACACGGACGTCTGAACAAACATGTACACCGTATCTCAACTGTTACTGCGTGCCGCTATACACCGCTGTAACACAAAAGACTTTAATGGTTTTCTTTAAGCCAGTCTAGAATTTACCAATTAGATGTATTAGACTTTAATAATAAAAGAGAAAAAAAACAATCCACTTTTTTTAAATAAATAATTTTGATTTGATTAAGAAGAGAAACTAAAATTTAATAGAAAATAGTTTTAAAGTAGTTATAATTATAATATAGCCGTGTAAAAAAAGACTGTAGTGTATGTTTGTAATAGTCCCTACTTGTAATTAGTTAAATTAAGTAGGCTACCCATTAAGACACGAAAACTTAAAAATTATATTCTACAGCTGCCTGCTGATGTTGTGGTTCTACCTGTGAATCTGACCGATCCCCAATTGTGTGATCCAGACTATTCTCAGTTGACTTCCATTGGACGTGACAGGTACTAATTAGAGCCGAGTTAACTCAACGATGTCCTCGGGAACACGAGCCCGTCGTGGTCGTTTAAAAAAAAATGTATCTGTTGCTTAACTACTGTCCTTATATGCTACATTTATAGTCCTTAAATGTGTCATCTAATCCTAGATGGATCCGAACCCTTGGCATACGCAATGTGGTACAGGACGTCTACTTCTGGTGGAGGAAGGACCCGAACCCGTCACATAAACAAAGCGGTACACCGCGTCAACTTCCGGTGGGAATTAAACCGCCCCGGGGGTAGGGGGAACGGTGTCAGAGATCACACATTTTAATTTACGAGTCAAGTCTCTGTCAAGTTTATATTGACATAACGTCTCGAGATACGGGGACATAACTCGTGTACTAATTGGGCCAAAGTTTCCTGCCCTCAACGCAAAGTTCTAGCCCAAATAGATATAGGCTGCAAACGGCTAAAAAATAAACACGACATTGACCCAATTGTATGGCCTACAAAAGATTAAATGGATTAAGAAATAATATTGTAAATATGTTAATTATTCAACGTATTCGGCTATTTTTTTTTGTGTAAATTTCCTTCTTCTTCTTCTTCTTCGTTCTTAATTCTAGTGTTGGAAGAGGTTCCTTCCAACATACTTAAGTATTGCGTGTCCATTTGTTATGCGCCCATACAGGCCTTTGACTCTGATTTCAGTCTGCCTTTCTATTTGAATTTGCTTCCATAGCCTTTGTCCAACAAAGAACAAGCTATAAGGCAGCAGTTGTTTGATTTTGGAGTTGTCTCTCGTAGAACAGTGGCTTCAAAGCGTCACATCTGGGAAGGTCTGGTTGTTCAACACACTTAGCCATCGACCGCAAAAATAAATAACTACATAAATGTTTAGCATCATTATATAACGCGCTTTTAAACTTAGTTATCATGCAAACTTGTCGTCCAAGTTGTGACCTTCTATAAATTAATTGTGGTAATGAGGATGAAATATATAAACAGAAGATCTATCTAAATTATAAATAACATAGATATGTTTGGTCTTTGATGAAGTCCTATTATAATTCTATTCTCAATACACACTAAATAAAGAGATCAATGACTTTGCTGTATCTGCCTTAAGCTTAATGGTTAAGTGTGTACGATGCTGAAAGTCTAGATACCAGTTTTACCGGAAAGTTTGGCCCAAACGTTTGTAAAAAATGACCTTTTATTATAAGATGATTGAGAACTTTGGCAAATTTCGCTACTCGTTTGATATCTGACCATTTTTTTAAAAAATCG